>NC_056738.1:310446856-310804356 GCF_019279795.1 Protopterus annectens
TACAACATTTGTTTTATTTGAGTTGAGAATAAAAGAGGGTGGAGGTAAGGAGCTGCTACTGGCACTGACTGGACAATGAACTCCTTATTTATTACATGATGAACAGCTGGAGTGCAGTAACAGTGTGATTCAGGAGTCCAGGTACAGCAGTTGTGTAGAGTCACTTTGTGAAACAGGAAGTGAACAAAGGAACTGCTCTACATGACTCCTTCAGTCAGCGGCACTGTGGTTCATAAGTAAATCAAATCATTAAATGCTTGGATCATATCACAGGTTTGGTATTAAAGAGCCTATCTAGTGATCCTCTCACTGATATATTGTGAAGCCAGATGACGACAGACTGCTGTCTGCGTTGTGGTGGGGACCAGTCACTGTAGACTTAAAAATGTAACTTACGTTAGTCAGCACTGTACTAGAGTTTATATAATGCTAGACTACATGCAGATCTACCTGCACAATCAAGTAGAAGACCAGTTATTAGTTTGGATTAAAGTAGAGACTTTCGTGTCTGAGGCATTTAATTCTTGAATTAGTAGCCAAAACGTAATCTCGAAGGATATCAACCTTTTATTGTAATACCAGCGTATTACTGAACCACAAAATGACAGGTGTATTGATGGCACCTATTTTGCAATTGTGTTTAGATATGATAGTGCTATGAGTTCTTAGCACTTTTACATTTAGCTGGACTGTTCTTGCCCTTTCAAAGAGCATAGCAGACCTAGACTGGTAAGCAATAGCCCTCAGCCGGTTTACTATTGAAATTGCGAACGGCACTTGGGCGACAGTCGGATAGTCGAACGTATAAGGTCGTAAACAAGGATGTCGAAGACAAAATAATCATTCTAGGAATGGTTTTAACATGGGTCGAGGTAGGTGTTCAGTATTATTCCCTACTACAAACATCTTCCCTACCTCGACCCATGTTAAAACCGTTCCTAGATTGATTATTATGTCTTCGACATCCGTGTTTAAGACCTTATACGTTCGACTATCCGACTGTCGCCCAAGTGCCGTTCACATTTTCAATAGTAAACCCCCTCAGCCACCCCTGATTTTGCCTTGAAATCTGGCATTTCGCTCAAATAGTTGTGATTTTGTGGTAAAACAGTAAAGGTTAAATATCTTTAATTAATGACAGGAATAACAGCTGCCAGATTCATATTCTTTTGAAAATGCACGAGTGCCAAACCTGATATTTTATTAGGTTTCTGAGTGATTTGTGCCAGTGTGTAAAAGTTTCTCTGATTTGGGGGCTTTGTCCTTCATTATTTTTACCTATGTCCTGATTCTAGAAGTATGAGGTTGGGAGCTCTGCTGGTGGGCATCTTCACTTTTTTTCCCATAAAATCCATGCCTTACAAACTCTCTGTTTTTGCTTTTCTGACTTTGACTGCATTTTTGCATATTTTTGCATTTTGCCAAAGTATTTCTGGCTGGTTCTTATATGCATCAGCCATTGGACTATTGCTATGAAAAAAAATATGGTAATTGTTGACACTTTCACAAGAATTAACAGAATGCAGTTTAATGGGATTGTATTTTGCATTTGTTTACCCTGAGGGCCTCTAAATTAAACTGGTGTATGGGTAATGCTTATGAATGATGACTGGTTTCTGCAGTTCATAGTTCACCAGTTTACTGGTAGATCAAGCAAAGCTGGTTTATTTCTGCAGTAGCGTGTTACAAATGGAAGCATTATTTTACATTTTAAGAAAGGCAAAATTTATAGACTACCAATTAGGACTGGCGATAGCCAGGAAACTGTTATGGCTAGGCTTGTATAGGCCCTAGGGCTGATAGCCTAGTACCAACCTATGAATATCTTATCATTCAGTGAATCTTTTTTCCCTGTATTGATTACAAGGAGCAAGCAAGAAATCTGGCTGTTTGGCACCTCTGTGAATTTATTAATATGTATATTCCCATTTCCTACAAGTAATTGCTTTGTCGTATACTAAATATATTTCATGTTGTCTGGTGCTTTTCCCTTTTACTTAATTGGGATGCGGTATTGTACTTCTGATCAAATCACTAGCTGTTCTGGATATATCTGTTTTTGTCAGTTCCCTACAAGAAAGTAAACAGACATGCATATTATTCACATTCAGGAACCGTTTTAACCCTTTTGTTTATTTATGTTTTGATGATTGGGATTTTCCCATTTTTCATTGGTGGCCTGGGGAGAAGAGCTCCAGCATTTCCATAACATACAAGATGAAAGAAGGTACTGCATCAGCATCTTGGGAGCTGTAGTGTGTACATATACATTGAAGATGTTTGCACCAAATAATTTATTCATTCATTCACTTTGTTAACTAGGTAGGTGGACTGGTTAACAGATGCTTTTCAGCCAAGACACGGGCCCACAGGGCGAACTGACAGCAATGATACATAGCACTTGTGATATTATATGCAATGAACTGATAATAGTACAACATAAGAAAATTAATACAGAAAGTACATTCCCCAACAATAGAGTTTGTGATGTGCAAAAGTATAATGTGTCATTAACCTGATAACATGCGTACAATATGACCAGCTGACTGTTGTGAGAACATAAAGAAAATGACATGTTTTAAAGAATTGTGGCATTGCCTTTGTAAGTTGTGTAGTACAGTGTGCAGATATAGCCATTGTCTTTAAAACAGGTGTAAGCAGGTCTTTTAACAGGACCTCTTTTAATTCCAGTTTAAATTGTCCAAGAATGACCTGGTTCTTCACAGTTACAGGTAAGGGGTTTTAAATAGCTGGCCAAAGCTTAGAAACGTCTGTTTCTCTGGTTGCAGTTTTACATTTATGAGGATCTTGATGATTGGATGGGAGATAGGAAATTCACCCCGGGGATCACTTCTGTGGCTCTGCTCAACAGGGGCACAGGAAAATAATTTTCTTGGGTGGCAAAAGCCAGGGTACCTTTTTGGCTAGGCTTATATATGCCCTAGGGCCAATAACCTAGTACCTACCTATGAACCTATGAATGGGTTGAACCACTTAAGTTTATAGCTGATATCTGTATTATACCAATGTCACAGGAGCAACAGTAGGATAAGGAGGAGATGCGACAATCTGAGCTCACTGGCATTTTAAGCCTTTATTTCAGTGAATTGCAGTCTTGTATTAGTGTAGACCACAGTGTTGTAGGGTAATGTAACTAAACATTACTGTCATAAATATTGACTTAGGGACTATCTATAGAGCAAGCTGAAATATTGGCAGGAATTTCTTTTTTTAACTGCTGTTAGCAGACAAAGTGGGTACTCACATTTTTAAGGAAGGGGAAGCCTATAAGGTATTTGTGTATGATGGTGCCATTTCTGCCTTGATCCCCTGTTCCACCTTCTAGTATTTGCCCCCAGCAGACTATTTTCATAATATATGTATGGTTAATGTAGAAGTTGCTACTTTTTTAAAGGAGTATTGTGGCATATAGCTCTCCATGACTGCCTTAAAAATCAAAGAACTAGCTTGATCCTTGCATTCCATATGAGAAGACTTGTGTAAAATAGAAGTAATGCTAAAAAAAGCTAGTTCATGCCACTGGAGAATGCTATGCTGGTGCTAAGCATCACAGTTGATATACTTTGCAATAGGCTTGACTGTTTAGTACAACTAAGCCTGTCTGTATAGTATAGGTGTTTGAGACCCTGGATTTTCCTGGTCAGGAACCTGTGTGGTCTCTCCAGGTGCTGCATGTGCTTGGCAAGGTACACGTCGAAGGGGGCATTGTACTCGATAATAGGTCGATTAAGGGAGGGAGTACAGGGAAGTTATGACCTCCTTGTTCCTGGATGAAATACCCTTACTTATGAGGTGGGCCATGTAGAAAGCCTTCCGTACAATGGAGGTGATGTGATGGTCAAAAGTCAGGTTGCTATCAGCCTGGGTGCCCAAGTCCCTCATGACTGATTGCATGCTTAATTTGTTGTTATTAATGTGATAATTAGTGGGGATGCCATTTTCCCCAAAGGAGATAATGATGCATTTCTTGGCATTCAGTTTAAGGCCATGCTTCTGGCAGCAGTCATTAGTTTGGGTAAGGCCTTCTTGGAAGATGTTCATATCACTAGGGGAATTTAAGGCAGCACCCAGCTTGCAGTTATCTGCAAACTTGGTAAGCCACAGACTACTGATTTTGGCTTGCACCTCAGAAAAGTATATCCCAAACAGTGGATGTCCCAAGACTGATCCTTGGGGTACACCACTCATTATGGGTCTACTCCTAGGAGTGGCTTCCCTTATTTTGACTGAGTGGGTTTTATCAGTGAGCCAATTACCTACCATCTGGTAACTTACTGGTTTATGCCTAGCTAGGACTGTTTACCTTTTATGCCCAAGTGGGGAATAGTGTCGAAGGCTTTGGCTAGGTCAAGGTAGTTGGTGTGCACCATCTTCCCCTCATCCATGGCTTTGGTGACTGTTTCGAAGAAGTCGACCAAGTTTAACAGGCACAATCTCCCTTTGACAAAACCAAACTGTGTCAAGCATTTGGAGGTTGCCAGTGTCCTTGATTATAAGGTCCATGATAATGCGTTCCATGGCCTTGCAGATCAAGCTAGTTAGGCTGATGGGCCTATTATTGCCTGGGTCAGTGGACGCTCCACCTTTGCGTAGAGGGATGACAGTGGCTGTCCTCCATTTGGCTGGGAAGAACACAGTGCTTGGGCTTTGGTTGAGTGGAGTACCTAATGGAGCTGAGAGCTCATGCTTGAATTCATGTAGGATACAGCCAGGCATGTTGTAGGGTCCCATGGCTGTATCATACATGAACTGAAGCATGAGCTCTCAACTCCGTTCGGTGCCCCATTCAACCAAAGCCTGAGAACACATGCTTGGGTTCATGTAGGATACAGTCATGGGAACCTACAACATCCCTGGCTGTATCCCAGCTCATGCTTGAGTTCATGTAGGATACAGCCAGGGATGTTGTAGGGTCCCATGGAGACTGCATTTTTTGCCTTTGAGGGGGCATTAAAGACCTGCTCCCTGGTGATGGGGGGGGGGGCAGGTGCTGGGGATGTCCTGGTTTACTGATGGGGCGGGGGGGGGGGTGAAGTTTTCACTGAACCTGTCTGTCAGCAGGTTGGCTATATCTGTGGTGTTTGTGTATGTTGTGTTATTGACTACCAGTTCAGAGCAGATTTGGGTGAGATTGCAGATGTATGTGAAGAAGGCCTTGTGATTGTCCTTAGTAGATGTGGCCAATTTGGACTCAAAGTTATCCTTATTGGATTTCACCAGTGACCTTATTTGCTTGTTCAGACAAAGGAGTGATTGCTTACAACTTGGCACCTGCTCCTTCTTGGTCCTGGACAGCAATTTTTTTTTTTTTTTTGTAGAATTGTATTGCTGCTGTCCACCAGACAGGTTTACTCTTCCTCGAGGAAGATGATTTGGTCCTGCCAGGTATTGCTGAATCCATATAGCTATGTAGGTGCTCATATAGTTTTTTGGTGTAGGCTTGGACATTAGTGCTAGTTCCAACTGAAGGGGTAGTGGCTGTGAAGCTGCTTATATCTCCTCTCAGGAGATTGTAGTCAGCTTTGAAAAAGTTTTTTGTTTGACCCTGACAAGGGCAGGTAGTGACTTCAATAGTGATCACTTTATGGTCGGATCTTACCAACCTGATCTGAATCTTTATTGCTCATCTGCCATCTTATTTTCTAGTCCTCTGAGTATTTATCAGTCACTTTCTCCAAAAGTTTCTTATATTGTGACAGGAGTTTCATACCTCTGTAATGCCCACTTTGTTCTTGTAAACTAGCACTATGATGCTTATTCATTAGTCATCTAGGATACATCTTTCTGTCCATACTGGTATGGGAGTACCCACTGGAGCCATTTCTTCCTGAACTCACCCAACATCGTGATCCTATCTGCCATGACCTCATCTGAGCCTGCTGCTTTCCCTGACTTCATTTTCCTTATTGCTGTTCTTACTTCTTCTAGGGCAGGCTCCCCTTTTTCGTTAATCATAGGCTGTGTCTGAGGTGTACAGCTTCTTTGGGGTTTTCTTCAGTCAGAAACTTCTGGAAGTACACCTTCCATCTGCCTTTGATGTCCTGTGGATTGGTGAGCAGGTTGTTTCTGGCATCCCCTTATAATGATTGTCTAATACTATCTTCTTTGTCTTTTTGTTCTTTGCCTTGCCTGATAGAATTTCTTTGTGCCATCTGCTGAGTCACTTTCTAGAAGCTGATGTCTGTGACTCTTTGCTGTTTTTTATTGTAACTGTTGTCTTAGTGTGTCTGTTAGACAACCAGTGTGCCTTCTTAGCCTGGCTCATCTTTTCTATCTCCTATTTTTTCCATGCACGCCTTTCTTTTGATGACTTCCTGGATTTCTTCATTCCACCACCAGCTTTTGTTATATACTTTATTTTCATACCTGTCTCAACTGCATATTTGTTCAATAGTCCTTACACATGTTGTTTTGAAGTGCTGCCATTGTTTTTCAACTCCATCTATTTCCTTGTCCTCTGAGGTGCTGGGGCCCTGAGTATTTCCTTGAACTTTTGTGCTTTCTCTCCAGACAACTTCCAGGTCTTCAGCTTAGTCTCTGTTGACCTTAGAGCATTTTCTGACCACTACTTGCTGCTGTTTGAGGCAACCTGATAGTTTAAGCTGTAGGTCAACAGTTTCACTGACTTTGTAATCACTGAGTCCTAACCCAGTGCTCTTTCATTACTAGTAGGAAGTCTACCTGAGTTGGATGTTGTCCACTGTTTGTGATCTTGTGACTGTTTTGCTAAACCATGTATTGGCTAGCAAAAAAAAAAATCTGCTAGACAGAAGTTTACTATGGCCTCTCGTTCTTTATTCCTGTTACCCCATGCAGTACTTGTATACTGTTCTGTCTGTCTTGATATGTGCATTCAGGTCTGACATTATCAACAACAGCTCATATTACCCTGCTTTATTTAGAAGGTCCTGCAGCTGCTGCCTAGATGTACTCTTTTCTTTGCTATCATAGCCCTGCTATAGGACATAGGTTGAGATTATGAATAGTTCCCTGTCTTTATACTGGAGTCTAATTGCTATGCATCCTGCACTAATTCTAATGACATCCCACACTGTCTTTTAATGCCTCTACATCATAATTCCCTCCCCATTTCTTGTCTGTGCTAGACCCTGGATTCCAAGCCAAGTGGCTTTGCTGCACTGTCTTTCCATCTTGTCTCCTGGATACAGAGGATGTCAAACCTTCTCCTTACCGCCATGTATTGCACTTCCAAGCTACAGCCTGTCTGTGAACCTATATTGAGTGTAGCAATCCTTAGTTCGTGTTTAGAAGGTTGGGTGATTTTATATCTAGCTTTCGCTCAACAGAACTATCCCAGGTAAACCAAGCTGTGCAACTGGACACAGCCAGCACCATCTTGTCCCAGGGCTGCTAGGCTTAATGGTGGGGGTGCATAGAACCCTTCCACTATTAGAATGGGTCCCTGGCCTAGGTCTGGTCCTCATCCCTGTGATCCTATGATCCTGTCACACTTGTCATCAGAAGGTATCCAAGCCCATTTTTGGTGACATTAATCAATGCAGCTAATTTTTGACACCATCAAGTGTCTAGCCCTGACACAGTAGGCAGTCTGTGAACTATGTTCTTCTAGCTAGAGCTTACTGTGCATCACATGTGATGCGCAAAGTAGTTGGTCTATACAGCTCTTCCCTGATAGGCACCATCCAGAGTCTGTGCTGCTGAACAGTACTCCATTCATGGGTGAGTTTGAGATGGAAACAACCAGCATGTTATTGGGAGATGGGAGGAACCCCACAGAGAGAACATGCAAGCTCCACACAGGCAATAGCTGGAGGTCAGGCTTGACCATAGTACCCTGTGCATGGGAGGCAAAGACCTTAAATGTTATGCCAACTGTCCCTTACTACCACAGAGTCATTCTGTTAAAGTCGAGCGTTATTTATTAGTTATTTATGGAGTATTGATTACCACAAAATTCCTTTAAATAAAACATTAAGACTTTAGCAATGTAATAATGTGCTCTGTTTTGTTGACCAAGTAGGAAGATTAGTATTGGGTTGTGTTTCCTCCATACATTTTGTATAGTTCATTTTGTGTTTCATGAAAATATTTTTGGTATTGCTTAATCTTTAGTTTTGAAAAAGTATTATCTTGCAATACATGCATTAACAAGTATATCAGCATCTGAGCTACAGCTTTGCCAGTGGTACGTCTATACTGTTTTGCAGAGAGACTTGTAAGGCATGTTACTGATACAGTTTTTTTTGTAGCAAAACAGAGTTAGTGATCTGTGTTCCACAGCAGGGATTCAGATATACTTAATACAGGAAACATGCAGAAATCTAAGCAGTCATTTGCCTTAGCTTTCACAAATCTTCTAGTCTGAATGATAGGCTAATTTATTACTAACCACTCTGTTAACCACTTTTTCTTCTAGCATGTTTTTCTTTTCTAACCTCATTTTAGGACTATCTACTTCCACAATATGGTTAGCAGTGTTGCTGTTTGCTAAATTACTATATGATTTACTGTATCTAAACAGACTTGACTAACAATGAGTAGTTTTGCAATACTATTCTACAGATCCTAAAACTGTTTGCCTTATTAAGAATTTGTTACTGTTGAAGGCGTTCACCATACTTCTAGATTTGCTGGCCCCCTAATGGTGTGGTTATAGGCCCAGATCCCTGATAAGTCATCATCTCATTTGTGATCTCCTCACACAAGTGCAATCGCAAATACAACCTCTTGAATGCAGGCAGCATTTGGGAGTAAAACATTACCAAAAAAAAAAGTTTTTTGCTGGGAAAAGCCCCTGCACCTCCTGATGTGAGTGCTGCATCCTCCACACCCCCATATATACAAACTGCAAAGCCATCCCATCATGCAGAAAGTAGAAATTCACACTATATCAGTAATTTGTCCTTCCAAAGAAAATCCATTCTGTCACACTGTAGTGATCGTACATATGAGTGTCAATAACTTCTTCTTTCGGCTTTACCCAGTTAGGGGTCGCCACAGCGGCTCACCTGTCCGCTCATGATTGGCAGTGGAGTTTTACGGTGCCGAGTTGCCAGCTCGGCGCCCAACCTTCCACAGAAGGCACACACATGAACACACTCACACCTAGGGCCAATTTAGAGTGTCCAATCCACCTACAGCATGTCTTTGGGATGTAGGAGGAAATCGGAGCACCCGGAGGAAACCCATGTGACCTCTTGCTGTGAGGCGGCAACTCTAACTGCTGCACCACCGTGGCCGCCCATATGAGTGTCAATAACTAGTGAGTTGAAAATAAGCCTGTCTCCCTTAAGCCCCTTTGACGCAGTCTCTGACCAGCAGCTCAAACTGCTCATCAGGTGTACATGTATTTCACTTACAACATGCAGCTTAACTGGCACAGGCTGGGTATCATCTCTTGTTTTAATAGTAAAAGCATGCAGTAGCCTATTTCAGTGTAAAAGTTTGTTGTATGAAATATAATGATTTAATTTTAATTGGTTAAACCACCTCAGCTTTTTTCAGCAGTTTTTTCTCACTTTTCTGCATTGTCTTCTGCAGTTTTCAACCTCATTTGGGTTACAGTTTTCCCATCCATTCAGTGTCAACCTTTTGTTTTCTCCAAGTCTCTTCCACCTTTATGACATCTCACCATGTCTCTCAGCTGCATAGTTCACAAAGCATGAATAATGTCAAAAATAATAAGTGATAAAGGCACCAAATCTGGGAAACTTTTTTTATATTGTTCTCAATTGCTGAGAGTTGCTATAATAACAGCTTTGCACAAGTATGCTTATTTTAAAGAAATTTTGAAATCTAATGCCTGGCGCTATTCAGTGATTGTAATCCTCAGTGATTTTTCCAGAAGTTCAGAAGCTTATGATGGAGAGAGCAAAACTCCAATGCAAAAGTGGGGACATTTTGCAAAATTAGGGACCTGGCTTTAAGAGGTTTGACTCTGATCTGTTATCCACTGAATCTGTTTTCTGCTATGATTTATATATCTGCTGTTTTCCTTTTTATTTTCAGTTACTCTGTATCCGGTATATTATACCTGTGGCTATAGGAGTCATGTGACATATGGAAAAGAGTTAAGCCTGCTCAACATGTAGAGTTTTCTCAGATTTTTTTTCATCATCATCAGCCCCCTTTCTCCCTCATTTTCAAAATGGGGGTCAGGGTATCGTGTTAACTGTCACTATCTCTCTCAACTCAATGCCACACTATTGCCTTCCTCTACACTCTTGCCCGACTGTCACAGATCTTCTTTCACACAATCCATCACCTCTTTGCTGGACATCTTCGTTTCCTCTTAACTTCTTCCTGTCTGTCCCAAATCATATTCACCAGATTGTCTTAGATTGTTTACCTCTTTTGTTATTACATAATACACTGTTTCCTTCTGCCTCTCCTTTTTTATTGCCTCAAAAAAGAATCTTCAGCTCATTAGTTTTGTACTCTCTCCCCCACACACAGACTTTTACTTTCTTACTGTGTAGTCTCATATTACTTTGTTATTTCAGTCACTACGCAAGAGCTTCACCCCATTTTTGTTCTTGGTCTTTTTGCTATTATTTCTGTCTGGTGCCATTCTCACTTCCTCTTCATACACCTCTTAACCCTTCTCAGGGAAAAAATAGACAAGCAGAATGAGGCTTTATTCTTTTTTGTATTTTCTTCCCTTATGTTCACAAAAGGACTTATGACTCTAGATCAGTTCTAACATCTTTTATGTGCAGCTGCTAGCTAGTCACTTTTGCAACACAGCCTTCCCATCAAACTGTGATTACATAACCCCTTTATTCAGTTACAGGTCCTGCATCTCACTTCACAGCATCTCTTAGCCTGTTGCATGGAACAAAGGTTTAATCCATGACCACGATCCAGATATCTGGGCTGTGTAAGCTGAGTGGTGGATTGAAAAGGGTAACTGGGCAGCTAGCTGCCTTCTCTTCTCTGTCTGAGAAAAGGGTTGCGATGACTACCTGTGGTTGCATATTCTTTTCCTATCCTTGGTAGAGACTGGAGATGAGGGTAGAGGAGCTTGCTTGCATGAGGGAGCAAGGCCTTTTTGAGGGGTTATGTCATCCAGGGAAACGTACATATCTTATTAAAGGAACACTGAATGCCTGACCCTTTGTGCGATTATTAGTAGGTTGGGAAAATGGTATGGCTGAGGGAAAATCCCTCCAGTGGCTTTGTAAGATGACTGCTTTCCCAAAGTTGTGCTGTTACATCATTCACAATGTATAAATGGATAATGGTGAGTGGTGTATGGATCTGATGGTTGGTACCCATGTAAAAAAAATCTCTACAGCATATTTTTGGTTCTCCTGCTTCAGCATCTCCTGTCAAGAGGGTTACTTTATGTTTAATAGCAAATTCCACCACCACCCCAAACACATATGTGCTTCTTATTCAGGTTTATTTACTTCCATACTTTTATATTCCCTCTCATGGTTTATCTTTTCATAGACTGCGGTGGTGGTGCTGTGGTAGCGTTGTCGCCTCATAGCAAGACGTTGTCCCGTTTGATTCTCAGCTAGAGTGTCTTCTGTGTGGAGGCATACATGAATGGGGCGTGCCTTCATTGAAGGTTGTGCGTCAGGGCTGGTAACCCGGTACGTAAAAATCCACTACCAATCATTAGCGGACCGGAGTTCCGCTGTGGTGACCCCTAACCGGGAAAAGCCGAAAGACACAAACAATGGTTTATCTTTTCATGGTTAGCTGAAATTTCCAATGGACAGCAGAATGGTTTAGTGCTACCTTCTGTGTCTATATTGAGAAGTAATTATACTTGGATTGATGCCCTTTGTGTTTTTGTGAAGGATGTAAAAACCCCTTTAGTGTTTATATTTTTAATGTAAATGATGTATCTTGTTTTTCCTCCTGATTATGTGAGAAATGTTTCCTTTACTAACCAGTTAACAGCTAAAATGTATTTGCACTCAGACTAGTGATAGACTTACATATATATGTCTGCCATCTGTTGGAAGCAAAGCTGCCGTTTTCTACTGCCACCTTTTTTGATCACTCAGCAGCTAAAATGTGTCTTCATTCAGACTGGAGTTTAGTTATACAGGCAGCTGCTATCTGTCGGATGCAAAGCTATTGAGCTGTTCCTAGCAAGGGATCTATTATTGTTTGAAAGAGTAGGCTCTTGAGCCATCCACGTATTCTTTTCTCTGGCAGAAATACTAACTACTGGCTAACAGATTTATCATCTTTGTTGCTGTTTTCAAACTGCTAGTGTAAAACTGTGATTCTGCTTTAAAGAAATATGAGACTGTAACTGCTAAGCAAAACTGTTTGATATAAGTTTTAGTCCATGTTTTTAAATGACTTTAAATTATCAACATTCATATAAAATCTTTTGTTGTTTAAATTATAAAAGTGAAATAAGATGTCACTAAAATCCTTACAGTTCCAGTAACCGGTAACCACTAACCATTTTAAAGGATGAATAAATCCAGATGAACGCTCCAACTTATGTACCTGTTATATTTGTTAAATAATGAAATTAAGGCATTTTCATTAGTGCTCAAAACTGCTTCTTATTCTGGAATCTGAAAAATATCTTTCAGTTGCTTATTTTTATTTATTTATTTATTCATTTACTTTTGTTAACTTTCAGCCATGACCTGGGCTTTTTAGACAAAAGCAACATATTAAACTCTTAATTTACAGCTCAGATTAGTACAGTTTACAGTAATAGGTTTGGGTACTGCAGCCTGCAGACCTTGCTAATTATATATATATATTGCATAAGATAAGTATAGAATGAAATGAACATGTTCATTATACACACCTCAGCAAATGAGTCTGTGTGCAGTAGCAACAGAAAGAGGTAGTTTTATAGCTCATTATTTGTTTATATGTATACCTCGTGGCTTTTGGTTATCCTGTTAACAAAACGTGTACATCTGTATTGATTATTTAGGTATTGTGGGGATTCTTGCATTGTTTGAATTCACTAATTTAATTTTTTGCAGAAACGATTTCCATAAGGCTGAAACAAGCTTAGAGAAAGCTGCTTCATTTAACATTTTTGATAAACAGAAATCATCTGCTTTTGAGTGGAACAAGTACTTTGTATCTCTGTGTCTAAGGTTAGACATTAGGGAAGGGCAAAAAGAGCAGTGTAATAACTTGAGTGTTGTTCAGTTTAATAAAAGTGTCCACCTGCTGTTATTGACAACATTTTCTTGTCTGCACTGTGAGGCTGTGATGCTCTCTAGGGTTGGCTAGTGTTATGAATTAATATATTTTGTTAACTGGTACCTGTAACGTGTAGGTGTTCTTCCTTGAGCTGACAGGTGTTTGTAAGCAGTATTTGACTTTAGGCAGTAGAATTTGGATTGTTGTGGACCTTCTGACTTCCTGGCTGATTAGATTGGAATACATCTAGGCCACCTTGAATTGTGCTAGAACTGGAGTTATGTCTCCAATGTGAAAGATGAATCTTAAGGTACTAAATTTAATAAAATACCCATGTATCACTGCTCTGAAGGGATCTTCCTTGCAGGTCTGAGTTGCTCAATGTTTGGTTATTTTTGAGTGTCTGATACGTGCCAAATAACACCATGGTTGTTTATAGTCAGTGACTAGAACCATTCAAATTACTGAAATCCATACTGGAGTGTTTTTGTAAGCTTTTCACAGTTTTGATAGAGATGTATTTGAACTGAGAATAAAATCAGTATACGTGTAGTTTATAATGGGTAGATGAAATAGTAAGTTGTTAATACAAATAAGAGTGTAACATATAGCCCAGGATGGATCCTTGTGTGACCTTACCTGAAAATGTTCCATTATCTGAACTGATACTACCATACCAAATTGTAAAGGCTCTTATTTGTAGGTAAAAAGAGAACCTTCTAAGTATTGCAAGAGTTCTGCCAAAGTTATTAAAGGTTTAATAGAGAATGTTTTACAGATTCAAAACATGCTTTAAAATGTGTTGAAGTCGGTTCCAATAAATTTTCTTTTCTTCATTGCTTCATAACTGTGGTTACATACTGCTCATATTGCTGTTTGGGTATCATTTTCTAAATCTGTGCTGCTTGTTCGAGAGTAGATCATATTTGGAGATGTATTTCATTAGTAAGTCATTCATTAATTTTGCAGAATTTTGAACAGAAGACTTAGTAAGGTGATATGTCAGCATTTTGATGCATCTTTGAATTATTATTTGCAGAAACGATTTTCATAAGGCTGAAACAAGCTTAGAGAAAGTTGCTTCATTTAACATTTTTGATAAATAGAAATCATCTGCTTTTGAGTGGAACAAGTACTTTGTATCTCTGTGCCTAAGGTTAGACATTAGGGAAGGGCAAAAAGAGCAGTGTAATAACTGTTTCCAGCTGTCTTGCATTATTTCAGAGGTCAGTATCAGTTTTTTATATATACCAGAAAGTGGTTTTGATAAATGATTTGCTTGCTGCCAGTGTAGGAAACACAGGATGGAATAGTGGGTGGGTATTTGAATGATAGATAAAATAAATGGTATAATGTGGTTTATTCATTTTTTTTATAGATATGCTTGGATTTGACTGGTTGAAGTATATTTTTGGTGGGATTGGTGATATAGAAATCATGTTGTTGATTTAATTCAAGAATTCCCTATGTAATGCATTATGCCTTGTTTGAGTATTCAAATTTGTTAGAGGGGTTTTAATACTTTTACAGAATTGTTTTGGAGAAGCCATGCAGCACATTTTTATTTTATTTCTTATATAGATGGGGTTAGTTGTATTTGTTGTGATGCTTGTCTTTTTCTTAAGTTCATGAAAGTTTAGTGTTTTATGATGTTGGTGGGGTCAGTTTTGCAGTGGTGCTAAGCATGATCAGTTTGTCTTCAGTAACTTTTTTATATCTTGGGAGATCCAGGAGCATTATACAACATTTAACCTTATTTTATCTGAAGGGAAATGTTCTGTATTAAAAGGGTTCTAATAAAATAAGAGGGTACTAATGGTGGTCATTAGTTTGTCAGCGCTGACAATATCAGAGACATTAACTGACTGTAATTCAGCATCATTTTGACCGTTGAGTTGAGTCAGGCAACATCAGATGTATATGTGGATAGGTCCTCTTCATAGTGCATTGAAAGACAAGGTAATGTTTACTGGTTTGCGACTGCGACATTGAATAATATTCTCACCTGCTTGCATCTCTCTGGGAAATTGGTTATGACTTTGTTAGTTTGAGAGATGCATTGTATTGGGTCTTATTGGAGGATGTTCTACATATCATACAATGTTTATAAAATTTAACTTTTTTTTTTTGCATTGATGAAAACAGTTTAAATTGAAGTTGTCAAGTATGAGAAATGCCCCCCCCCCCAGTTTTTTGGGGAGAGGAGGGTCAGTGCAATTGAATGCACATGGCATTCGTAGTTGGGGGAATATATAATAATACAGTATTAATTTTTACTGCATTACATATTTTAAGCTGTACCTTACCCAGTTAGGGCCAAAGGCTATTTCAATTAGTTGCTTTTGATAAATAGGAGTATTCCATCCTCTCTTCTTTTACTTTGTAACATGTTATAGAAGCAATTGGAAATTTGGAAGAAAAATCATTTTAAGCAAATCAGTTCTTTCTTGGAGGTGATAAATGAAGCTTTTTATCATTATTTAACATTTGTCTTCTTCAGAGAAGACTCAATTGGTATTGTTTTGAATACCCAAAGTCATATTATCAGAAAATGTGCATCCCATATTTATAATAGATAATGAAAAAAGTACATTATATATTACTGTATTACAAGGATTTCCCAAGAAAGACACAGTGGTGGCTGGTGACTTCAAATCAAAGGGGGGGGGTGCAGGAGACAACTGAATGGGTGAGGCCAATGAGAAGGGATGTGACCAACTAGAAAGGGGTGGAGCTATGCTCAAACCACAAAAACTGGGACTTTAATTCAATACACTGCCCTGGGTGCCAAACCATTAGTATGAGAGTCCAATCAAGACAAAATGAAGTGGAGAAGAAAAAAAATATTTCAATGCATTGGCTACATGACAGCTTAATATCTAGATGGAAACAAAAAGGTTGTGAGGCATGAAAAAATAAATTACTTTTTAAATACATTACAGGAATGCCAGCCAAAATCACATATAAATAAACAAGCAGCACTCAACTCAAACCACTTCTCCTTGCACTGCTGTTCTAATTATAATTTATATTCAGCTTAATAAAAGTATCAAGTAACATGCTGAAAGTAGCAATCTCTGTGATACCCTCACTTGTAAAAATGTTTCTTATCCAAAGAGACCTGCTGCCTGACAACAACTATCTACTTATTTCATGGGGAAAACATGGTCAAAGTAAAAAATGAACAGCAAATAAGAAACAAGCTCAAGATTAATTGATTAAAGGATTACTGCACAGGTTAAGGATCACACTTGATACAGTAGATTGGCATTCTGTTTAGTTTACGGGTAAAGACTGCAAAGATGACTGCAAGTCTCCAACAAATGTAATGAGTTTCTGAAAGTATTGCAATCCTGTCCTTTATTACAAATACTGTCATATGCATTTCAATACCCAAGGCTTATATGTTATCTAGTTATGTATATATTCTGTGCAACAACAAAAAGGCTTTCAATGTTGATAATTCTTTAACAGTATGCTTATTAAAGCTTACTTGCATCTTACATTCTCAGACAAGCTTACCTGATGATCATTAAAGCATTGCTACTTAAACACAGAGCAACAAGCACTGCAACAACATGCATTTTCTGAATAATAAGAAGCATAAATCAGCAGTCTAAAAATATGATAAAAAACCAAAACATTCTGCAAAATCAAGGACAGATGAAAAGCCACTGTAGTACTTATGCCTACCTTGGATGGAGGGATACTCTGCACACGTACACTGCACAACTGCTCCTTGCCTTGCTTGGACACATCCAGAGTCACTACATGAGGGGGTACAACAAGTATGTCACAAGTTGGAATGTCTTTGGCTAACAGTGATGGCCCTGGGCATTTGTCATACCTCTCAACCTCAGAGCAAGAAATCTGGAAAAAGCCATAAGTAGAAGTGGGACAAAGGCCCAAAAATAAGAACAAAGTTTAAATATTGCTGTTATAAACTTAGAAAGATAATAGGATAGTACATCTTGCATTAGCATGAATTTTCTGAAGGGTATGAAATCTGAAACTCAAATGTCTGTCATTATTTTCTAACTTCAATCTTTGATGATTCGCCACTAATTTGCCAGAAAACCACAATTTTATGAATAACGGATCAAAAACGTGATGCATAAATAAAAAAATAGCCACACAATACAGCTGGGAACCTGTCAAAGAAGGGACACTTTTTAAATATTAGTACTGTTAAATTGAGCAGCTGACAAAATAAGAGAATCTACATGCATTTCTGAAATAAAAGTAATCTGTAACTCTGATCATTGCAATTATTTAATTGCAAACCCTCCATGTTTCTTCCAAAATTGCCATTTTGCAGAGTGATTATTAGGGGGAGAGCAACATTTTGAGCCACAATTGTGGACAGTTGAGAGGTTTGGATATATGTGCGTACCTCTCAACCTCTTAATGCAGGAAATCTGGACAAGGCCAAATATATTGGAGGAACAAACAAACAGTACTAAAACTTGCTGTTGTATAAACTTAGTTGATAGAATAACAGGTCTTGCTTTAGCATGCATTTTTTCTGAAGGGTATGAAGTCTGAAACTCAATGTTCATAGGTGTGTACTTGGTTAATGGCCCTGGCGCCTTTACAAGCCTAGCCCATAGGATTACCCTGACATCGTGCCATCCGACCTTAGTTCCTAGTGCCTCTGTCGAGTAAAACCACTGGAGTGATCCCTGGGGTGAATTTTCTATTTCCCATCCACTCATCAAGATTTCTGTTGAAGAGGGCCAGTGAGGTGCTCTGCTTGACATGTATGGGAAGTCTATTCCATAGCATGGGCAGTCTCTGGGTTATAAACTCGTCCCTCCAGCATGTTCTGTTGATTGTGGTAATGAGGTTGAGGTCTCTGGAGTGTGTGGTGCGGAGGGATAGGGATTGGGATTTCTTTATATGTAGAATTTCTAACAGAACTGGGTCAGACATGGCTTTGTAAGTCAAGCTAAGATCACCTTTAAGTGGATGATACGAGACAGAGAATAGATGGAGTTTTTTTTAGTCTGTCCATATAGGACAAATGTTTAAGGCCTAGGATCCTCTTTGTGAGGTACTTTTGCGGCCTCTCCAGTTGTTGCAGGTGTTTAGTGAGGTACATGCCAGGTGGGGCATTGTACTCCATGATTGGCCTTTCGAAGGAAAAGTAGAGGGAGACAATGACCTCTTTCTTCCTGGATGCAAAACCCTTAGTAATAGGATGTGCCACATTGAAAGACTTTCTGACCACAGTGGCAGTATGGTGGTCAAAAGAGAGGTTGCCGTCAACCTGTGTTCCCAGATCTCTTATAATGCATTCTGTGTTCAGTGAACTACCATCGATGTGGTAATTCATGGGAACCAGGTGTTTCCCAAAGGAGATGATGACACATTTTTTGGCATTGAGCTTAAGGCCATGGTTCTGACACTAGTCGTTGGTCTCAGTGAGGCCTTTCTGTAGGATGTCAGCATTTCTGTAGGATGTCAGCATCACTCAGGGGAGTTAATAATAACTCCCAGCTTGCAATCATCTGTGAACTTTGTCAGCCACAGTTCCTTCATGTTGGCCTGGACTTCAGAGAAGTCGATACCAAACAGGAGAGGACCCAGGACCAAACCCAGTGGGACTGCACTCGTGACTGGTCGGCAGTCTGACTTGGAGTCAGCTACTTCCACACTGTAGGTTCTACCTGTGAGCTAGTTTGCAACCCACCTAGTGATATAGGGGTTGATGCCTAGCTTAGTGAGTTTTTCTATGATTCCTGAGTGGAGAATGGTATCAAAGCCCTTCGCCAGATCAAGGTAGGCTATATACGAACCACCTTGCCTTCATCCACAGCTCTGGTGACTGACTCAAAGAAGTCGACCAAGTTGAGCAGGCATGATCTACCCTTCACAAAACCAAACTGTGTGAGATCCAGAGTTTGGAGATTCCCTATATCCTTGTTTATTGGGTCCATGATGATGTGTTCCATAGCTTTGCATATCAGACTTGTGAGGCTAATGGGGCGGTAGTTCCCATGGTCTGTAGTCGCTCCTCCTTTGTTGAGAAGGATGACTGTAGCAGTGTGCCATTCGGTAGGGACAAAGCCTGAGGTGAGGCTGTGATTGAACAGGGCACACAGGTGAGTTGTCAGTTCACTTTGTAGTTCATGTAGAACATAGCCAGGGGATATTGTCAGGTCCTGTAGGCACTGTTCTTGGCCTTGGACAGTGCTCTTTTAACCTGTGCAGCAGTAATACTGGGTGTCTGGCAATCTACTTATTGTGACTGGTCCCTTGGGGGGAGGGGTAAAGTTGGCACTGAATCTGTCGGCCAGTATATTTGCAATATCTGTTGGCTCGGTGTAGGAGGTACCAATGTGCAGTAGCTCAGAGCAAATCTGGGTATTGCCATGGAGATTCTTTACATAACTATAGAAGGCCTTGTGGTTGTCTTTACTATCTGCTGCAATTCTGTTTTCATAGCTAGCTTTAGAGGATTTGATGAGGGATCTCAACTTTTTGTTGAGGCTGATAAGGGAGTTTTTCCAGTCTTGGGGACTTCACCTTATTCCACATTAGTTTCCTCCTCCTGTTGCAGAGTTTGTTTATGACAGGGGACCACCAAATTGTCTTCCTTTTTTTGGAGGAGAGCATCTTGGTTCTGTTGAGTATGGCAAGATCCATGCATTTGTGTACGTGTTTGTACAGTGCATTGGTGTATGATTCGGCAGTCATGCAAGTGATCTCCATTTGCATGGGTACTGTGAAGTTAGCCACCTCTGTTTTTAGGAGCCCAAAGTTAGCTTTGGAGAAGTTTTACGTAGTGGTTACCTTTGCGGGGGTGGGAGGGATGTGGCTTTCCAAAGTGATTAGTTTGTGGAACAGCCAAAACAAACTGGAGTTGCTTGCCAAAAGGTAAATAGTTTATTGAAATAAACATTGACCTAGGTTTCGTCTCCAAAGTAAAAGACTTCATCAGAACATTTACACAAATAACCCACTCCCTTTTGTTGCAATCCACACTCTATTGAACAATTAACGTTAAACAATTAATCAATAAATACATTTATAAATTTAAAGACACAGGCTTTAAAACAATCATTATTAAAATTCATTAAACAGCTTTTCATTGAAAAATTTTCATTAAAAATTAGACTAAATAACACAGCGACAATCTGAATATCTAAATAAACAAAACCTTATAAATAAACACTTAACATTCATTTATTATTGCCCTACAATGTGTTTAAACTTCAACGATGGTGCTATAATAATATTTTCATTAATCCCTGGGAAGTTGGTTGCATCTAACCTTAACTGCCATTTCATTTCACAAAGATCCAGGTGCATATCCAAAATGCTACCTTGAAAATCCCTGTGAATTTGTTGCAGTACACAAAACTTAAATGTGTGCCCACTAAATTCCTTAGTATGCCTAAAAAGGGCATTGGTGGTTCTATTGTGTTTGATGTCCAGAATATGCTCACTCACCCTTTCCTTAAAAGTTCTACAAGTTTTCCCAATATAAAAGGCCGGACATAGCTGGCATTTTGCCATATAAACCACATTCTTACTAAGGCAGTTATAATGCCCTCTAATCACAATATGGGTTCCAGCAGTATAAATTCCTGGCCCTGTGCTTAATATATACTTACATATCCTGCATCTACCACATTTAAAATTACCTAACTGTCTAGTTGTACTAATACCTCTTCCACCACCTCCTTTTTCCAATATGTCTTTAAAGGACCTATCTTTCCTAAATATAAATTTGGGGACATCACCCATTTTTGCCTCCACATTATGATCCAACTTCAATAAACCCCAATTTTTACGAATAATTTTAATAATATCATCCACATCATAATTCAATGTGGTTATAAAGTATATTTGTTGACAACACCTTTCACTGGATTTCTTTCTTTTCACCCAAAACCAATCCGTCTAAGGATGTTACAGTGGGGCCCCATCTTAAGATGGCTTTAATAATACCACCATTTTACTTTACTATAATTTCATCCCTAATGGCAGTACATAAGGAGGCTGGGTAACCCCTTCTTTTAAACATATCCATTATGAATTCTAATTTGTTAAGAAACTCCTGATAATCATTGATATTTATATTTAGGAAAGATAGATCCTTTAAAAATATATTGGAAAAAGGAAGTGGTGGAAGAGGTATTAGAGGGCATTATAACTGCCTTAGTAATAATGTGGTTTATATGGCAAAATGCCAGCTATGTCTGGCCTTTTATATTGGGAAAACTTGCAGAACTTTTAAGGAAAGGGTGAGTGAGCATATTTTGGACATCAAGCACAATAGAACCACCAATGCCCTTTTTAGGCATACTAAGGAATTTAGTGGGCACACATTTAAGTTTTGTGTACTGCAACAAATTCACAGGGATTTTCAAGGTAGCATTTTGGATGTGCACCTGGATCTTTGTGAAATGAAATGTCAGTTAAGGTTAGATGCAACCAACTTCCCAGGGATTAATGAAAATATTAGTATAGCACCATTGTTGAAGTTTACCCGCGGTGGTGGTGCTGCGGTAGCGTTGTCACCTCACAGTAAGACGCTGTCCGGTTCGATGCTCAGCTAGAGCATCATCTGCGTGGAGACATGCGTGAATGGGCGTACCTTCGTTGGAGGTTGTGCATCAGGCCTGGCAAGCCGGTACGTAAAAATCAACTGCCAATTATTAGCGGAATGGAGTTCCGCTGTGGCGACCCCTAACCGGGAAAAGCTGAAAGACACAAACAAACCATTGTTGAAGTTTAAACACATTGTAGGGCAATAATAAATGAATGTTAAGTGTTTATTTATAAAGTTTTGTTTATTCAGATGTTCAAATTGTCACTGTTATTTAGTCTAATTTTTAATGAAAAACTTTCAATGAAAAGTTGTTTAATGAATTTTAATAATGATTGTTTTAAAGCCTGTGTCTTTAAATTTATAAATGTATTTATTGATTGTTTAACATTAATTGTTCAATAGAGTGTGGGTTGTAATAAAAGGGAGTGGGTTATTTGTGTAAATGTTCTGATGAAGTCTTTTACTTTGGAGACGAAACCTAGGTCAACGTTTGTTTCAATAAACTATTTACCTTTTGGCAAGCAACTCCAGTTTGTTTTGGCAGTTCCTGTTTCTCCTGGTCGTTGGATTATTTGTTGGCTGTTTCAGGTTTTTCGTTTTAGTTTGTGATTAGTTTGTGGTTGGAACTAACCAAGGAGGAGTTGACTATTGGTGCGGAGCAATGGTTACCCATGTTAGTAATGATCAGGTCAAGGATGTTGCTATCTCTAGTGGAGGTAAGAATGAGCTGGTCCAGGGCATTGGAATTAATGAATTCCAGGAAACATTGGGCAAGTGTATTGGTACATGAGTAGTTTTCCCAGTTAATGGAAGGGTAGTTGAAGTCACCCAGAATGAGAGTGTTAGGTTGGACCCTAATATTCTCCAGGGAGCTTAGGAACATGAAGTGTGAGTCTTGGCACATGGTTGGGGACCCATAGCAGGCTACAACCTGAATCGCTTTTTTACCCAGTGTTAGCTGCACCTGAAGTATCTCAGATGCGTTATGTTGTACTGCTAGTCTGGAGGTGTGTGCATCCTTTATGAATATGGAAACACCACCACCTTTGGAACTTTGGTCCAAGTTCTGGGGCCGAAAGGTGTGGAATGAGTTATAGCCTGGTAGTGCAGGGGTGCTTTCTGCTGCCTTGAACTAGGTCTCTGTTACGGCACAAATGTCGATGTTCTCCATTTTAAGGAGTGCTTCGAGTGAGTGCATTTTGAGATTTAGACTTTTAGCATTGTGCAGCATGACCCTCAAATTGCATTTGTTTGTAGCTGTTACAGTGGTAATTTGGTCTTTGGAACACCGTCTAAAAAAGGCACTATAGGGGAGACAAGAGCCTTGTCCACTATACGGAAGCCCAGGGGTGACAGATGCAGGCCATCTCTGGCAGAGTATCAAGGTCTGTCTATCATGTCATCTCAGGCAGACGGATACTGGATCCCCTTAGAATAACACCAGAAACTTAGCCAGTTGTTGAAATCCTTTATTTTCTGCTTGTACTTTGGTATCATTCTGGGTGATGGTAGGATGCTGCTCAGGGCTAGGGTCATACCCGCTTGGGCTACATAATCCGAGAGCTCCTCCATGTCTCTCTTCATGTATTCCAAGGAGTTATGTCTCAGGTCATTCACACACACATGTACAATGACAGAGTCATATTTTTACCTGTTGTTGAGGGACCTGAGTGCATGCGTTATGTGGCAGATCCTGATGCCTGACAGGCAGCTGACTGTTACTTTCTCATTATTCAACCTAGTGAATGGGGCATCAGTGTGCCTCACTATCAGGTCACCTATGACTAGTGTGTTGAGCATGCTATTTTGCCTTAGGGGCTTTGGTTGAGTGGCACACTGTTTAGGAAAGTTGCGTGTCTCGTGATTAATGTTGTGTTGTGGTGGTGGAGTGCATTTCTGCCTTGGAAGTCTCTGCTGTTTGGGTAGATTTTTATTGAGAGCCTCCGTGAAAGGTGGGTGTGCGGTTTGCGTTTTTATGTGAAGGCGGTGCTGGTGTGTATTAAGGGCTGTGTGTTCTATGTGGTGTGGTTCAAGTGTTGACCACCTCCTCTTGACCAGCTATTCCGATTTTGGCTGGAGAGTGCATGGCTTCCAATTTGGATATATAAGTGCATCTTTCGCAAGTCTGAGTGTTGGGATGTAAAAGGAGAGGGTTATCAGTGTACATGAGGCAGTTGCTACATTGCCTCAGGATGCCCAAGTTCACCAGGTTAATAGAAGAATGCACAGGGAACTGACCTTTAGACATGCCTGGAGGGGTGGGCATTAATAAGTACTGGAGCTGTTTCCTTGTAGAACATTTAGTGCTGGTAGCACTTTTGTGTGCTACAATAATTGCTACAAGAAGTCTGCTAAAAAAGTAAAAGATAAAGTACTAGACTAATAAGCTAGTAAAAGTGCAGGAGAGGAGAGAACTAGTAGATCTAAGGGAGAAATTGAAGAACAGAAATTTGGCACTTCTCAGAAGCTTACAAACAGTCCTGAATACAGGAAATCTGTATCTGGACTAGACTAGTTACAGGAAAGGTGGGAAACAAGTGCAAATGCGGGTATAGTTCAGCCGGGAGAATTGTGCGGCAGAAATCCTACATGATGGATGTGTCTGTCATTATTTAGTGACTTAATTCCTAAATGATTTGCCACAAATTTTATGAGAAACAAACCAAAAATAAGAAGCAGAAATCTATTCATTCTGCAAACATCTGGACAGCTGAGAGGTATAGTTCAGTCGGGAGAATTGTACTGCAGAAATCCTACATGCTGGACTTGGCTCCCTAGGTGTGGACAGTACAAGAAGTACCCCCCCCCCAAAAAAAAAAAAAAAAAAAAAAAAGATCTAAGAGAAGTGGTTGCTTCAATCTGGCTTCATCACTTTCAGTAGCATTCAGGCTCAAATAATTGAAAATATTCAGTAACAAAAAATGTTTGTGCTTGTAGACAGGTTATTTAACTGGGAGGGGGGCATACCTGAGCTGATCAGATCATCAGTAAACACCTTCCTGAATGTATTAAATTATGTTCCTTGTGTAATACAGTACAGTTGTTAGAGGGTGTTTTAAATGTATTGTTTTGGGCATTTTTCTAGTAAACAATGAAACAAAATGCAAGCACCAGTAATGACAAAACTGCCCAATTCAGAATATTTCCATTATAAAAGTCTACTCAAACTTCTACAATCCACCAGTATCAGTAAATATCCACAATCTCTGCAGAAATAAATGTCATCTAAATAATCCCACATTAAAGAGATCTGTAACAAATGAAGAGATTGCTGCTAGCAAACAACTTTGTATTTCATTGTTTCATCTACAAATAAAGTGCCTGTTGCCCTTGATGAATTAGTATTAGTTTAAGGGTGTGCACACTTATGCAACCAGTTTATTGTATGTTTTTTTATTTTTTATATTTTTTCCACTAACAGATTTGTTTTTCAATTGAGTTGTACAGATTATAGGTCGCATTAAAGGTGTGAAAATTTTGAAATGATTTATTGCGGTCTCATTTTTTTTATATCACAAAAACCTGCCATTTTAACAGGGGTGTGCACACTTTTTATATCCACTGTATACTTGTTTTTTATAGACAACAAATAAGCAAACAATTTCCAGCCATTGAAATGATATAATTATCTAAATATTGTTTCCTATGTTTTTATTTCTTTAAATGTTTACAGCTTGGAATGCCATTTTAATTCACAAGTCAAGACAAAGGTAAAGTTCAGAAATCAGTATTGCTTTGGTCTTGATGTTTGCTATGAGTACTCTCTTCAACTCCCAAAATTGCTTCTGTCTGCAGTTAGCATATGTGGGTTGCAAGCGTATTGCATATACATTTTTTAAGCCTAGTTACTCCCCAGTACTATTGGAATTATCTGAGTATCCTTGCTCCACATTGCTCTAGTTTCTGTTTGCATATGGTTGAATTACAATTCTGTGCCTTCCGTGGACACTATAGTCACTTGGTGGAGTTATTTCAGTCATCATCAACCCCCTTTTTCTCATTCTTGTCCGGGGTTTGTTTGTTACATCAAGATTAGTCAGTGTAACCAAAAGAGCTAACTACTCTGTGGTTAAACATTGGCTCATTGAGTGATTATTTCAGTGGTTACTGCTGATTTTGTCTTGTTTTATTCAGTTACATTAACTGGATGTTTTCCTAACTAATGGTTGGTATTAGATTATCTCACGTGATCATTACCTTTTCATTTTTGATAATTTGAAAGTCATGCTTTCTTTGCTTCTCACCTAGTTGTATATTTTACTTTTGTAGCTTCCAGTATATCAGTCTTGTCATATTATTGTGCTTTTCACTATACAGACACTCAGCCACACATTTCAAGATATCCACACACGAGGGCGGAGCTTAGATGACCAACTGAGAGCAGTGAATTTTGAGATCTCCATAAACTAGTATAATAATATAGGAAAATGTTATTATTTTCAAGTTTAAAACATCAGAAATCTATAGTTAAACAACTAAACTACATAAATATCAATTTTGGTGGAGATATACAAACATTTTCCTATCAAGAAACTTGGAAATATATTGAGTCACTTAATATGAACAACTCCAGGAATTCTCATCCAGATGCTGCTTTGAAAAAAGAACAGCAATTGATGACATCTACCTTACAGGAACTATCTTTGAAGATGGATGTCTTTAAAAATTACTTGGAAACCTCAAATGAAATTCTCAATAACAGACTGATATTCTTAAGGAACTGTTAGAGCGATACCATACAAAAATAACAAATATAGAGACTTCTGTAAATTACATTGAAGGGAGACTCAGAGAGGCAGAATTCCAAAAAGAACTTCTGCTTAAACACAATGCATGGCTGCTTAACAAAATATATGACTTAGAAAACAGGGAAAGGAGAAACAACATAAGGATCTTTGGTCTGCCTGAAAACACTGAAGGAGAAGACATTATTTCATTCTTAACCTGGATTCCTGAATTTTTAGACTCGAAAGAGGGACTTTCATTTGGAATTGAAAGGGCGCATAGAGCACTGAGGAAACTTGCTTCTAACTCAACAAATACTCCACCTAGATCCATAGTTATAAAATGTATTTCATTTCTGGACAAGGAACTAATATTAAAATCTGCTTGGAGAAAATCGCCCTTAAAATACAATCAAAGCCTGATAAGGTTTGACAGTGATTTGGAATACTAGAACAAAGGAAAAAAGTATGGCCAATAATAAAACTGTTGAAACAAAACAACATTAAAGCACTGGTGGCCTTTCCGCCCAAGATAAAAATACTTTTGCCAATGAGATGAGAACCTTTAATGACTTAGAATAAGCTACTATATTCATCAAAAACAACAACATAGTGTCTATCCCAGAAGAAATGGAATGGATGGCCCCTACTCTTAAAAGAATAAAAGAAACAAAGCATTGGACTGATGCTAGAAAGAAGAAACAAAAAAATTATTCCAAGATAGCTGTCCCCAAAAAAATAAATAAATAAATAACTCTTACAACTACATATCTCAAAGTATCAGCTGATATGGTACATCACTTGTCATCTGTTTTTATTACAAAAAAAAATAGGAGGGTTTCTTAAACAACTGAGAACAGTAATGATTTATTCAGAATGTCAGAATGTTCAGAGAGTCCAATAATTCTTCACAAACAAAGGTAGGTCAAGATGGGTTACTATTTACATTACATATATAAGCCAAACAAAGCGACATATAATACAAACATAGAAGTTTCTATTCCCCTACTTGAACTCAAATACTTATCTTGTTCATTTTTCATTGATTTTACTTATAATAATTAAAGTAATTAATTAGCTAATTCAACAAGATATCATCCATCAGAGTTCAAACTCAAATGTAACAAATTAACATCATGTATAATAGTAACAGAAGAGTGTTTTGGGAAAAAAAATGCTGTCATGGATACTAATGCTTTATTCAGTTAAAGTATGATTTAGAAATGTCATGTATATCCTGGTTAAATAATAGTAGCAAGCTCTTAGTACAAATGTCATCATTATTCTGTCTAGATATAGTTAATCTCAATTATGGCAGGTATCACAGCTATGAGTGCTGTTTGATCAATCCTGATATGGTGTGCATGGATGCAGCTATGTCTGGCAGCTAGTACAGATGTCATTATTATTCTGTCTAAACATAGTTAATATCAGTTATGGCAGGTATCATAGCTTCGGGAGCTGTTTGATCAATCCTGATATGGTGCGTGTGGATGCAGCCATGTCTGGCAGCTTGTACAAATGTCAGTATTATTATTCTGTCAAAACATAGTTAATATCAATTATGACAGGCATCATAGCTCGGAGTACTGTTTGATTAAGCCTGACATGATGCGTGTGGATGCAGCTGTGTCTGGCAGCTGCTGTATGTTGCCATTTTCGTCTCCGGGAAGCTGTGGGTTGCAGCTTGTGATCAAGGTTTACTGATGCTTGTGTATTAGGAAGAGACATTTGGTGTTTTAGCCTGGATCTAGGGGAAGGGGGTGGATAAAATTGTGATTTGGGATATTTTGGCAGAGAATAGTTTATTTATACATCTGCTGAGTGAGAGGTGGGATCTGTTTGCTCTCCGTACTTTTCCTGGTTGCTGCCTCGCTGAAAGGGAGGGAATTTAGGCTTGAAGTTACAGTGAAGTGAAGCTTTGCTTCAGGTGCATCACGAGCCTGTGGTATGCAGCAAACAGACACACTAACAGAATCAGATGCTCCCATGTTGCTATGGTAACGAAGACAGAGTGATGATAATGCTTAATGGTTCTGAGGAGCCTCCGAGATGATTCTCGGCAATTAAGTTTTTGGTTTTAAAAAAATTATCACATATCGATGGTCTCCCAACCCTTTGCTTAGCCCATTAAGTTAATAAGCACAATTTTATATTTAAAATGTCTTTTGGTCCAAACACATTAAGGACTTACATAAGAGTGTTAGTGTGAGTTATTGTGAAAGACTAAGAGCACTTGGTCTTATGTAGTATCCTTTGCAGTGGTCTGGGAGGTGAGCTTGCTCGGAAGTGTTGGGCATATGGGGATAGCTGATGTTAGGGGCATTTGAGGTTGCCGGGAAGTGCTAGAGAGTCATCAGATTTCCTTTGTGGAAATATCTGTGGGATTGGAAGGTGTGTTGAGTGGTTCACTGGCAGAGTGGCCACTGCATGGAACAGGACAAATATTGGTTTGGATATTTTACGAACAGCCTGGAAACACACCACATGAACTAGTGAATGGTATTCTGGCAAAACTGGATAGGCATTGTTGCCTGTGCTTGAAGTACTGATATGTGTGTATGTAAGGATGGAAATATACAAAACTAGAATGGTCTCATAATTTAAAGTCTGTGGACTGTATGAACATGCTTGGAAGGAGCTAATAATAAGAATAAGCATTACAGCTTGTGGTGTCTCAGATAACTAAACAACAGCCAAAAAAAAAAAAAACTACACATAATAGTTATGTAATGTATGATTTTAGTAAATCTAGACATAAAATATATAATAGTCATATAAGATGAAGCAGTCTGCTGAATTTAGATATTAAAGACAGGATTTAATAACATGGGGTTGTGTGTGATAACCAACAAACAAATCCCGCGCAAAGTACGGCACGGTACATGGTCCAATCAACGAATCATTCAAAAAGAGACCAGCACACAAAAAAACAGCTCATAGGCACAGTTTTATTAATGAGCCCATATACTGATTTACCCAAAGGATAAATTCAAGAAATAAGCATACCGGTTTCGGCAAATAGTCTTCCTCAGTGCAACAAATAATACAAACTAAATTGATAATACAGTTTAATAACATGGGCTTGTGTATAATAACACTACTGTCTTAACTTGTCATAAATGATACACACTACATTGAACATGAAGGGGAAGCATGATGATTTTCTTATACAAGTAAATATGCATAACAAGTCATGTAAATGCTTTAACTTGAATTGTGGTTTTGTAACCAATCTTGACCATACATAATACTTAAGCTGTTACCAAGGTAACTAATGTTTTATACATGACATCAAACTGACAAAGTTGATCAAGGAAAACAATAGAAGCCTGAATTAGGAATGTCACAGACTGTAACAATCACATTCTGAGCAAATAGTATTAAATTGGCAATAATCACTCAGTTTGACCTTTGCTGATTATACAAAACAGAATGTTGCCATTTAAATCTAAAAACGTTCGGTATATGCCATAAAATGGCAAATTATAAATATGGAAAGTGAACTTGTAATCATTAATCACAGTAAGTGAATTTGTTGATGTTATGTAATCCTATCTTGCCGTAATTCTTGTTGGATGGGTTCGGAGCTGATTAAAGGTCGAGACTAACCCCTATCCCATGGGTGCCTCATGGCAATTCCCCAGATCTCGTTTGCCGCGAAAGCTTCGAGGTTGTCTCCTTACTGGCTCATTGGCTAAGTAGAAGATTTTTTGATAAATCTTGATATTTTTTTTGTCTATTTTCTTCATATTTCTACTTAAATAGTTATCTGTTACCTGTGTGATTGTTGTGAGTGCTTGATCCCCTATTCCACTTTCTAAGGATTGTTTTAGTTAGAGGGCTGTAGTTGCCCTTTTAAATTAGAGGGCCTTTCCTCTCTGAGTGCTAGTCCTTCTTCATTAAAAAAAAAAAAAAGTTTTTCTTCTCTTCATAGCTTTGCCTGTTGGTTATAGTTAGTGTTGTTATTATTGTTGTTGATAGCCTTGTTTTCTTGTCAGCATGTCCAAAGACAAAGAAAGAGAACATAAGGAACACCGCCCTAAATTTCACTAACTGACAGTCACACTAGCTGTGTGTACTGTCTGGGAGAGGCTGATTTACAAGAACCCTGTACTTTCTGTCATACCTTTAGTACTAGGGTTCTTAATGAAAGAAAACGTAAATTGATAGACGGGAGTCATATGACTAGTTCCTTCCAGGAACAGCTGGAACTTGGTCAAACAGCTCCCAAAACTGTGAAGAGAAAATCTTCAGTTCCAGCTTCGGAGCCATCTGAAAAGTCTAAAGTGACAGAGCCAAGGAGTTCTGGCTCTGATTCCGCTTCTTCTGTCTTGGTGCTGTCGGTTTCTTTGGTGCCAAGGCAACCTTCGGTATCGAGACACTCACTAGTTATCAACCCTATTTCACCAACTTTGAGATCTCCTATTTTGGAGAGGAGGAGATCTCCTTCTGTCTCCACCCATTCCTTCAGGATACTTTCAGATGAGGATATCGAGCAGGTGGTGAAGAAGTTGCTCTGTGACCCAGCTCTGGCTAAAAAGTTAGCTCTTCTGGACCCAAAGGCTTTGGAGCCATCCCATCTCCAGACTACTGCTCCTCCTGCGACTGCTTCACTCTCAGATTCAAACACTTCTGTGTTGGATCCCTCAGTTCCAAGAATTCTTCCTGCTTCCTCGGAATCGATAACTCAGTGGCTCAGTCTGGAGCCGAGGGATCTGGGAGCCGACGCTCTCGAGTCAACTCAGACAGGGATAGTCACACCGGTATTTCTTCAGAACCGACCCTCCCTCTCAGTGCTTTGGCTCGACTGAGCTCGGTTCTCACGTCTACTTTGGAACCTGTCCATCCTGCTCAGAGCTGACCCTCCGTCTCCACAGAGCAGAGGTCGTCTTCGGAACGAGGTGGAAAGGCTTTCAAAACAATAGAGAAAGCTTTGTCGAGTGGCAAAGCCCTGTCTATTGACCAGATGTCCCACCAGCAGTCGGCAGCAACCTCTTCTCCCCCGCCTCCCACTCAGGGAACTAGAGACTCAAGCAGTCCCCATTGGAGGTGTCCCCTCTTCTGAGACCTCCCCAGATTATCCCACTGGAGAGCTCCCTCGGAAGAGACTTTGTAAGTGGAAGCACATTGACTCACCTGAGTCTGTCACGTCAGACACTGATTTGGATGAGTCAGAAGGGTCCCCTAGATCCCCCTCTGAGGATCTCTTTTGCTGACATCCTTGAAATCCTTAGACAGAGGGGAGATTGGAAGACCTCTAACCCTACTGAGAAATAATCAGTGTACCTTGAGGCCTTTGGTTCCTGATCTTCCAACTCATGGGTGACACCGCCTTATGACCAGCTCTTGGAGGTCATATCCTGGAAAGCCTGGACCTCCCCAGACACAGTGGAGCCTGCCCCGAGGAGGCCAAACAAATTTATGACTGCTCCGGAAGATAAGTCCTTTCTTTCTAAGGGAGTTCCTGCGGATGCTATGGTGGTAGCAGTAGCCACAAAAAAGGAGTTGTCCAAGACATCTTCTAATATCCTTCCTCCTAATAAAGAGTCCAGGATGATGGATAGGTATGGAAAGCGTACCTTCAGCGGCATTTACCTTATGATCGCTGAATTACCTGTCCCATTTTACTAGACTTCAAAGGGATCTCCTGAAGGAGTTGGGAGACACCCTTCAGGGTTCAGTAGCTTTGGGATCCATGGACAAGGTATCTGGGCAGCTCTCCACCCTTACATCTATAGCTAACTCCTCCATGAGGGTGATTTCCTATGCAGCTGATGGAGTGAGCAGGGCAGCCACAGCAGGAATTTCTCTTAGGAGACATTCCTGGATGTGTCTATGTAACTTCATGGAATCCTTTAAGTCTTTCTTAACCAACATCCCCATTGATGGTTCAACTCTTTTTGTACCACAGGTAAAAGAGACTTTGACCAGGTGAGAGCAGGAAGGGAAACCCTTATCTGCTGTCGGAGTCCATTTCTCCCTTCCTTCTGGACCCTATCCCAAGGGTCAGACAGGAGGGAAAATGTGGTTCCGTAAATCCCAAAAAAGTTTCCCTCAAGCACAAGGTCAACCCTCCCCTAGAGGCAGAGGGGGAGGATATAATGGAAGATGCCGCCCTTGCGGCAGAGGAGGTCTGCAACATCAGGGAGATAGAGATACTTTCACTAATCTCCCTTCCATCGCCCCTAAGGGGTTGCCCGAATGTCCGTCTCTGGAGGCAGTTGGGGGTTATCTTTCACTGTACCCAAGCACCTGGCTACAAATTTCCCAAGATCATTGGATAGAAATCCTAATTTCCAGAGGTTACCTTATTCCCTTTGTTTCCGATCCCCCGGTAAATTGGTCTCTACCAGACATGTCACCCATTTAATTAGGCCATGCAACATCAGGGGTCATTTCGTTGCTTTAAAAAAAGACTCATCCAAGAAGTCCCCCCAGAGCAAATAGGATCCGAAACGTACTCACTATTCTTTTTAGGTCCAAAAAAGACAGGGGACTGAAGATCAATTCTAGATCTCCGCAAACTCAACAAGTCAGTAAAGAAATTGAAGTTCCATATGATCACTCAGCAGTCGATATTTCCCTTTATCGGGAAAGACAGTTGGATGTACTCAATAGATGTTCAGGACGCGTACTCCCACATCAAAATGGACAGGTGCTCCAGAAAACATCATCGCTTTCGGCTGGGAGGCAGTCATTTTCAATTTCGAACACTGCCCTTTGGCCTCACTACAGCCCCCGGAGTGTTCACCAAATGCATGGCAGTGGTATTGGCTCACCTCAGATGTCAAGGATTCCAGTTGTTTCCGTACCTAGATGACTGGTTCCTCACTGCTACCACCAAGCACCAGCTAATCCGAACCAGGGACGAGACTCTATCCTTGTGCACCAGATTAGGCATTACAATTAACCTAGAAAAATCAGCCTTATCTCCATTGCAGTGCATTGTCTTCTTAGGCTCAGAAATTGACTTAACCACCACGATAACAAAACTGACATCAGAAAGGATAGAATCGTTGCACAACCAAGTCAGATCCTTGCTGAAGAAAGACAAAGTACAGGCCAGGATAGTCCTTTAGGTCCTAGGGACTATGGCTTCCACCATTCTCTTAGTCCCCCTAGCCCATCTGCACATGAGAGTTCTTCAGTGGCTACTATTTGCCCAGTTGTCAAATCAGGATCTCCCCTTGTCTCAAAAATACTCATCACAGACTCCTGCAAGAAGGATCTAACATGGTGGTTACATATGGATCAACTTCATCTAGGTCGCCCACTTGCTCCCCCTCAACAAAATGCAGTTTTGACCATGGACGCCTCCCATATAGGGTGGGGGGCATTATTTGGGAATGACGGTCCAAGGTATTTGGCAGGATCACGAGAACCACTTGCACATAAATGTTTTGGAGATGAGAGCGGTGCTATATGCATTGCAAGCACTTCACAGTTCTCTTCCCACTGGGACAATTGCAGTTCAGACAGCATGTCTGTAGTGTGGCACTTAAGCAAGGGGGAACCATATCTTACCTTGTCGAGAGGCTTTAAGAGTATGGAAGTGGGCAAAGGGACACTCAACGCTTTCTGGTAGCAAAGCACATCCCGGGGAATTCCAGTGTGATAGCAGACAAACTCAGTCGAGCAATTTTGATGCCTCACAAGTGGTCCCTGAATTCAGAGATTTTTCACAAATGGGGGCCAGCCTTGCTGCGACCTATTTGCCACGTACATGAACACCAGATGCAGCAGGTACTTTGCCCTAATTCCCCATCCAGGGATGTCACCCATGGATGCTCTGGTCCAGAATTGGCCTCTGAGACTCCTTTATACTTTTCCACCTTTTCCTCTCATACCAAAAGTGATTCAGAAAACAAAACTGTTGAAGAGTACCCTGATCCTCATTGCTCCTTACTGGCCTCGTCATGTCTGGTTCCCCTTCCTGTGGCACTATCTCTTGGAGGAACCATGGATTCTGGAACCATCTCCAGACCTCCTGATTCATTAATCAGGACAGTTCCATCCTTCCATCCAAACCCTGAAATTGACAGCATGGCTGCTCCAGTTCCACGAATAGCCAGGTGTGTTTCCCTTTCCCCTCCAGTCAAACACATTCTGATTTCTTCACACAAACCTTCCACCAGGAAATTATATTCTAGTAAATGGAAAAGGTTCTTCATTTGGGCAGCAAACCAAGGCATAGATCCCTACTCAGCTCCCATAGAGTCTATCATGTCCTTCGTGGCATCCATTTTTCAAGAAGGAGCTTCAGCTGCTACTATTAGAGTTCAGTTAGCTGCCATCTCTAATTATCATTTTGGCTACATGGGAAATCCAGTCATGTCCCACTCTTTTTGAAAAACTTTTTTGAAAGAAGGAGTCCTTCTCAGACCTCCAATCAGGCAACCACTGGAGCCCTGGGACCTAAATCTAGTTCTTACATATTTAATTTCTCCACCTTTTGAACCATCTTCTTCATCGGATCTGAAATTCTTGTCTTGGAAGACATTGTTCATAGTGGCTATAACATCTGCTAGGAGAGTTTTAGAAGTGCAAGCCCTCACCATTCGACCTCCTTACATTGTCTTCCACAAGGATAGTCTCTCACTTAGAACTAATCCTTCCTTTCTTCGTAAGGTATGTTCAGTGCATAATCTCAACACAACTATCGAATTATCAGATGTTCTTCATTCCACATTGCTGCAGTCCTAACTATTTTGGGGTAGTCCGCTGTCCAGTCGGCCCGAATACCAAAGTATATGGCTGACGTCGGTCAAGGCGCATTAGACTGACGTCAGTACGTCAGGGTACTAATGCGCATGACCGACGTCATATCCTCAGTCTTTTTTGCCGCATGGTCCGATGCAGAAGCAGTTTTGCGAGTGCAGGTTGGCGTTCTGAAAGTTTCTGAAGTCAGAGTTTCAGACCGAATCAAAGTTGGCTAAGTACCCCGTTGGGGAATATTTTGGTTTTTTCTTGCCTCAGTATTTAACCGGATGTCAGAAAAAGTGAATAACTGTATTTCTTGAGGGAAACAGATACCTCATAGAGATTACCATACTTTGTGTATACCTTGTTTAGGGCCTGAGCACGACGTTGTTGGATGCCGCTCTTGTGCTAGATTTAACAAACGCACTATTAAGAGAAGGTTAGACTGTGCCAGGTTAGTTTTTGGGAAGCGTTGTAATTATAAAATGCCGCCGGATGCTCCGGCCGCCGACCAAAAGCGCAAGGACAAAGCAACAAAGCCTAGAGTGGAGGAACCGACAGTCCCGGACGTCGGTTCTTTAGAAGGCTCAGTGGAGCCGGAGGTTTTGCCAGGAGTTTCTTTGGAGTCTCAGGGAGAGACTTTACTGTTACAGGATGTGTCCTCTCAGGAAGTAGGCCAGGCTGAAGGGGCTTCTCAGGTGGCTGTTCTTCCCTCTTCCTAAGGTGGTTAGGGCCTCCCTTCTGTTTCCAAGGCTTCTTTAAGAGGCAGGCCTAGTTTAGCTTCAGTGGGGGTTTCTCCGAGTGTGTCAGGGTCTTTGCCTAAGAAGCATATGCTAAAATGGCAGAGGATTTGATTACTATGATTAGAGGTTCTATGCCCCTCCTGATAAGAGGCCTAGGGTGGAACCTGAGTTTGAGAGTTTTGAGCAATGTTCGAGGCTTCTGAGTCTTGGCTGAAGACTTGCAGGAGTATCCTCCTTATTCTGATTCTGATGTGGATGATTCTACTCCTTCAGCTTCGCCTCCTGAGGATTTTTCATTTTCAGAGACTCTGCATTCCATGAGGGAACATTTTAAATGGGAAGGTCAAGATTTCTCTGATTCCAGGAAGAGGCTTAGGGAATTCTTGTTTTACCCCAGCATAGGCCTTTAGCTATACCTCCTGTTCTGAATGTGGTAGAAGATGTTTTGCAGAGGCTTCCTGAATCCTGATTCTTTGCCTCCTGCCCCAGTTAAACCGGATAGGTACTATAGGGTGCCTGAGGCTCATAAGTATCTTTTAAGAGTCCTAGGGCAGACCCGAAACTGTCTCTCAGGGGCCTAAAGGTGTGAAGGCTTCTGTTGTTAAAAATCCTGTTCCTCCTGATAAAGAGGCAAGGGCTTTGGATAGATGGGGAAAGAAAGTGTATACTTCTTCCACTTTAGCCATGAGGGCGTTGAATTGTCAGTTTCACATGTTAAAATATCAGAATTATCTCCTTTCACAATTGAAGTCTAAGGTGGATGCTCTGGCTGAAGGTATTGAGTGTAAAGAGTTGCAGGATTTAGTTCATGTGTCTGAACAGGTGGGTAAGCATTCCTTGCAGTGTGGTTTTGATGCTGTGCAGGCCTCCTCGAGGGTGGCTGCCACTGGTTCTGTTCTTCGAGGCACGCCTGGTTGAGAGATCAGAATTTAGCTGAGCATGTTAAGACAAGGATTTTGGATGCTCCTTTACAGTCTGATGTGTTGTTTGGTTCGCCTGTGGAAGCAGTTTTAAAGAAAATGGAGGACAAGGCTAAGTCTATGCAAACTGTTAAGGATTTTTGCAGGTGCAGCCTCCAAAGTTTAGTAGAAATTGGCCTACTAAGGGATGGACATATCCTGCTTATGATTCCCAGTCTAGGGGTAGGTCTAGACGTGGTAGGGGCAGAGCTCAAGCTTCTTTTAGGCCTAGAACAGGGAGTTCACCTGCTCAGACTTCTGGTGAGGGCAGGGGTCAGTCCTTTCGTAAACAGACCCAATGACCTGCCTTTTCAGCTGCCAGTACATTCTCGCCTGGCAGCACCTTTGGGAGGAAGGCTGTCTCTTTTCAAAGAAAATTGGGATTTAATTACCCAAGACAGATGGGTTCTGGATATCATTCACCACGGTTACAGGTTTTATTTCCATACCTTGCCTCCTTTCAAAGGCATGCCAGACATTCCTCCTCTACAAAGACAAGAGGCTCACAAGCAAATTTCTCTGTTGCTCCAAATAGGGGCCATTCAGCCAGTTCCTGTGCCAGAAAGGGGCCTAGGATTTTATTCTCGCCTGTTCCTAGTACCAAGAAGGGGAACACGTGGAGACCAATTTTGGATTTATCTATCCTCAACACTTATCTGGACATTCCCAAGTTCAAAATGTTGACGTTACAACAGCTTTTACCTCTGCTGGGCAAAGATCACTGGATGGTAACTTTAGATCTCAAGGAAGCTTACCTTCATGTGCCTATCAGACTAAGTTGCAGGAAGTATCTGCGTTTTCGAGCTGGAAATTCTCATTATCAGTTCTCTGCATTGCCCTTTGGCTTATCTACTGCCCAGAGTATTCACAAAGGTTCTGGCTCCAGTGATAGCTTACTTCAGACTAAAAGGAATTCAAATCTATCCTTACTTGGACGACTGCCTGATTCTGGCTCAAGAAAAGGAAGACCTTTTACAGCATTTGGAATATGTGATAGCAGTGCTAAGATGCCTAGGGTATTCTGTGAACGAAATAAAGTCCAGTCTAGTACCCTCTCAAGACATGTGCTTTCTGGGTGTGAGACTGAATACAGCAGCCCAGATGGCCTTTTAACCCCGGACAAACAAAAGAATCTTTCCAGTTACTTCCATCACCTATCTCTTCAGTCCGGGCTGACTGCAAGGACAGTCCTTCAAGCCTTAGGGTTCATGGCATCTTGTATTCTGGTGCTTCCCAATGCCAAACTGCATATGAGGAAGCTGCAATGGTATCTCAAAAATGTATGGACACAGCACTGCCAGGAATTGGACACTGTCATTCAAATAATACCTTGCATTCAAAAGGAATTTTTGTGGTGGGCTCAGGAATGTCTCCTAAACAAGGGACTCTCTGTGACCCGGCCAGAGGCGAGTCAGATTCTAACGACAGATGCCTCAGACATTGCTTGGGGAGCTCATCTAAATGGAAAGTGGATACAAGACAAGTGGCCTGCCAGACTACAGCATCTACATATCAACATGAAAGAGATGTTAGCAGTCCAGTTTGCATTAATGGCTTTCAAGAAGTTACTTCTTCCAGGGCAGGTGTTGATTCTAACAGACAACACAACTGTCATGTGGTACATCAACAAACAAGGGGGAACACATTCTTACCCGTTGTGCAGGCAAGCAATGATTTTATGGGAGACTGCGCTCAGCTTGCAACTAACTCTTCAGGCAAGGTTTCTGCCAGGAGCACAGAACTCCTTAGCAGATGTGTTAAGCAGACAAATCATGGATCCCCACGAGTGGAAACTGGATCTTCATGTATTTCACAAATTGACAGTGTCATGGGGAACTCCAGACATAGATCTGTTCGCTTCTCCACTAAACCACCAGCTGCCAAAGTTTTGCACAAAGAAGTTTCATCACACAGCTTGGAAAGTGGATGCTCTTTCTTTCAGTTGGAAAAATCTTCATGTGTATGCCTTTCCACCTCTGCCTCTTCTCCCAAAGGTGCTCCTAAAGGTCAGACAAGACAAGCCAAGGATGATTTTAATAGCTCCAGATTGGCCTCGGCAACACTGGTACCCATTACTGAGGAGTCTGGTAAGGAAACCTCCATGGCCTTTACCTTTGATTCCACACCTGTTGTCTCAGAGGGACGGTCACCTGCTCAATATCAAGCTCCACTCTCTTCATCTAACAGCTTGGCATATTCTGTTTTGAAACACAGCAGGTCTCAACTTCCTCAACAAGTTTTAAATGTAATTATGGAAGCCAGAAGACCTAGTACAAGGAAGGTGTACTCAGAAAAATGGAAGAGATTTTTATTTTGGAGTGCAGCAAACAATTTGGAGATTTCTGAGCCTAATTTGAGTGTGGCTCTTCAATATCTTACTGAGTTATTGGACAAAGGTTTGTCTTTCTCTTCCATTAAGATTCATGCTGCAGCAATTTCAGCTCACTATGATTGTGACCCACCATTGTTTTCGCATCCTTTGTTCAAGCAATTTCTTAGAGGGGCAAAGAATACAAGACCCCAATGAGCTCCTACTCCTGCTTGGGATCTCAATTTTGTGTTGGAGAAACTTACTCTACAACCTTTTGAGCCTGCGGCTACTGCTGACTTGAAATACTTGTCATGGAAGACTGCTTTTTTGTTGGCCATTACTTCTGCAAGAAGGGTTTCTGAGTTGCAGGCCCTTATGGCGGTTGAGCCTTTTTTGATTTTTCATAAGGATAGGGTATCATTACGTACTAATCCTTCCTTTATGCCTAAGGTGGTTTCTAGTGTGGCTTTAAACCAAACTATTCATTTGCCTACTTTTTATGCAGATCCCCAAAATAAAGGGGAAAAGATTTTGCACACTTTAGATGTACACAGGCAATTGCGTTATTATTTAAGCAGGACTACGGATTTTAGGCAGTCTCAGCAGGTGTTTGTTTCTTTTGCTTTGAGTTCGCAGGGCAAGCCTGTGTCAAAACAAACTATTTCTAGGTGGATTGGGTTTTGCATTGCATTTTGTTATTCCCATCATGGCAAGGAGATTCCAGCTGGGATTAGGCCTCATTCCACTAGGGCTACTGCCACTTCAACAGCATTTCTAAGGGGTGGCAACTAAGGATATTTTGGAGGCAGCTACTTGGAGTTCAGTGCATACTTTCTCTAAGCATTATCACCTTCCTCTCTACTCTAAGTCTAGGGCTGGTTTTGCCACAGCTATTTTGCAAGGCATGTTGTCAGCTCCTGTTTCCTTATGATTTGCCAGCCTCCCTTACCTCTGCTTTGGGATTCTACCCAATAGTTAGGACTGCAGCAATGTGGAATGAAGAACATAGTACAGTTTTGTACCTACCATAAATGTAGATGTTCGAGGATCCACATTGCTGCAGTCCAATTTACCCTCCCTCCTTCCCCTCTGTGTTTAGGGGTGGTTGTGTAGGTGAGGTTATATTCTGGTACTTTTGTATATATTGTACATATTTTTGGTGCAGGTATGTTTGGAGTTTTTGGTATTGGCCTTGTCTTTTTAGGGTCTTCTGACATCTGGGGCAAGAAAAGACTGAGGATATGACGTCGGTCATGCGCATTAGTACCCTGACGTACTGACGTCAGTCTAATGCGCCTTGACCGACGTCAGCCATATACTTTGGTATTCGGGCCGACTGGACAGCGGACTACCCCAAAATAGTTACGACTGCAGCAATGTGGATCCTCGAACATCTACATTTATGGTAGGTACAAAACTGTACTTTTTCTTCCCAAATCATACTAATAAATCAGAATACAGACTATACCAGTTGGATGTCCATAGAATTCTCAGGTTTTACCTGCACAGGACTAAAGAATTTCAAAAATCAGACCAATTGTTTGTTTCCTTTTCAGACAAAAATAAAGGTTTGCCTGTTTCTAAGGTCACTTTGTCTAAATGGCTTTCAGACTGCATTTCATTTGCTTACAAAACTTCTGGCAAACAATTACCAGCCAAAGTAAAAGGCCATTCAGCCAAAGCAGTATCAACTTCATATGCCTTTAGATCAAAACTCCCAATTGATACCATTTGTGCAGCAGCTACTTGGGCAAGACCTCATACTTTTGTCACTCATTACAGATTAGATTTGGCCTCCCGGGACAGGTCATCCTTTGGGTCCACTGTGCTGAAGAGTCTCTTTGCTTGAGCCACCTGGGATAAAGGTGCTAGGGACGCTGTCCCATCTAGCAAGAATTACGGCGAGAAAGGACTACATAACATAAAGAAGTTATGTACTTATCATAACGTTCCATGTTTGTAGTGCATCTCGCCTACATTCTTGCGTCCCACCCTCCTTCCCCTTTCTGTTTCCTGGAGGAACTGGTGGACTATCCATTATGCTGTCTGACCTGGTTGTAGTTGTCTGTCCATTTGGTATGGATAGTAATACAGAGTTTTCTGTATGTATGTGCATAGTTATTGATAGTTTACTGACTATTATGTAGGGTCTATATTAGAACACCGAACATTTAAAATGTCGAGTGTTCTAATACTGACCCATTTTCAGCGAACGGTGAAAATATCGAAGAAGCAGAAAACCAAATTCTTTCCTAGGGAAAGAATTTGGTTGTCCGTTTCTGTTGCTTCGGTATTTTCAGCGCTCTGTTGGAAAGTTACGGGTCAGGTTCAGGTAAGTGTGCAATTGAGTGTGGGTTAGGTATGTGTGCGATTGTGTGGACATGAGGGTTAGGGCGGTTTAGGTGAGTTAGGGTTAGGGCGTGGGTTAAGTATTTGTGCGATTGTGTGGACATGAGGGTTAGGGTGGGTTAGGTGAGTTAGGGTTGGGGCACGGGTGAGGTGAGTGTGCGATAGTGACGGACCTTAGGGTTAGGGTTTGGGTTAAGGTAAGTGGATAGTTAGTGGTGTGTGTATAGTTTAGTGTCGGGTTAGGTGTAAGATTTTAGGTGTATGTGTATGGATTGCTGTTTGTTTGGTGTGCTTGTGTTGTGTGTATGTGTTTTGGAACAGCAAATGTTTTCCCTAGGAAAAAATGTGTTGTTCTGAATGTTCGATGTTTGGTATTTTTGATTGGTAGGGTTCTATATTAGAACACTCGACATTTTGAATGTTCAGTGTTTTAATATGGACCCTATTATGTACTTATTTACTTTTTTGCAGACAAGATCTGGGGAACTGCCATGAGGCACCATGTGATAGGGGTTAGCCTCGAGCCAGTAAAAACTCTCGAGCTTTAGTATCTGCCGAGTCAGAGCGGAGAATCGGCTCCGAACCCATCCAGCAATAATGTAGGAGAGATGGACTACAAACATGGAACGTTATGTTAAGTACATAACTTCCTTTTTTTAACTTATAATTTCACTCATTTTATAATAAGAAAGGACAGATATGCAAATCCTTATGTGTAGGAAATGTGGGGAAGAGGGATGCACTGATAATTAAAATGCACTAACTTTCATCAATGTTCACATAAAACACACTTGATGCTTTAAGTAAGTTAGCAACAAACAAAGTGATTACTTAAATGCTGGCAAACAATGACATATATCTTCTGATATATCCAGTAAAATACATTGTATTATAAACATTAGGTATAAATATTATTACCATCTATTTATATTAATACGTTTTGAAAGACTTCATCAGTAACGGTGAATATGTTAAATAACTGTGTGCTGTAATCTTTTATTGAGGTTTTATATAAGATACATCCTACTTTACTATGATTGAATTGCTTGTCATCTATCTTTCATGTAAATATTATTTGCTTATACAATAAGTAGACATTGATATTGTATTATAATTCTGTCTAATCTACAATAGTACTATATCTCTTCAAAATAATATAAATACTGCTTATTCCTATTACAGCTATTCTCCATATGATAATTCAATTTATGGAGCTCAGATGTTCTGGATTGTCAAGGTATAACTGATAATCTGATGGATTTAGGTTTATCCATCAGATTAGGAATGATTTTTATTCCATGGCTAGTGCGGAGCTTAGTTTTGTTAACATTTATTAATTTAAATTTATTTCACAAAAACATTTTTAGTATGTCTGACCAAAACATTACTTTATTGGTAAACACTCAAAGTATAAAACTGATAATTTCCTTTAAAAGCTCAAACATATACTTTATAGTTATCAGAGGAAAATGTTTAATAGTCACAATAAAACAAAAAATACATAGTCTAAATAACCTAAGATGGATTTAACGTTATTATCTGTAAAAATACCAATGGCTTAAACAATCCTAGCAAGAGATCATATCTACTGGAATATTTAAAACTGAACAAAGCACAAATTGTCTTCCTTCAACAAACTCATTTCAAAACAAATGACAGTTACAAGTGGAATCCTAAGGAATACATGATATTGGCATAATCCACTTATAAGACAAAGAGAAAAGGGGTAGCAGTTTTATGGAAAACAAATCTGAATAACCCAGAAATATGAAGATAAAAAAGGCCTTATGGCATTAGTAATAGTTAAATATAATAACAGAATATGGACCCAAGCCAATCTATACTGGTTCCCAGGCATTGGAACAGGAACTGTTAAAAATCACTTGGATCTCATTTCCAATAATTATAAAGGCAACTTAATATTAGGAGGAGATTTTAACTGTATATTTGATATTTCTGAAACTACAAATAAAAGACCGCTGTGTACATCTGCTGTATCAAAAGCTTTAAACAAGTGGGTAGAATCATTTCATCTTGTAGATACTTTCAAATTTAAAGAAGATAAATCTTTGTTGTTTTCCCATCAAGATCACAGATTTGGTACTCAAACTAGAATAGATAAAATATTTGCTGCCCATGACTCACACTTTAAAATCATTAAATGTGAAGTTGTTCTATCTCACCATTCATTCTGCACCTAGAGTTACCCCAGATCTAGTTTGCCACTGCAGTAGATAGGAGGTTCTCGCTAGCTCAGGCCAGTAAAACCTTTTTTCTTCAAATATTTCTCTTAATATTGATAATTCTATGTATATAATAGTTTTAGATAATTAGATAAGCTCATACAGCTTTTTTGTGTAGTACCTTTCCCTTGGTGTGCCTTTTGCTTAAATTACTATTTGGCCTCATTTTTTTAGACCTAGTTTAGATTATAGTGTGTGTTTAGATAGTGACTTTCTGTCACAGCTATCTTCATTACTAGCTTAGATTATTCTGCGTGATTAGATATTAACCTTTGTCACAGCTTTAAAATAATTACAGTTAAAGTTTTGATTTAGTGTGTGAAATAGTAGTGTTTAGTGTTCTGTGTGCCTTTAAATACTGACTTTGTCACAATTTTGATATTTATGTATTCTCATTTTAGATAAGTAGTTTTTTGTGTGTGTGTGACTACTGTTTAGCCCATAGTTTTTGAAGGGCTTGTTCAGTATTATTATTGTTGAGTGCCTCCAGTGTACAACACTCTCTTTTGATTGTGTGTGTGTGATAATATGGCTGACCAAGACAAACACCCTAAGTCAGGATTTAAGAAATGCCCTAAATGTGAGCAGAAAATGTCTGTCACCGACAGTTATCTAAACTGTGTTTATTGTTTGGGAATATTGCATCTCCAAGAAAGCTGCGCTATATGTCATTCTTTCTCTTCCAGGGTTCTCCAGGAGAGAAAGAGAAAATTGATTGAAGCTTTGAGTGACCAAGATTGATCCAGTAAGTCCTCAAAGTCTTCCAAGATTTCTGAAAGTAAAAAATCGAAAAAGTCTTCAATGCCGTTTCCACAGACCTCTGAGCCGACTGTCTCATCCTTTCGGTGCCAGTCCCAGAGTTACCTAAATCTCCACTTTTACAGTTGGTACCACCTTCCATCCATTTATCTCGGTCTTCGATCATTCTTTCCAATTTGGATGTGGATCATGTGGTACAGAAGCTTTTACAGGCACCGGCCTTTGCTAAATTTTTATCGGCCCCGACCCAAGCGGCTTTGGAGCCGAAGATCTTTTTACCAGCTACTGCTCTTCCTCCTCCGAGCCATACCAGTCCTTCGGAGCCAGAGGAGTCGGACTTGTTTATCGTGGAGCCTTTGGAGCTGACACCTGCTCCAGTGTCTGTGGCTCTGTTTACTCTGCTGTCTTCGGCGCTGATCAAGGATTCTAGGAGCCGACACTCTCTGGTCAGGTCCGGGGAGGAAGGTCGGACTGACTTGTCAGTTCTCACTCTGTCTCTTGGGGCTTCGGCTCGGATGTGCTCAGCTCCTACCTCTGGCTCAGAGCCCATTGTCCTGGTGCGGGGGGTATCAACGGTTTCCTTGGATCCGGTGGTCCCTTCACATTGGAGCAGAGGTGCCTTCGAAGCCATGAGGAGAGTTATGTCTCCTAAGACATCCTCGACCTCAGGTCCAGCTTCAAAAATCCTTGCCAAGCGTAGAGACCCAGAGCCTCAGGAAGCCCCATTGGGTGGCCCATGCTCTTCTGAGACTTCACCAGAAGCCCCCACTGTTGAGGTTCCCAGGAAGAAAGTCTGTAAGAGGAAGCATCTAAACTCCCCACAGGAGTCCTTGACATCTGATACCAATTTGGATGAATCAGAAGAGTCCCCACGGTCCCCCCCGAGGATATCTAATTTGCTGAGATGCTAGAAATCCTTAGGCAGAGGGGCGACTGACAGTCCACCAACCCTACTGAAGATGAGTCGGTTCTCCTGAAGGCTTTTGGGTCTCAGCCCTCCACCTCTTGGGTGTCTCCTCCCTTCGATGAGCTTATGCAGCTGGTCTCATGAAGGCATGGGAGTATCTGGACACAGTGGAGCCTGTCTCTAGCAGGCCTAATAAATTTATCTCTGCTCCCCAGGACAAATCATTTCTAACCAAGGGTGTGCCAGTTTATGCCATGGTGGTGGCAGCAGCCACCAAAAAGGAAATTTCACTAGTTTCCTCTTCTATCCATCATTCTAACAGAGATTCTAGGATCATGGATAGATATGGGAAGCGCACTTTCAGTTCAGTGACATTTGCACTGCGTTCGCTCAACTATCTAACCCATTTTACGAGACTGCAAAGAGATCTCCTTAAAGAGCTGGGAGATGCTCTTCAGGGAACAGTAGCTGCAGGAGCTTCAGATAAAGTTGCCTCCCAGCTCACTACCCTTAACTCCATAGTTAACTCGTCCATGCGCCTCATTTCGTATGCAGCTGATGGAACGAGCAGGGCAGCGTGTACAGGAATTGCTCTTAGGAGACACTCCTGGATGCACTTGTGTTCCTTCGAGGAGCCCTTCAAGTCATCTTTGGTGAATACCCCTTTTGATGGCTCGTCCCTTTTTGGGCCGAAAGTTAAGGAAACTTTGACCAGGTGTGAGCAGGAAGGAAAGACTCTGCCTGCCATTGCAATCCGTTTTTCCACCCCTACCAGACCCTACCCCAAGGGTCAAAGGAGAGGAAAGATGTGGTTCCAAAAAGCCCAAGGAGCCCTTCAGGACACACGTGGTGAACCCCCCTCCAAGGGCAGAGGAGGGGGCAATAATGGAAGACACCACCCTCATGGCAGAGGGGGTCTGCAAAACCAGGGTGACAGAGATCACTTCTTTGTGAAGCCCTACCAGTGCTCCTGAAAGGAGGCCCGACTGTCCTAATCTGGAGGCAGTTGGGGGGGGGGGTCGCTTATCTTTTTATCCAGATGCCTGGCTCAAAATAACAAATGACAACTTGGTACAATGTATAATTTCCAGAGGATATTTCATTCCTTTCGCCATACCCCCTCCACTGACCAGGAAAATCCCGGACGTTCCACCCAGTTACATGGAACAGGCAATGACAGAGGTCCAATTGTTGCTAACAAAAAGAGTCATCCAAACAGTCCCAGCAGACCAGACAGGATCCGGAACTTACTCAAGATTCTTTTTAGTTCCAAAAAAGACAGGGGACTGGAGACCTATATTGGACCTCAGCAGGCTAAACAAATCTGTCAAGAAAGAGAGGTTTCGGGTGGTCATGCTTCAGTTGATAATTCCCTTCTTAGGGAAAGACAATTGGATGTGCTCGATAGATCTCCAGGATAAGTACTACCATATAAAAATGGCCAGACCATCCGGGGATCATCTGCCTTTCCGGCTGGGAGCCAATCATTACCAGTTTTGAGCCCTGCCCTTTGGTCTCACTATAGCCCTCAGAGTGTTCACCAGATGTATGGCAGTGGTCACGGCTCGCCAGAAACATTTAGGATTCCAGGTGTTTCCGTACCTAGACGATTGGCTCCTCACTGCCACCACCAGGCATCAACTCATTCAAGCCAGGGACACCACTCTTTCACTCTGCAGCCAGCTGGGCATTACAGTAAACTTAGAAAAATCTGCCTTGCCGCCATCGCAACATACAGTTTTTATCGGAGCAGAATTGGACACCACCACCACACTAAGACTTCCAGTAGAAAGAGTCTTACTACTCCCATCAGCAGGTCCGCAATCTGATATCCAAAAACAAGGCTCCAGCATCAGAATTACTAAAATTGTTAGGCATGATGGCAGCTGCAATTCTGGCCATACCGCTGGGTCGCATGCACATGCGGATTCTGCAATGGCTGTTGTTCACTCAATGGTTGTACCAAGAGCTCCTCATGTCTCACCTTATAATTCTCACAAACTCATGCAAAAAGGATCTTCAGTGGTGGTTGACCTCTCTTCATGTCGCGATAGGTTGTCCTTTTGTTCTACTCCCACCAGCGGCCACAGTGACCACGGACGCTTCCCTGATAGGGTGGGGGGACACTTTCAGGGAAGAACAGCCCAAGGCACATGGAGCGATCAAGAGAGACACCTGCATATCAATGTCCTAGAGATGAGAGCAGTACTTTTAGCGCTGCAGTACTTTCAGGACTCTCTTCCTCTGGGTACAGTTGAGATTCAGACAGACAAAATGTCAGTGGTCTGGTACTTGAACAGACAAGGAGGAACCAGGTCCTATCCCCTTTCTCATGAGGCCCTAAGAGTATGGCAATGGGCTATATCCACCCAGCGCTTTCTGTTAGCAATGTGATAGCAGACAAGCTGAGCAGAGCAATTTTGTTGCCTCACGAGTGGTCCCTCAAGAAAGAAATAGCAGACAGGATATTCTGCAGGTGGGGCCAGCCTTGCGACCTTTTTGAAAGCCACATGAACATGAAATGCAAAAGCTACTTTGCTCGATTGGCCTCCGGGTCTCCTCTATGCATTCCCACCAATCCCGTTGATACCCAGGGTACAAAAGAAAGCAAAAGCCCTGGGAAGGACCATCATTCTAATAGCCCCTCATTGGTCTCATTAGATTTGGTTCCCCTTCCTTCGACTTTATCCATTGGAGGACCCGTGGATTCGGGATCCAGTTCCAGATCTTCTGATGCACTCGTCAGGGGACCCTCATCCCTCTCTTCAGTCCCTGAAACTGACAGCTTGGCTGCTCTAATTCCCATCATAACCAGGTTACATAACCTTTCTAATGAGCCAAAGCAAATTCTCTTATCCTCTCATAAATCCTCTACTAGGAAGCTATACCTTAGCAAATGGAAAAAATTTTCTATATGGGGGCTCTCAAATCAACATTGATCCCTATGGCCTCCATTTTAGAGTTCTTGGCTATGATTTTTAACAAAGGAGCTGTAGCAGCAACAGTTCATGTTCAACTTGTTGGCATTTCAAATTTTCACCTTGGATTCAAAGGATTGAACATTGTCACACAAACTGTCCAAAGCCTTTCTCAAAGCGACCTTTCATCTCAGATCACCTGTGAAATCTCCCTATACCCCATGGAATCTAAATGTTATGCTTTCTCACATTATTCTCCCTCCATTCGAACCAGCTTCCTCATGTGACCTCAGTATTTTTTGTCATGAAAGACCATCTTTTTTAGTAGCTGTCACTTCTGCCCTCAGAGTGTCAGAGCTTCAAGCCTGGTCCGTTAAGACTCCTGATTTGATTGTCCATGCTGAGTCTCACTTCAAACTGACCCCTCTTTTTTGCCTAAAGTTTGCACTGAAGCTAATCTTAATCAAATTATTGATATGCCAGTTTTTTCCCCAATCACTCCAACAAGTTAGAATATATGCTGCACAAACCTGACATTGATAGACAGCTCAGATTTTACTTGGAAAGAACAAAAGATTTTAGGAAATCTGAACAGCTTTTCATCTCCTTTTCAGAATCCAGGAAAGGTATGTCAGTGGCCAAAACAGCTCTGTCCAAGTGGTTATCTGATTGTATCTCATTTGCTTATTCAGTTGCTAATATGCCCTTACAACATAAAATTAAGGCTCATTCTACCAGAGCAGTGTTTACTACATCCACTGCCTTTTCTGACAGTCTTCCTATAGATAACATTTGTGCAGCAGCCACTTGGTCAAGACCTCATACCTTTATCACTCATTACAAAGTTGACAGGGCCTCCTTTGGGTTTACTGTCCTAAACAACATACTGCCATGAACCACCTGAGATAGATGATAATTGGTATGCTACCCATCTGTAAGAATGAATGATAGAACAATTTCACATAAAGAAGTTATGTACTTACCATAACGTTCCATGTGAGTTGTTCATCTCACCTTCATTCTTACTTCCCATCGTCCTACCCCCTCCTGGGCTTTTTGAAGACCGGGATGCTGGATTCTTCCTGGTTACTCAACCCTTCTTTCGCTTTCTCTTATGGAGTTATAGAATGACATATGGTATTATTATACACAGCAAACAAGATCTGAGGTAACTCTAGGTGCATCATGGGATAGGGACTTGACCTTGAGCTATCTGAAGAGCTATAGCTTTGTAGTAGGCTGACTCAGAGCCGAGGATCGGCTCCGAACCCATCTTTAAGAATAAAGGCGAGATGGACAACTCACATGGAACGTTATGGTAAGTGCATAACTTCTTTTTTCTCAATCACTCCCTGCCCCTTTTCAGACCACAATTCATTGATACTAAAACTTCAAAATGGGTACAAACCATTAATCTTTAACTCCAGAATTCCAGCATATATAACTAAAATTAAAGAGTTCAAACCCTGGTTATTATCTGAATTACAGTTCTTCTTAGATATTAATTACACCACAAAGATAAATATAATAATGATATGTGACTCAAAAGCTTTCATATATACTAAAACCCTAACTTGGTATTAAAAAAAATCAGAGAATGGGATTCTGAATTATTAGATCTACAATCCAAACGTTTGTGAGTAAAAGTTGAAAAAAATCAAAATCATTTGGACATGAAAAAGAAAGCAGAAGTATTAAATAATAAATACAATGAAATTCTAGCACATAAAACTAGTTTAGCTTTAGAAAAACTAAAAATTAATACCTTAGCCACTTCCCCCAAATATGTACATAATTTATCCACAAGAATAAAAATACAATCAAAAGCTAATTACATTAAAAGTATCTTTCATGAAAGGAAAGCGAAAAATGTCTCGGATATAGGCGACATTCTTGATGCCTATAGAAATCACTATATAGAACATTTCCAAAAAGAAAATATGCATATTGCTCAATTAAATTAGATTAAAAATGTTCTAATATAAAAATAATACCAGAAAAACTAAAACTAGATCTGCAAGCACCCATATCCTACAAAGAAATTAGATACAATCAAAGAGGGTAAAAATAATAAAGCTCCAGGTATAGATGGCATAATTATGGAAATATATAAACATTTTCCTTCAAAGATACTATCCCTCTTCCATAAAACTCTATTAGAAATTCAGTCACAAGCTTTAATACCATCCTCTTGGAGAGATTCCTTAATCACATCAGGAAAATAAATCCCCAAACCTCTGAACCTCATATAGACCTATATCATTATTAAACAATGACTATAAGATATTTATGAGAATATTAACTAACAAAATTAAAATACCGCTATCCAAAACAATAAATAATGATCAAACTGGATTTATATATCATAGACACACACATGACAATATTAAAAGGATAATTTCTCTTATAGATTATGTTAATAAAACACTCAGAATTGGCTTAGATATGGAGAAAGCCTTTGACTCCCTAAATTTGGACTATTTATTCAAATTCCTAATGCTATTTGAATTTCCTGCATCCTTTGTTCATCTCCTAAAGAATATATATGCAAATAATTTAGCATATGTCAAGTTAGGTCCTTTTACCTCTGAATTTATACATATAACAAAAAGGCACTAAATAAGGATGTCCAATGTCACCGATTCTATTTGCTCTGGTTATTGAAATATTGGTAGAATCAATTTGTAACAATACAAAAATCAAAGGAATAGAAGTCTATGAACAATACACTTCTAAAGTAATGCTATTTGCTGATGACATATTACTAACATTATCTAATACAAAAGAGACATTAGAAGAATTAGATATATTAATTGACACATTTCACATGACTTCAGGACTCCATTTCAGTAAATCAAAATCATTTTTTTTATTTTTAAATAAAAAAAAAATAACTGCAGATTATGGGAGATCACATCATAGGGAAACAAGAATCTGCCTTAAAATATCTAGGAATTGAGTTATGCAAGGATAATGATGAATTAGTCCCCAAAAAACTACAATAGTATCATCAATACAATTAAAACCTCTGTGGAAAAATGGAACAAAATATTAACATTTGAAGATAGACTACAGTTAAGAAAAATGGTTTTCCTACTGAAGATCCTATATATAACCTTGGCAATACAACTATTACCAGAAAGGGATATACTTAAAGAAATAAATTCATGCCTAATAAAATTTTTATGGTTTCCCAAAAGAAACAGAATAGCTTTAATACGTCATATCAGACAATGGAAACAGGGAGGATTAAACTTTCCTGATATAGAAACATATATAAAAGCATCAATATCTAAAACAATCGATAAGTCCAAATTACTCTGCAGATTGGAAAGAATTACTAACTGTAATATCAATAAATTAATTTGATTTACAAAAAAAAAAATTAAAATAGATAAAAAATTGACATGGCACATATGTATTAGTATGCGATATAACATAACTAAACCCACTAAAACTTGTATGATTAATTATTACATTGACTCATTTAGGAAAATTATTAATGCAAATATAGATTTAAAAATCTGGTTTGATCTTTTAACACCATTTATAGTCACAAATAACTTTCCACGTAAAATATATAGAGAAATTATTAATTCCTGGGAACAGAAAGGATTTGTTTGTTGGCTTCAGTGTATCAAAAAACTAAATGTTTTAGATATGCAAGAAATAAAAACAACATACAAAATTCCACAACAGGACTGGCTAACTTTACAGAGTATTCTGTCATATTTGCAAAATTTAAGTAGAATAATTAAATCTTCATTTAAAGAAATACCTAAATTTACGAAATATGTTTATGAAATCATATATAATGACTTTGACATGGGAAATAGTATTTCAAAATTTTACAAAATAATGATAAACTATAAAACAACACCCAAATCTCATATTGGAAATATATAACAAAAGGACACTCAATACAGTTAACTGAAGATATTAAAACAAATATCTTATTATCAATACAATATACATCCTTTACACAATACTGGAAAGTTTTTAATTAGAAATGCTTGCACAGAGGATTCTTAACCCCAAATAGAATCAGTAAAATTAGTTCTTCCATAAAAGGAATATGTCGGAGATGTGAGCAAGTACACAGTGAAGATTAGAACCACATTTTCTTTGATTGTGTTAACATTAAGTCAGTTTGGAATGCTATTAATCACTTTCTGCAAGCTTTATTTAATGAATTATTTTATTTAACTAAAGCTCTTGTATTATTAAATGGGAATGAAAGTCCTCATTTGAATAGGTCAAACATGTATGTAGTATGGACTATACTTGCAATTTCAAGGAAGTGTATAACAAGAAGATGGAATACAAACAGAATACCAACTTTAGAAGACTCCTACAGCCTACTGAAGACCACAGCATTATTGGAAATTAAAATTAAAGAACTAAGAATTTATACAAACCCATTTATCAACAACCCTTGGGGAAAAGTCTTATCATTGATTGATACTATTCAATAATTGATCAGGCACTCTGATAATGAATTTGACATACTTATAAAGTAACTGTAAACATTAAAATCTGTTATAGTATCAGGCTAATGTAAATAGTGTACATAGTTATTTATGATATGTATAAATACTATGGAATTCATTCAAATGTATTTGAAAAATAAAAAAAATTGAGATAAAAAGATATCCACACACTTCATTTGTGACTATTTCATGTCCTAGCTGTGTGCTACAGAACCTGTATATGCCAGTATCTCCCACTTTTTTTGTAGATTTAGTGAAGCATCTCACACACAATCCACTATTTTGAGCTGCTTTCATCCTTTGGTTTAAGTTCACCTCCTTTTAACAATTCATTTAACAGATTTTGATGAGCATGTAATTGTTCTAAAAATCATATCCATTTGAAATTATTAATTGCAGCTTTCTGCTTTTCTTTCCTTTGTTTTTCCCCCCTGGTGTTGAGCCTTAGATTGTTTCCATTGTTTTGTTTTGTTATACTTTCTGGTGCTACTTGTTCCTTGCCTGTGTCTTAGCTGATTTCCATTCATACATTATTTTGAAATTTCTGTGCTAATTTCATGATGGATATGATCCTACCTTTATTTTCATCATAATTTAGAGATTTTGTGTCCTCTTAGAATTTCTAAATGCAGTGTCACTGACTGAATGTTCATTTCATGAAGACTGCAGAGGCTTCCTCACGGGTACAGTACCATAGTAAAGTCAGTCTGTTACTAAAAAGTGGGAATTTAAACTGTGTATGATCATAGATGATTGCATGGGGGGTGGCTTTATTAGACCTTAGAGTACAAACTGAAAAATTTGAATACACCCTCTCTTGTAGGTTTTCTACAAGAAGCAATCATCCATCATCCCATTGTACTCCAGTATTTGTATCTCGGTGAAAAAAAAGAAATGTCATCCACTACTGTGCCTTTGAGACGCAGACTTTTAGTGTCTCCATTTTGGCACTGGCACCTCTGGGGGGACATTCACTGAGGGGATAACAGGTACACAGACAATATTTCCAAATTCAGCTTTCTGCATCAAGTGCAATTTCCCTTAGAGCACACAGTGACTACAGTCAGTCCAGGGTTGGTTTCTGTTGCTTTCTCCAGATCCCCAATAAAACTCCCCACTGGCACAGCTATAGAGTTGAGTCCTTAGCCAGGGTTCCAAGCCCAGAATATAAGGTAGTTAGAACTGCTATAAGAACCCCTCACCAGCTACCTTAAGGCTCTTCCTAGGGTACCCAATATATTGAGTGAAATTAATATTAATACAAATGGTAGTTTGACCAAGAGGAAGACTATGAGTCGTGGCCTACACAGTGTCACCATATAAATATGCAAGTACTCTCAGAATTCGAATATTTCTACAGTGATCAGCCACAATGACAATTTTAAATAAATTCAGTAGTAAATAATAAAAGAACAAGGAAAATACTAAGTATATATTCAGAGTGACATCAGAATTCAAAACCACAGGAAATATTTTTGCAGGACAAGCTCAGACAAATAAAAACAATATCAAAACTAAGCTTCACTGTGTTACTGACTTTATCCAAGAAATTTACTATACCCTAATAACTTATGTAATAGAGCTAGGCAGACGATGTGGTGAATGGTCCTTGTTATCAGGCTAAGACAGAATACAGCACACTCTGTCTCACTCAGAGACTTCTCAGAATAATTTCTAAAATATTACTGCTGGGATAGCTTGCAGAAAGACATCATCTCTGGTCATCTGACTTCTAGTTCCCATTCAAAACCCCCATTGCTGGAAGCTGACAGGACTTAGCACCTATCTGTAAAAATACACGCACAAGGGCTTTTGCTCAGTTATTTGGCAGGTGCTGGAAGTCATAAAACAATTGCATACCTCTGTGCTTCCAGAGTAGTGATTAGTTCACCCCAAAGACAATAGAGAAAGCTTCCTAGTACAGACTTTGTGTCTCTGGCTGCATTGAAACCTGTGAGATAGCATCTTTATGGCCTAGCTATAAAGTGATTTAATTTCACCTGTTTTTCTTAAGTTTGCTGGACTGAGGTTAACCCTCCCGTTTCCTCTGTTAAAACATATACATTTAAACAGTTACAATAGTGCATGTACATTTCTGTTTTCTCCAGTAAGGCACACTGTGCATATATTTCAAACACAAGCACTTTATAAATACATTTTCAACACAAACATCTGTACAAATCAGGTTGATGTACACATGACATACAGTTCTAATACAGTTGTAGCACCAGCATCTTGTATGAATCAGTTTGATATTCACAAATGACATGTAATTATTTACAAAATTCCAGCTAGCTGTGCTGGCAATACCTCCTTTTGTCACAATATGATGTACCATTTTTAAGCTGTTCAGCTTGAGATAGTATAGCGGCAATCTGTGATAAGTTTATTTTAGTGCATGCTGTCGTACCCTTCATACAGATGCAAATAGTCTCTATGATTATATTTTTATTTACTTAGAGCAGAGAAACGAAATGGACTACATAGGGCTGCTTCTAAGTCACAGCCTAGATATAGTAAAAGCAAAGAAACCACCCAAAGTAGGGTACTAAGCAAGCAATAGTGACTAACAGGGTGGGTATTATTGGGAAAATAATGAACTGTCCATGGGTGTTTTAAGACACAGCACCACAGGCAGAAGGCCTCTCCACTACTGGACGGTTCATTATTTTCCCTATAATGCCCACCCTGGAATACATTATTCCACTTAGATAATGGGCTGTCTGTTAAATTGTTTCATATTTGGGTTTTTTTTTTTTTTGTTGTTTTTTAATTAATTATACATTTTTTTATATATATTTTTGTATAAAGTAGTTCCTCCACCTAACATTTCAAATTTAATGCAACATGTGTAATTGCTATTGAAAGAAGTATTTTACATCCAAAATATAAGTTATGTAGGTAGTGTACAGACACCCACATGCACACGCTGTTATAAGTTATGTAGGTAGTGTACAGACACCCACATGCACACGCACTCAAACAAGTCACACATAGATGAATAGGAGCAGACTGACAGACTTACACACATATACAGTGAAACACACATGAGTGCATACACACATGCAAAAAAAGATGGTGCTCAGCAGTTACAGCCACTTTCTTGATTGAATACACCTCAGATGTCTCATTGAGATCTAATAAAAAAAAATCAACACCCCCATGCCTCTCAACTGCCTCTAATTTTACCTCATATTTTTGCTCCTTCTCTAGAAAATGTTTGATGTTTTGGTAAATCACTGAGGATTACAGTTAGTCAATAAAGGCAGACGTTATACTTTCATATTTAATCATCAGACAGTGCATGCTGATCTAGAGTCTGTTGCCATATTTTCCTAAGTGAATTAGGGTCATATTTAAAAATGGTTCTTGACCGAATTATTGAGCAAAGAAGTTGAGAGGTATGTGCTCACTATCTCTCACAAGTTTCTCTTGCTTGTTTATTCTTTCTTTCTTCTCTTGGTCACATTTACACACACATGCACATATTCTCTGTCTGTTTGTCTCACACACGCACACACTTTCATTACCTTTTCTTTATTATTTCCACCTTGATCGACATAGTTTGTAAGTCAGTCTTAGAGAGGGGGAATTAAAATGGCAAGTCCTTGTAACAGCTGCTGCACAGTTACTTTTGCTAGTTTGTTTTTAATTTATTTTTATTTACTTTTTTATTTTACTCTCACTAAACAGAAAAGCTGTGCTTAACAAGAGGAAGAAAAGATTGTGGTCATTTGCTTTGTTTTCACTTCATGCATCATGGCAATTTAATATGCTGTTGTGAAGTGGTGGACTTTTTTTTTTTTTGTACATTAATACCCTGCTAGAGAACCTTCATTCTCCAGTACGGTATTATACATTAATTGCCTGTAAGAGAACCTTCATTCTCCAGTAGGGTATCGCTGAACATTTTGCTTATTATCTAAGTAACTATTACTGAAAAGGGAAATATTTTGATTTGTAAATCTAAGAACAGGCTAATCTTGAAAACACATTGTATTGCAAAACAGATTTACAATACAGCATATAATATCTGTAGAAATAAGTAAACATTACTGTTGCCTATATTTGTCTGTTACTTTTTGCTAGGGAGTTTTGAAAAATAAAAAGAAGATTGTAGTCCTTTGCACCTTTATGCAGCAACATAAAATTATCTGGTTCATTTTAAAAGCAGTCTATCATTAGTTAGCAGATACGGATTACACAGGAAAAGTTTATTGTTTCACATAAAATGACATCTCCTTGTAATCCCAGTCTGCTAACGCATAAGCAGTATATCAGTTTCATACAAGTCAAGTTATTAATATTTGTGAAAATAAACAGAAAAACATGACAGGTGAAACAAACTGCAAAGCAAGGTGTTTCAATCATTTTGTAATTAGAAATTCTTACTTCTGCAGTGCAGCAGTATTTCTGGAAAACAAAAACTTGCTAACCAATTAACATCCAGCATTTAATGTGAAATGTGATCTGGTCTTTGTTTAGCCTTACTAAGCATCACAATTGATGCTACACATGGGCAAAAATATGAATGCGAAGGAAAATTAATTTCCCACCACCCATATCCCTTGTGCAACTTAAGAATTGGGAGAGGGGACTTTAGAAAGGGAAGGAGCAAATTACATAAAAATAAATGGGAGTTGTGGGAACAAAATATGCAGAATAATGTTCAGGAGGAGGGGTGAGGTTAAAGGGAAGGCAGGAATTCAGGAATTTGTGTAATGTTGGACTCATTATAACTACAGAGAAAAGATATGTGATGTATAATGTATGTAAAAGGAAAAAGTGTTAATGTGTTTGTTTTCTGGCTTTTTTGATTTCTCCCAAGTTTTTTGGGTTTCCAATACCGTGACAGGAATAGACCCCATTCCTAAGTCAAAGTATAATTAAAGTTCATGAAAGTAGTATTGTTTTAGTCTTTGATGTTAGCCAGAAGTGCTCTTCGCAGCACCAGCAATGTGGCCAGTAATGACCGCTTCTGCAGTTTTGTATGGAGTTACATGTATCTGTAACATATCTAAGTACAACTGTAAAGTCTTAACTTCTCTGTGTGAAAATTCCCTTGTGTCTAGTTAATAACTATAAATTAAAAAGCAGAAAATGGTAGTAGAAGTAGTGGACTTAAAAACACCTTAAATCAAAAAATAAAAACTTATTTTGAAATATTATTAATATTATACAGAATTATTAGCTGTATTCAGAAGTAGTGCAAGCATGGTAGACGGCCTATTTCCACTCGAAAATCCTTTATTAAGCCCACAGACAAGCGATCCAAACAAAACAAAAAAATAATAAACAGAATGATAGTTCCATCGCAAACTTTCTAATGTACCTGTTATCCAGTATGGGAGTGATTTATTTAGTTGTAAAACAAAGTGTATTGGTATACATGTTAACAAATTCATATCCCTTCTCCATCCTTATCAGTGTGATATTCGAGCTGGTACTGCCCTACTTAGTAAACGTCCTAATAATTTAAACCTTGTGCACTTTAAATAAAATGAATAATGATGTGGTACTTCTTATTCAACATACTGTTATCAGACAAAGTCTGTGAATTTATCAGAGACATTGTAATACATTGCTGGAAATATTTAAACATTAGACGATATGGCAATCAAAAAATTATATTTTGGCATCCAGAAAAAATACATTGACCAAAACATAATCTATTTCCATAAATTTTTGTTGACAGAGATCTTTGTTTTTTATAAGACCCCGTTGCTCCTACTACTATTGGAACTGTCTGGGTATCCTTCTTTCACATTGCCCTCATTTCTGCCTGCAAACCCTGGTATTTTATGACTTTGTGTCTCTGTACATAAGACACTGTAGTCAGTGGGTGTAGCAATTTCAATGATCAGTGCTACGTTTGTCTTATTTTCTCGGACAACTATATCTGGTTTTCTCACATCTATTTTTTGAACTGTTGGTAATTGGTGATCCCATGTGATATAAACTTCATCATTTTCTATAATGCTGCGTGGCTCATGTTTCCAGTGTTTTTCAGCTACTTCAATATTATAATGTTTGCACAATCCCCAATGCAATAGTCTTGCCACATTATTATGCTTTTCCGTATACAGTCCTTTTGCGATTAGTATATCACAACCAGCAACAAGATGTGTGACTATTTCCAATTCTGTTTTACAAAACCTACATTTGTCTGTTTCTCCCACATGTTCAGTGGACTTTGTAAACCACTGTGTATGTAGTCCACTGTCTTAGGCAGTCAGTATTAATCTTTCATATTTTAGTTTAAATTCACTTCACCTCTCCTAACCATTCCTGCAGTTGATCCTGATCAACATGAGGTTGTTCCAAGAGTTTTATATACTTGCAACTATATTTATGCATTTTCTACTTTTCTTGCCATCTCATCTGATCCTTCACCTTATATTCTTCCGTTTGTTTTTTGGCACATTCAGTTTCTGCCTGATTTTTATCTACTATTGGTTTGATTTCCATTCCTGCTTGACGCTGCTATGCTTCTGCTAAACTAAGCAGGGAAGTCATCTTAGACTTATTCTCCTCATGTTTCAAAACTTTCACTATGTTTGGGTCTTGTGAGGTCACAGATATGTATGCAGTCCCATGACTACAGATCTATACATGTAATCAGCTTCGAGGAAACCCATACCTCCTTCAGAATGGGGAGTATATAGTCTTGGCATGCACTGATTTTTATAAATCATTTGATGAGCATGAAGCATCCTTCTTGTTTTGCTGTCCAATCTATCCAACACATTTTGGAGCCAGTCAGGACAGGAACAGCAAATTGGTTTCTAGTTTGGACTTTGTTCCTAAATTTCAGTGCTGTTTTCAGTATTAATTTAAGTCTTCTAAGGTAATCCTTACGAAGTTTTATTTGTATTTGTTCATGTTTTATTGTTGATACTTCATCAATTCCCAAATATTTATATACTCCCTCTTCCTCAAGCTCTTTTATATCACGTTCCTGTCCCAAACTGATGTTTTCTCAGGTTTCTTTTGCACATTTATTAAGACCAAATGACATTTTTATATCATCTGAAAAATATTGAACACTTGCAGTTGTGATTTAAGTTCCTCATCTGATGAACTATATAGTATTAAATCATCTACAAAAAGAAGATGAGAAGTCTTTAAACCTTGTTGTTCTCTGGGAGCCAAATTGTGACCATGACCTAATCTGTTAAGTAGACAGCTTAATGGGGTAATCCCAATACAAAAGACCAGCGGTGGCAGAGAGTTACCCTGGAATATCCCCCTTTGAATTTTTATCCCTGGAATAATAATTTGTCCTTCATCATGGCTTAACTCCAAAGGGGTCTATATCATGTTGTTGACGTTTTACAACTTCAAATGCTATATGGTCGAACCCATATGTTCGAAGTTATAAAACTTCGACAACTTAAAAAAATAAATAAATTACCTGGCGGTTGTAAGCAGGGGGGCAAGCACTCCTGCACCCCCCACACAGCCTGTTCTTTAAATATACCAACTCTGAGCCCACACTACAATGCAGTACAGTACAGTGCAGAAAGGGAAGATTTGCCTTTACCACACTGTAGTGCGATCTCGGAGTTGGTATATTTAAAGAGCGGGAGGGTGCGGGGGTTGGAGGGGGACTTGCCCCCCCTGCTTACAACCGTCAGGTACGTTTTTTATTTTTTTATTTTTTAAGTTTTCGAAGTTTTACAGCTTTGAACATATGAGTTCGACCATATAGCATTCGAAGTTGTAAAACTTTGACAACGTGATATAGACCCACTCCAAAGTGGTTTACCACTGTTTCTTGGTCGCTGTAATGTAATTGATCAGTGAAGGATGTGTCTTATACATTTTTAAGCACTCTTTTATCCATGAATGCGAGATACTATCAAATCCTTTTTTGTAATTTATTTTATTTTATTTATTTATTTTATTTTACATTTGTTTATCGGGAAAGTCCGACTGGAACAAGGTTCATTTACAGCAGAGGCCCGGGGAGAAAAGCTCCATAACATAACAGTACAAATACAACAAATGACAAAAAAATTTCTGTACAGAGGTATATATACAATCAGAGCTCCATGTCTTTATATGACAACACATAATCTATGAATGACAGAAAATGTCTATACAGTGGCATATATACAGTCAAGGAGATTTTTTGTACCTTAGTTTGATTTGAGCAAGCTTGGTATATAGATAGCAAAACTTTGAATTCCCTATTGGTAGTACAAAGCATAAAAATGAAGGAATGGAATCTGGAAAATAATGCTATTCAGGAGATATGTGAGAAATAGTTTGTAGGATAGTAGTTCCTGATGGGGGAGTATTTGAGTAGTACAGAATAGCTGAGGTAAGCAGTGAGGAAATGAGGTGTGGCAAGTTAGGAGGAGAGCAGAAAAGATTTTATGTGATACAGGGACAGAGCCATGTTTGCAAGAGGTGTGACTTTAGTGATGTCTTGAAAAGTGAGATGGATGGTGCAGAGGAGATACTTTGAGGGAGGTTATTCAATCTGTACATGTTGTACTTAGATTCTTACCATTTTTACAGTTTTCCATTATGACTTTAACAGATGATAGTTTGCTCCATATGACTTTCTTTTATTACCCTTTTGTTCTATTGCCTTGATTAAGTTTTCCTCTAAATGACTATAAACTTTATCGGCATCAATTCCAGTGTATAGTTTATATGTCGTCGGAAGTCAAGTTATAGGTCTATAGTTTTTAGGATTGCTTGCAGATTCAATCTTAAATAGCAGCATTGTTTTTTTTTCTGTTAACTAGGCTGATGTCTGTTAAAGATGGGCATATAAATTGTTCTTACTCATGGCTAAATCTTAATGTAACGATGTTAATACTTTTAGTAATAAGTTAGGTACTGCATCTGGCCCTGGGGTTTTCCAGTTAGGAGCTTTTCTTAACTTTGTTTCAATCTCTCTGGCCGTTACTTCATCCCATTTCATATACTCTACATTTGATCCTCTTATTCTTTCCTTTACTTCTTCTATCCATTTAGCATCTTTGTTGGATTCCACAGGATCTTATTGGGATATTTTTCCAAAATGCATCTATTTCTTCTTTTTTTGGTGGTGTTTCAATTCCTTTTGACTTGTATCCCAAATGTCAATAAAACTTTTGTGGGCTGTCAATAAATTGCTTATTTTGTACTTTTTCTTTAGATTTATCTGCATATCTTCTACATTTTTCTGCCTGTGCTGATATCTTTAGTTTATTATTTGTGATAGTGCACAATAGATCCTGATTGTTGTGATACAGCGCATTGCATTTATCACATCTATCTTGTTGATTTGTTCCCTCTTCTCTACTCTTCTAACAGTGTCACTTCTTGTCTTAATTGCTTTATAGTTTTCTCTATTTGATGCTTCTATGATGGCATTCGATTTCCCCCTTCCTTTCCATTACTATGCTGTGTTTTTGTGATATGACTTTATCTGTTATTAATTTAGCTGCATAGTAATATATCCTATTTACTTCTGTTATATCGCATGAATCTCTGTGGACAGTCCTAATTACTGTGTTCATTTGTTTTATCAAACTTCTAACTTTTGGGGTTTTACTGAAATTCTGTAGTCTGTTTCTTTCATTGATCTTAATATGTCTGTCCATCTCTGTTAAATCAAACAACTCTTCTTGCATCATTTTCTTCTAAACTGAGGGCACATTCTTTGTTCTCCATTTTCTGTGGGCATTCTATAGAAAGTTCCAGAGCATCTTCCTGTGCCACATTCTCTTCAGTTTCATCCTGTGTCTTCTGTTACTCTTTCACTGGCCTGTCACTCCACATCACTGACTGCATCAGGGTTGCCAGAGTTTCCTGTTCCTTCCCTTGCTGTGCAACTCAAACTGAACGTTTGTACTGGTTTCCTGTGGAAGGTAAAATATTTCTTTATATGGCAACTGATCAGATGTTTCTCACTCCACTGGTTTCTCCTTAATTTGGGGATCCATTGCTCTATCCTACAGTGATGTTATCAGAGTTAGATGTTTTGCACTAAAACCTTCACGTCACAGGTAATCCATAGCCTCAGTTTCTATTTCTTTAACTTCTCCATTACTAATCCTCTTTTCTACTTTACTTCTTTGTTTTCTGATTTTTTGTATTGTTAATTTTTCCATGTCCAAATGCCTTTGCCTGTATTTCTCTTCAGATATCTTTGGTGCTGCTCTTTTTGTATTGATTAGTTTTGCTTTCTCCTTTGCATAAATATTGCACCATATTAACTCGGCACGTAAAAATCTACTGCCAATCATTAGCGGACCAGAGTTCCGCTGTGGCAACCCCTAACCGGGAAAAGCCGAAAGACACAACAACATTAAATCTCATTTCTTTCCCATGTCCGTATTTTCTTCTTCAGATATGTCCTGCTCCTCCTGTTTCTCCTTACTTTGGGGACTTGTTGTTCCATCATGCTGTGATATAACCTGTTTTGAGACTTTCTACACCAAGTCATTTCGTTCGCATGCATTCCATAACTTCAGTTTCTATTTTTTTAACTTCTACTTTACTAATCTTCTGTTCTAAGTTCTCTCTTTGTGATCTTATTTTCTTATTGTGAAATTTTCCATTTCTGGATGCCTTTCTCTTTATTTCTCTTTGAATATCTTTGGGGCTGCCTTTTTATGTTGATTAATTTGGCTTTCTCCTTTGCATAAATTTTGCACCATATCAGATCTCTCCTTCTTTCCCATGTCCATATTTCTTTATTATACTGATTTTGTTCTTTATATTTTCTCTCTTTCTGAGTCGCTTTTTTTTTTCTAAATGCCCCAAGGTTTCTTGGTCGGTATAATGTTTTTCATAAATGTGTTGTATTAATGAACACAATTGTTTTATTTGAAGCTTCTGACAGTTTTTCTTGTGAAAGCATTTTTATTTCCTCTAATTTATCTTAAGCTTTTTGTACATCTTGTGTCTGGAAATTCTGGGTTTCTTGCATAATAATAACAATACATAATTTCTTTTTTATCCTCAGTAGACCACTCTATCGTCGTTGTCTCCTTTTTGGCCTGTTAGTTTTTGTGGACTACTACTACTTCCTTCTACAACAGGGGAACATCCTCCCCCTGGGCCCGGCCTAGCCCCATTGTAGGAATTTTTCTGTGTCTTGATGATTCTACACTGTCATTTTTTCCAGTCCTGGCACCAGTGTGCCTACCAAGATTGGGCACTTTTTATCCTGGCCTTGTGCACCCAGCTATCTTTTTTATTATTTAACCTACTTCTGTCCATGATAGATGCTATATAAAATACAGTCTGTATATCAGTGTCGTCTTGGTGAGATTTTGTGAAAAACAGGATCCACCTTGTGAAGGAACTCACCAAGAACTGAGGATGAATTCAGTTCCAGCAATACTACTCTCCTTTGCTTGCTGATTTATCATCTCTCCATTCAAACCCTTTCTGGGAATGGTGTGTTTGCCTATGTCTTAAGAGATAATTTAATAAATGTGTTTAAAATAACATTCTGAATGCACTGAAGGATTGCTTTCTTATGTACTTGCCATTTGCATCATACTTCCTTATTTTACCAGTACAGAGTCCCATTTTGTATTGACACGGTTGTATTCTGTTTGTAATAACATTTGGCTAGAGATGAGCAAGTCCCATTTATAGTTGAATATTTCACTGTTTTCATAAGTTTTATTTTTTGAATAAAATATATTTTAGAATTAATCACTTGATTTAATGTTACCATGTTTATGTACATTTATATCTTCTGAGACTGACTGTTTAAAGAATAATTTATTGAAAAGAAAAAGTGAATGCACCTTACCAACAGGTCTTTTACCCAGGGAGGCTGGAATTCACCTTTTATGTCCTATATTTGTTTCTGTAAGTACTGATTTTTTTAAGTAGAAGGCCTTGCAGTGAAAAGCAAACCAGCTAAATCTGCTGCACACATCTGGAGCTATTATCTCATTGGCTGTTGGGAACATAGCTTGTATTTGGTTCCTTTGTATTGTTTATAGCTTGAACATTTATCTTTTTGTGTATTATATCCTCCATCAAAGGGAAAACAATGGATGGAAATGTCAGAAATGCTGAATTAGTATAATTGGTTGCTCTTTGACTTCTTAAGGAAGCTTTTAATTATCATTGGGTTTACAAATAGGTACGTATGCTCATAGGTACGTACTAGGCCACCTGCCATTATAGGACATTTTAAGCCTAGCCAGCTTTCCTTTTGTGATCAAAATAACCTATTTGGCTATAAATTGGCCTTATGCATCCCATGACCGATAATTATATATTACCTTTAATGAGAATAAGTGGAATCATACCATGCATAATTTGAGAGGAACCACATATGGGATAAAGCATTAGGAGCTTTCTCTTTCCATTAGTAATACTGGTGACAGTTGTGTGGTTAAGGTGTCGAAGGATAAAATCTTTAATAATACTCTCAAGCACAAAGCTGTTGGGTATAACACCCTTCCTCAGTGTGTAAATGATTTGCACACTGAGGAAGGGTGTTATAGGTTCATAGTTTCATAGGTTAGTACTAGGCTAACTGCCCTTATGGGCCATTTTTAAGCCTAGCCAATTACCCCATGTCAGAATCAAACCCTGCACCTTGTGTTTCTAAGGTAAGCACATTAACCATTACACCAACCTCCCACCCCTTTGTTTATAACATATCATGTCTTGATTGGGTGCTATTGCATGCCAAGCATACATCTTTAATGAGTAGGCTCTTTCCAGTGTTGAGAATCAAACCTTGCACCGTGGGGATGAAAGGCAAACACCTTAACCACTGAGCCACTTGGCCTTTATACCCAAAAGCTTTGTGCTTTAGAGTGCTATTAAAGATTTTATCCTTCGATGTTGCTGGTTTGGATTTTTTTCTGCTTTTGATTGTGTTTGCTTATAACCAGCATTTGCACAACATGTTTCCTTTTTTGTGGTTAATATTTTGTTTCCCATCCATGATCGAAGTTGCGCTTGAATATGGATGGGGTAAACATTGTTTTATGTGGTTGGGTAGTCTGTTCCATACCAGTGGCATACTCTGCGAGATATACTTGTCCCTGCAAACCATTCCGTTGACGTTACAGAAAAGGTTTAGACCCCTGGACTGAGTACTTATGATGCCATTTAACTTATGGATGTGTAGTAAATCCATCAGTAGTAGGTCAGAGGATTCCTTGTATTCCATACACAGGTCACCTCTTAGCAGTCTGTAGGATATTGAGTATAGTGATAGGGATTTGAGTTAGTTCATGTAGGGCATGTTGTTTAGGCCTTCTAGCCTTTTAGTAAGGTATCTCTGTAGGCGTTTTAGTTGTTACATGTGTCTAGAATGATACATGTAAAAAGGTAGCATTATATTCAATGATTGATCTAATGAGAGCTGAGTAAAAAGGGAAACAGTGACATCCCTAGATCTATACACCATCCCTTTGTTTATAAGCCTTGCAATGTAGAAGGGCTTTCTTATAACAGTGGACACATGTTGGTCAAAAGTTAGGTCGCTGTCCACGCACGTCCCTAAATCCCAAACAGTTGGGTTAATGCTTGGGGGTGTATTGTCAGTGTTTAGTTTCTGTCTTATGATTTTGGCACCAGTTATTTCCAAACCTTCGTGCAGGATGGCAAAGTCATTTGGGGATTTAATGACTGCTCCTAGCTTGCAGTTATCTGTAAACTTAGTCAGCCAGAGCCCTTTGGTATAGGCTTTTACTTCAGAAAAGTAGATGCAAAACAGGAAGTGACTGGTCTGTTTATGGAGGCAAATTCCACTATTTTGATTGTCTGCATTCTATCTCTGAGCCAGTTGGCAATCCAGTGGGTGACACAGTGGTTAAGTCCCAGTTTATTTAACGTTACTGCTATGCCTGAGTGAGAAATTGTGCCAAAAGCTTTGGCGAGGTCAAGGTATGTGATGTGTATCATTTTACCTTCATCCATTCGTTTGGTGACCGTCTCAAAAAATCCACCAAGATGAGTAAGCATGACCTACCGTTGACTAATCCAAACTGAGACGGATTCAGTATTTGGATGTTCCCTATATCCTGATTGATTAATTCATTCCAGCCATTCCACTGCTTTTACATAAGAGGCTGATTCATACCTCTCAAGTGTCCCTCATTACAAGGAATGTACCTCATTTGGGGTCTTAAAAAGTTCATGTTCCTCGAAGTTCCACATTGAAAGGATCTGCCACACATTTACTGCTAGAAAATGTTAATTGATATCCATGGTAAATAATAATGAAGCATATCAGTTCATTAAAATATCTTTTTTATAAATGAAACCAGCATATTTTAACCATCGTATGACCTTCCTAGTTAAAGTTGTTAGTAAGCTGTTAGTATGTGTTCCACATTTTCCCCATTTGTTCCACATTATGAGTCTAGTGTTCCTCATTTTGGAGCTGGAAGGTTGAGAGCTATGGATTGATTAGACTTATGGGTCTGTAATTGCTTGGGTCTATGGAAGGACCTCCCTTATGCAGGGGAATGAATGCAGCTGTTCTCTGTTTCATCATCATCATCATCATCTTATTTCGGCTGTTCCCGTTTGGGGTCACCACAGCGAATCATCTGTTTCCATTTCTTCCTGTCCTCTGCATCTTGCTCTGTCACACCAACCACCTGCAAGTCCTCTCTCACCACATCCATAAATCTTATCTTGGGCCTTCCTCTTTTCCTGTTACCTGGTAGCTTCATCCTTAGCATCTTTTTCCCAATATACTCAGCATCCCTCCTCACCACATGTCCAAACCAATGTAATCTTTCCTCTCTGACTTTTTCTCCAAACCTTCCGACCTGGGTTGACCCTCTAATATACTTATTCCTAATCATGTCCACCCTTGTCACACCCAGTGCAAATCTTAACATCTTTAACTCTGCCACATCCAGCTCAAACTCCTGCCTTTTTGTCAATGCCACTGTCTCCAACCCATATAACATAGCTGGTCTCACTACCCTCTTGTAGACCTTCCCTTTCACTCTTACTTGTACTCGTCTGTCACAAACCACTCCTGACACTCTTCTCCACCGACTCCATCCTGCCTGTACTCTCTTCTTCACCTCTCTTCCACACTCACCGTTACTCTGAACTATTGATCCCAAATATTTAAACTCATCCACTTTTGCCACGTCTACTTGCATCCTCACCATTCCTCTATCCTCCCTCTCATTCATTGATATATTCTGTCTTAGTCTTGCTGACCTTCATTCCTCTTCTCACTAGAGCATATCTCCATCTCTCCAGGGTCTCCTACACCTGTTCCGTACTCTCACTACAGATCACAATGTCATCTGCAAACATCATAGTCTACGCAGACTCCTGTCTGATTTCATCTGTCAACCTGTCCATCACCATTGCAAATAAGAAAGGGCTCAGAGCTGATCCTTGATGTAACCCCACCTCCACCTTAAACGCATCCATCACTCCCACCGCAGACCTCACCGCTGTCACACTACCCTCGTACATATTCTGTACCACTCTTACATACTTCTCTGACACTCCTGACTTCCTCATACAATACCACAACTCCTCTCTAGGCACCCTGTCATATGCTTTCTCTAAGTCTACAAAAACACAATGCAACTCCTTCTGACCTTCTCTATACTTCTCCATCAACACTGTCAGAGCAAACATCGCATCTGTAGTGCTCTTTCCCGGCATGAAACCATACTGCTGATCACTAATCATCACGTCCCTTCTTAACCTAGCTTCCACTGCTCTTTCCCATAACTTCATGCTGTGATTGATCAGTTTAATCCCTCTGTAGTTACTACAGCTCTGCACATTACCCTTATTCTTAAAAATCGGTACCAAAACACTTTTTCTCCATTCCTCAGGCATCCTCTCACTTTCCAAGATTTCATTAAACAATCTGGTTAAAAACTCCACTATCATGTCACCTAAACACCTCCATGCTTCCACAGGTATGTCATCTGGACCAACAGCCTTTCCATTTTTCATCATCTTCATAGCTATCCTTACTTCCTCCTTGTTAATCCACTGTACTTCATGATTCACTATCCCCACATCATCCATCCTTCTCTCCCTCTCATTCTCTTCACTCATCAACCCCTCAAAGTACTCTTTCCATTGCCTCAACACACTCTCCTCGCTTGTGAGTATGTTGCAGCTGTTTTCTGTTTGCTTGGTACAAAGTCTGCATGGAGGCTGGTGTTGAACAGTGTTCTTAGGGGTGTGGTTAAGTTGTACTCGTGCAATTTAAGATGCATCCAGGGATATTGTCATCACCCATCGATGTAGAGTTTTTAGCTTTTTATAGCATTTTTGTGACTCAGCGTGGTATGCTTTAACAACTGATTTTCTTTCAGGAGTATTCAACTGCCTATCATAATTTCGTGGAGAAAAGTTTTGGTGGTCTGAAATTTCAAAAATACAGTCTCTTTTACCCTTTCTGCAAGATTCAGTAATTTTATGAATAGCATATGAAGAGGTAAGAACCTTAGGGAAAACCCTTACACGAGAATACATGGGGCTTCGGCAAAAAAAAAAAAAAATCACTTTTAAAGTTTCTGTTTTCAAAATCTGGGGCCTTTGCAATTTTTGGCTTTGAAATTTCATAAGGAAGCTAGAGTACGCTCTACATTCCAACGTCACAGTGAAAGAACTGCTAATTCAGTAGCAATGTGGTAGTGAAACACATTAAACTGCACAACTGAAATGCCCTTATTTAATGGAAACTAAAGAAAGTGGTGAGAGAGTAAAATGTCACATCCAGGGGGTGGCGAGTGTCGAATATGAAATTAAAGTATTTTACTCATGTCATTGACCCCCTTCTGAACCATTCCCAAATTACCTGATGGCAGGTTGGTTTGTTTTTTTACACATATTGTTTGTTCTTGTTTAAGTGTCAGCTATAAACCTATTTTGTGTGTGTGTGTATATATATATATATATATATATGTGTGTGTGTGTGTGTGTGTGTGTGTGTGTGTGTGTGTGTGTGTATATATATATATATATATATATATATATATATGTGTGTGTATATATATATATATATATATATTTGTTTTTTTTCCTTTTTTTTTTTTTTTTTTATGACAGACTCTGTTTTCTACATATAAGGTCTCAGAAGGTGAAAGGGAGGTCCTGTTGTCACATACCACTTGGGAAAATTGATGCATTTAGACCCATCATTAAGTGGACTGCTTCACATATGTTAGTATTAACTAAAGATACAATAATGCCTTTTTGGCATAGATAATTTAGAATTTTCCCACAGCTGTTGTGACTTGATCAGTAACATGAAGCATGACTGATCAAAGCCACCTATGAGTAAATGCTGCATTACCCACAAACAAAAGTGAATTATTTGTTCTATAAAATTGCATTATTTAATAAAAAATATTTTTTTTCTTTTTTGAATACTGTCATTGTATGATCAGACTTCAATTTCCTTCCACTTCTTGTCTTGGCTAGCAGACATCTTACTTAAACCCTGTGCATGTGTAAAGCATGTATATGCTGATGCTTGTACAAGTTCATCAGTAGAATACAGATTCTGTTGTTTTTTAGAGGAAGTCAACAGGGACAAGTTGCTCACTTCTTGAAACCTTCCTCATCCCATTCTTTGTTAATTTGTGCGTATTAGAATGGGGTTCTTTTCTTTTTACAGTGTGTGCTGCATTTTACTTTTGCTTTGCACTGGGCTGTGGTAGCCAAGCTGCTTCCTCTAAGTAATGCTTGATTTACAATGGCCTCACTGATTACTTTGTCCACTTAGTGTTCATATTTTAATATGAATTAAGTTTATTTATATAATGTGCAAGAATCCCCTACTCCACATTCTTGATTTTTTTAAAGTGGCTGAGACTGATAACAGATTATGGTCAGGTAATTATACAGCAAAAGGTAAGAGGTCACTCATGTTCAGCCTTTGCCTTCTCAGAAGCACTGTCAAGCTGTGTTAGTCCTGTAGTAGACATTTCAGGACCTATCTTTTGCAAAATCCATTAATTCAAAGAAGAAAGCCCTTCCCAGGCATCCTTGTTATTGATGGCAATTGTTTTGCTGCACGTGGTGATGAAGAGACCTTCTTTTCAAGGCAAAAAGAAGATGGCTGTAATAATGAGACAGGATTAAACCACTGGTTTGCATAGTGTGATACTTCTGTAGTCACACCGATTTGTCATATGGTGAGGTTGTAAAACAATCCCCTTCAGATCCTCCCAGAAATAAGAAGATGAAGTCTAAGCAAAAATCAGGTCCCCTATCCACCTCGTGCATACCTCTCATAGTCACCCTGTGCAAAAAACTTTCAACATCTATTATTTTGAAACAGTAGCAGTAAAAATGTTTCAGTGGTAGGTGATGCTATTGTCAGACACACTGACTAATCAGTTTCAAGGCTGGACAAGGAGAAGGTTACAGTGAGCTGTCTTTCAGGTGCCAGCATCTCCAAAGTTACAAGGGCCCCCTGGTTTTTAACAGATGCAACTACAATATGGGAGTGCTGCATGTGGGAGTGAGTGACTTGAGACATAGAACCTTGAAGAATAAGTAAAGAAACATGTCAAAACTTTCCAGGCATGTTACAGATGCAGATAAGACAGTAGCCCTGAGCTGAATCCTTCCTTTAATTCAAGTGAAGCCTAGATAGAAAGAAAAGATATTTGGCTTCAGAAATTGGGTAAATAACTGTTGTCATTCTAGGGAGATTGAGTATGTGTCAGCCTAGGAAGAAATGTCCACAATCCAGCTTGCTTTGCTAAGGGTGGTGTGCACCTCTAGTTTCAGGGTGTTTGCATACTGGCTAAAACCTTTGCTTCCCTGTACTGCCTTTTTTTTTTGTTAGAGTGCAGTTGATGGACATTACAACATAACTAACGTATCAGTTTCAAAATCAGATTGCATTAAGGTGGATTTCCTTAATGCCAGAAGTGTAAACAATAAATTGCCTGATCTGGATGCACTCCTGCATTCAGAAAACCTGCATGTCTGCACAGTTTCTGAAACTTGGTGTACATGTAAAGAGAGTACTTGCTCTATTCCAGGGTTTTGTGCTTTTCATGCTTTCAGGTTTAGTGGCAACTGTGATAGAGTTTCCAGATTGGTCAGTGAATGTATTACCTTTAGACAGATTTGTTGGCCGTCTCAAACTCCACTCACTGAATTACAGATCATTCTAGGTAGGATTAATTATCAACTAATTGCTTATTACAGAACACATACTTTGTCCCCTGTTGTAAAGGATGTCCCTATTAGCAAAAACTCCTTTATTGTGGGTGACTTTAAATACCCTTCAGTAAACTGGGACACCTACACCTCCAATGCAAGATATGCCCAAGGATTTCTAGAATTACTAAACAAAAATTCTACTGAGCAGTTGGAAAATAAAACTAGTAAAGAGCATAACTTTCTTGACCTGATTATTACAGATATGGCTGCCTCTTGAACTACTTCTCTGGCATCTTCAGACCATAACATTGTGACTTTCTATACTCCCAAAAACTCATACAGCAAACTCCACTGAATTTAAGGACAACATATCATAATTCACTTACAACTTGCACCTCCCCAGACCTTAATACAACAGGAATATTCACTAAGGAATTCTACATCCATTTAGAAAAATTCTTCGCTCTAGTAATCCCTAGCAGAACCAGTTAGTATTGGATCAAAAACAAACCACCCTGGTGTTCCACTACTACAAATAAAACTGTACAACAAAAGAAATATACTCCTTAAATTATTCAGTAAATCCAAAACCCATTAAAACCAAAAACTTTACAAAAAAAAATGGACACTATAAGATCTACTAAAGAAGCCCATGCACTTAGGCTGGCCTCTGAAGTCAAAGATAATTATAAATCTTTCTTTAGCTGTGTTTGAAAACTGAAAAATAACACTCTACATTCTCAAAACTGATTTATAATGGGTCCTCCTTTTCCTGACCCAACTGACATTGCCAGTGTACTTGTAAACAAATTTAGTACCAACTTGACCCCTGAAACTTCTCTTCAGAGCTCCAAAATGTCTGAATCCCTTGCTCCCCCAATTATCTCTAAAGATCATTAACCAAATGTTCTAACCAGAATCTAAAGGTACTTCCTCCATAGGACCTGATAACATGCCTGGTTGCTTAATTAATAGTGTTAAACATGCCCGTGCAGACGCTTCTCAGACTGTTTAATTTAATTTAGCTACTTGTTTTGGCACCAATAAGTGGTGTACAACAGTGGAGATGACCCACCATGCAGGTGGCCTTAAACTGACCCGACTAAATGTTGACCTATCAGCATTAGAAGCAGTACCTGTAAATCCATGGACTATATTATAACTGACCTCATAAACAGATATCAAAAATCTTGTTAGACTCAAACCCCAACAGTATGGTTTTATGAAGGGTAGATCCTGTCTACTTAATCTGGTAAATTTCTTTCCAAGGGTTACTGAGGTTATAGGTTTTGGCAATACAGTGCATATGGCACATCTCAACTTGACTAAAGCCTTTAACACTGTTCCCAGTGCTGGCATCATACAAAAGATGGATGCTTCAAAAATTAATTCATATGTGATACAATGGATAGCAAAATGGCTGAAAGATGGAACCCACACAGGGCAAGTTGCAGGAGCTTCATCTGAAAGTATAACAGTGACCACCAGTGTCTGTCAGGGCTCGGTGCTAGGACCTCTCCTTTTTTTTTTTATTTCTCAGATCTCCAAAGCAGAGAGCCAAGACCTTTGAATAGGCATGTTTGTTAAGTCACCCTGTAATACCAAAACCCGTCAGAATTAACTCGTCCTAGGAAACACTTGGTGGACTAAAAAAGGGCTTAAATTAAATGCTAAAAAGTGTAGTATCATCACTTTTGGTAGGCAACCTCTCCTGTCTTCATACCCTTGGATTCACCTTCACCATCTCAGCTGTCTTTGCCCTGTGATCCTGTGCATTCTGTGCCACTGGGACAGCCATTGCAGAGCTTCCAGACCACTCAGTCAGGTATTGTCATCTCTTCTGATACTTCTCCAGATCATCCCACTGAAGAAGTCTCTAGGAAGAAGACATGCACGAAGAGGCACTTTGACTCCCCCCTGGAGTCTGTCACCGGGGATACTGACTTTGATGAGGACAAGGGTCTCCCAAACCACCACCAGATGACATCTGATTTTGAAACATTCTTGAGATCCTAAAACCGAAGGTGGTTGGTCTGCCCAAAACCCATCTCCTGAAGAGTCTGTATTTCTGGAAGGTTTTGGGACTGGCCCATCTAGCTCATGGGTCACTGTGCCTGATGATGAACTCATTGATTTGTTTTCTCTGCAGGCATGGAAGGAACCTGATATGATTGAGCCAGTCCCCATGACACTGGACAGGATTCTGGCTCCACCGATAGGGAGAGAGCATTGGAGAAAGGGAGTACCAGTTGATGCCATGGTCATGGCAACAGCTACATAGAAGGAACTCATGGAAAAGATTTCCACTGTCCACCCCCAATAGGGAATATTAGGGCTCTAAACAGATTTGGGAAGCGAGTGTATGCTTCAGCGACTTTCACTATCTGATCACTAAACTATTTGGTACATTTCAAGACATTGCAAAGGGACTTAATTAAGGAACTTTCAAACTCCCTTTTAGGGACCACTACTGCAGAGGTTCAAACTTCTGTGGCTTCACAGATGGCTACCCTTCAATCTATCTCATATGCTGCAGAAGGAGCCTCAAGAACTGCGGGTTCAGGCATTTCCATTAGGAGGCATGCCTGGTTGCATCTGTGTGATTTTGCAAAGCCCTTCAAGTCATCTTTTGTCAATTCTCCTTTTGACAGTTCTTCCTTATTTGGCCCCACAGTGAAAGGCACACTCTGCAGGTGTAAGAAGGACAGAAAGACCCTATCTGCCATGGGTGTATGTTTTTCAGCCCCTCAACATACCTTTTCAGGAATCGACAGTGAGGTCGAAAGATGTGGTTCAGGAAGTCTCTGGTCCTTTCCAGGACACACGTGGAGGTAGTTCCCTCAGAGGCAGGAGGGGAGAGTTAATGGTAGAAGATGCTCCCGTGGCAGAGGAGGGCTGCAAACCGAGGGTCTAGAGATAACTCCTCCAATAGACCTTGTCAGTGCCCCTGAATGGAGGCTCAATTAGCTGCCTCTGGAAGCAGTCACGGGTCACTTATTGCTGCACCAAGCAGCCTGGCTAAACATAAATGACATTTGGGTGCAGAGGATCATTTCCAGAGGTTATGTTATTCCCAGTTCTCTTCCACCCCCATTACCCAGAAAAATCCCTAATATTCAACCCAGTCAGAGAGAGGCAGCAGCACTGGAAATTCAAAAGCTGCTAGAGAAAAGAGTCATCCAAGAGGTCCCACCAGACCAGATAGAATCCAGAATTTACTAAAGATCCTTTTTAGTGCCAAAAAACAGGGGACTGGAGACCAATTTTAGAGTGTGTTGAACAAGTCATTTCCGCTCACTGAGTTCCAGATGGTCACAGTTCAGTCCATTCTGCCCTTTCTGAGAAAGGATGAATGGATGTGCTCACTAGACCTTCAGGATGATGCGTACTATCACATAAAAATGAACAGATGATCCAGAAGGTACTTACGCTTCCAGCTGGGAGCCAGTCATTACCAGTTCAGAGCACTGGTCTTTGGTCTCACCACTACCCCAGGGTATTCACCAAGTGTATGGCAGTAGCTCACTTGAGACTGCAAATATGCCATGTGTTTTCATACTTGGACAACTGGCTCAGTACCAGTCCGACCAAGCATCAGCTGGTACAGGCTCGAGACCGAGTGTTGCAGACTTGTTCAAATCTTGGAATAACTATCAATCACAACAAATCCCAATTACAACCGACCCAGTCATTGAAAGTCATAGGAGCAATATTCAGCACAGTTTCTATGGTAGCATCATTTCCCCTTCTGAGAGTACAAAGCATAAGAATTCAGGTCAAGAAAATAATTGGCAGTACCAAAATTTCAGCCCAGTTGATTCTGCAAAACCTGGGATCAATGTCAGCCGCAATAGTCTTAGTTCCTTTAGCAGGATATCACATGAGAATTCTGCAATGGATGGTACAAACACAATGGTCAGTTCTCCCACAACCCATGTCAATGAAGATAAGAATAACTCAGGCATGCAAGCGGTATCTTTTCTGGTGGATGCAGACATAACAACTGTTGCTAGTCCGTCCCTTTATTCTTCCTTAGCCCAAGGCCACAGTGACCACAGATACTTCCCAGATTGGGTGGGGGGGGGCAGTTTTCTGCGGAAGACGGTCTAAGGCGCTTGGTCCCCCGAGGAGGCCAACTTGCATATCATTGTTATAGAAATCAGAGCAGTGCTTTTGGCATTGCAAGCATTCCAAAACTCTGTCCCTCTTGGAATAGTTGAGATCCAAATGGACAACATGTCGGTAGTTTGGTACATAAACAAATAAGGAGGAACCAGATCTTACCCCCTGTGTCGAGAAGATGTGAAGGTGTGACAGTGGGCGATTTTCTTCCAACCACTTTCTAATTGCAAAGCATATTCCAGGGAAGTCCACTTCAATAGCATATAATCTGAGCAGCTCCATCTTATTACCTGTGAGTGGTCTGTCAGCAACAAAATGACGGACATGATTTTCCATCAGTGGGGCCAGCCTTGCTGCAATTTCTTTGCATCTCCCCTAAACAAGTGCAGGAGCTTCTTTGCCCTAATTCCCCCCTCCGGAGGAGTCACTGAGGAATGCTCTAGTCCATGATTGGTGTACGCTTATCCCCCGACTCCTTTAATTCCCAAATTCCTCCAGAAAACAGCCAGGTTGAAGAGCAAATTTTTTCCTCATTGCACCTTACTGGCCTCAACAAATTTATTTCCCCTTCCTTTGGCCTAATCTTCTGCACCCATGTTGGATTCTGGATCCAACTCCAGACATTCTGTCTCACCCAACAGGCATGATTCACGCAGACATCTCAAACCTTAAGCTGGCAGTGTGGTTTCTCCAATTCCATTGATAGCTAGGCAACCTATGGTCTCTTTGCCTGTCCATTCCATTCTGTTATCATCCCATAGGCCCTCTTTGAGGAAATGCTACAGAAGTAAATGGAAAAGATTTGTTTGTTGGGCAGAACTGAAAAAGATAGAACCCTTTTCAGCTCCAATACATTCTGTTCTTGAATTTTTAGTGAGTTTATTTAATGAGGGTGCTAGTTCATTGACTATCAAAGTACAACTTGCAGCTATTTCAAATTTGCATGTGGGGTTTCAGAATTCTTCCCTGGCTTCCTCTAAACTACGCAAAGCATTTCTGAAAGTACTCTTCTACTTAGACCTCCTTACAAAGATCTTATACAACCATGGGATTTAAATTTGGTACTACAATCCTTGACACAATCCCACTTTGAACCTGCAGCTAAATGGGGTGATCTAAAATTCTTAACCTGGAAGACTATCTTCTTAGTTGCGATTACATCTGCTATAAGAATTTCAGAACTTCAAGCATTATCTTCTTTTTTGCTGTTGTGTCTTTCGGAAGTTAGGGGTCGCCACAGCGGAACTCCGGTCCACTAATGATTGGCAGTAGATTTTTACGTGCTGAGTTGCCGGCCCTGATGCACAACCTTCAACGAAGGTACGCCCATTCACACAAATTAGACAGACAGACCAGTTCTCTGTTTCCTTTGCTCATCACAAGATGGGCAAATAAGTCACAAAGGTAACTATAGCCAGATGGTTGACAATTTGCATCTCATTTGTCTATACTAAATTGAATTTCTCCCCCTACCAAAACCATTAAAGAATCATTCAACTAGATCTATGGCTATTTCCACTGTATTTCAGACTAGAGCATCCATGGATGATATTTGTGCGGCCGCTACTTGGTAAAATCCTCATACCGTTATCACTCATTACAAATTGGATCTGGTCTCCAGGGGAAGAGCGGCCTTGGCTTAAACCATACTCAGGAATATCCCTCCTTAGAGTCCACCCACTCAGGAATTTAGGTAGCTGGGGACTCTGTCCCATATATTGAGAAATGAATGAATGTTGACAACATCAGATAAAGAAGTTCTGTACTTACCACAGTGTTCCATCTGTATTGTTCATTTTCATTCCTCCTCAAATCCCCACCCTCCACCCCCCTCAAACAACTTGTGGAGGAATGAGATTTTCAAGGACATCAAAGACTGCCCATGTTCTTTGTGTTGAACTCCACTTACGGCAATTATTTTTCGTTTTTTCTTTATCTCTCTCTCTCAAGCTGTAAAAAGGATCTGAGGGGAGTTAGGCTTGTTGTATTGTGGCTAGGAAAGGAGCTTGAGAGTTTGTTGGTCTTCAAGAGCTGGAGTAACGGCTGAGTGAGACCCAAACCCGTACGTTGAGGAAGAATGAAAATGGACAACACAGATGGAAAGTTGTGGTACTTAACTTCTTTTTTCTCTGCAAGGTCACTATCTTCACCAGTACTAGAGCCAAGGACATAAACTTCACTGACAGATAAATAAAACTTGATGAGTAATAAGCTATAACCCACTGCCTCCCATACCTTTGGAGTAAACTTATTCTGCATGTTAATAAGTGTGGCTCATTATCTTTCTTTAAACATAAACTATTTGACTGGTTTTGTATCTACAAATCTACTCTGGGATTGACAAAAAGAGGAACTGCCTGAGAGAGGGTGCTGGCAAGGTGAGAATGGTTATGAGACTTGGTGACTTTGAATATCTATGAATCTGTTTATTATTTTAGTCCATCTTGTCAAACATGTATTAATTTGATTTGTTTTTTTACTTCAGATGCCATAGATATCATTAACGTATTGAACCAGAATTTTGAGCTGTATGTTAGTACAAAATAAAAGACACCTAGCAAATGTTTTCATGTCTTCACCCCTAAGTTTGTTTTCAAAAAATTTGGAGATCCAGGAAAGAGAGGTCAGTCTGACAACTCCTGTTACATATAGATTATGAAGTGATGCATACTGCCTACTGGACCTGATTATGATGTTTGATACAGTACTCCACTCAGATATAGCTGACAAACTCACTAAACTAGGTATAAACCCCTACAAAACTTAGTGGATTGCCAGGTGGCTCACAGATAGAATCCAGGAAGTCAGGACTGGTGATAATACCACCACTCTGAGAGCAGTCACCAGTGGGTTATATCAGGGCTGTGTGCTGGGATCACTCCTATTTGGCATCTACTTCTTGGAAGTAAAGGCTAATGTCAAGGGCCTTTGGCTGACCAATTTGGAGATGAATGCAAATTGGGAGCTATCATAGATTTCCTCCCATGACACAAACATCTTACAATAACTTCTAACACAGACAAATGCCTGGTGGCAAAGTCACAGACTAAAACTTGGTGCCAAGAAATGCATTACAGTTTCTTTTGGGAAAACTGCTTCCCAAGCTAATTACTCCATCACTAAGGCACCCATAAGAGTTGAACCAGTAGTCAGGGATGAGGGAACATATGTAGACAGTAATCCAGGTCTTTGACCACCATGTGTCCAATGTAGTAAGAAAATCATTTTTAGTTGCCCAACTTAAAAGTAAGGGCATATTATCCAGGTCCAAGGAAGTCATAGTGCCACTTTATTTAGTCCTTATCAAACCCACCATTGAGTATAATTCCCCTTCTGGCATGTACCTGACCAAACATATATGTTGGAATGACTACAGAAGTTTCTTACCAGGAGAATCCAGGGTATAAACACATTGTCCTGTGTGACCCGCCTTAAAGCCTTATCTCTGTACTCTGTCTCTTGGAGGTTGATGAGAGGTGATTTGTGCCTAGCATACAAGGTATCCCCAGATCCAGCACATCCACAAAATGTACAGCATTAGAATCCCTAAATCCTAGGATTTAAATTTTGCTTGTGACATAAATAAGACATGTCAGCAAGACAGGTAAGTCTCTCTAAGGATCCCATGCTTTGGAACAGGCTCCCCATCCATGTGAAGCAGATTCCAACTCTTATCCTAAGAGTCCAACCTGGACCAGTGAATGGGAGATTGGAAATTCACCCCAGGTCTGGCTCCCATGTCTCTGATAGACAGAGGCAGACAGTAATGCCCAAACTCACATAACCTCTAGAAACGTCTGCCATACCCACTCCTAATAAATGCCATGATACATAAAGACACAATTGGGTTTGATTGCATGGCTAAGCTGATAAAGGCCCTGGTGGTCATTAGCCTAGTATGCACCTATAAGAAGTATGCCTTCTTCATTGGTTGCCTTCAACAATTGTCTAGAGATGCCTTCAAGGTCATGGCTGGACCTGCTTTTACCATAAATGTGTGCTTAATATTCTTCATTTAGGACTGGGTCACAAATTTTGCTAGAATACCTTGCTCCAGTAGTATTAAGATTGTATTGTGTAATAAAAGAGTGCTTTTCCCCTTCCTTAGGCAAAGAATATTTGTACCATGTTCATCATGGGATCACTTTTGCAGCAGCCATTCAGCATCCAAAGCTTTCGGGCACCTTCCACAGGCTTCAACTGCTGATGGGCTCAAGTAAAGCCACAGAAAATCAATGGTTTGGGTGCCAAACCATTCAGAACTTTCTTACTGTCAAAGCATGCTTTTTTGTAGGCTTCAGAGAATCAATGGATGGCTATTGCTTCTTCAAAGCTGGCCAGATAGGTACACTTCAGGGGAAAATCTGCAAATTTTTATTTTCATGAAAATTGTTTTACAGTTTTTTTTTTTTTTTTGTAGGTAGGGCTGCTAGAGTAACATACTGCCACAAGAGATATTTATCAGGGAATTCTTACAATTGTCATATTTTTTCTGTGAAAAAATTTGTTTTAAAAAAATAAATTTGTAAATCAAATTTTGATTTTATTAACTAATTTATTGTTGTTAGAGGTTTGGGTAATTTTTTTAAGGCTGGCATTGTGCAGTTCTTTTCATAAATACTGTTTGTTTCTGTTTCTCTCTACATCAATGCTGTTCATGGCTGAACCATGGAGCAGGCTACTGGTTCCTTGTTTCTTCCTTCCTTCTTCTGGTTGCAGGAAAACAAGAAATTATAGGGAGCCTTTGTCAGTGCATTGGGCTTCTTCTCCACCTCAACTGATGGGGTGGCTGCTGTGATCTTATCTAGTCTCTCAGACCACTCATTTTTTTCCTGAATCTCTCTGGTGTGGTCCTTGCAGCCAACAAGGGCCAGGAGTTAGACACATCCTCTGTGATTGTGTGGATATAGAAAAAACACTCTTTTTGGTCTCGGAGGAGGGGATAGCTAAGGCTAATGTGCCTGATTCCTGAGCTGGTGTACCTGCTTTGAATCGATCTTCTAGAAAACAGAAAGAGAATGTTAAAACGTGTAACTTTCCCTTTCTCTCTGACCTTGGACAAGTAAGATTTAGACTTTGCTAAGGGCTTACTTCAAGCTCCTAACCCTTTATACGCTTTAATTTCTCACCGACTAGTAAAAGAAAACAAATTCCCTCTATTTCTGGGACTGATTCTTGGTCAGAGTAATGATGGAAGTTGAAAAGGGGTGATTGTGAGGTGGAGTTCAGGGAAGAGTTAAAACAGGCACTGGGGGGCAGTAAAGAGTTACCGAATGGCTGGGTAACTACAGCAGAGATGGTAAGGGAGATGGCTATAAAGGTGCTTGGTGTGACATCTGGACAGAGGAAGGAGGACAAGGAGACCTGGTGGTGGAATGAGGAAGTACAGGAGAGTATACAGAGGACGAGGCTGGCGAAGAAGAGGTGGGATTGTCAAAGAGATGAAGAAAGTAGACAGGAGTATAAGGCGATGAGGAGCATGGCAAAAAGAGAGGTGACAAAGGCTAAGGATAAGGCATATGGAGAGTTGTATGAAACACTGGACACTAAAGAGGGAGAAAAGGACCTGTACTGATTGGCTAAACAGAGGGGCCGAGCTGAGAAAGATGTGCAGCAAGTAAGGGTGATAAAGGATAGTGAGGAAAACGTACTCAACCGAGGAGAGTGTGTTGAGCAGATGGAAAGAATATTTTGAGGGGCTAATGAATGAAGAGAATGAGAGAGAGAAGGTTGGATGATATGGGGATAGTGAATCAGGAAGTGAAACAGATTAGCAAAGAGGAAGTAAGGGCAGCTATGAAGAGGATGAAGAATGGAAAGGCTGTTGGTCCAGATGACATACCAGTGGAAGCATGGAGGTGCTTAGGAGAAATCACACTGGAGTTTTTAACCAGATTGTTTAATGAAATCCTGGAAAGTCAGAGGATGCCTGAGGAGTGGAGAAAAAGTTTTTTGTTACCTATTTTTAAGAATAAGGGTGATGTGCAGAGCTGTAGTAACTACAGAGGGATAAAACTGATCAGTCACAGCTTGACGTTCTGGGAAAGAGTAGTGGAAACTAGGTTAAGAAGGGAGGTGATGATTAGTGATCAGCAGTATGGTTTCATGCCGGTAAAGAGCACTACAGATGTGATGTTTACTCTGAGAGTGTTGATGGAGAAGTACAGAGAAGGTTAGATGGAGTTGCATTGTGTCTTTGTGGACTTGGAGAATGCATATGATAGGGTGCCTAGAAAGGAGTTGTGGTATTGTATGAGGAAGTCAGGAGTGGCAGAGAAGTATGTAAGTGTGGTACAGGATATGTACGAGGGTAGTTTGACAGTGGTGAAGTCTGCAGTGGGAGTGACAGATGCATTTAAGGTGGAGGTGGGATTACATCAAGGATCATCTCTGAGCCCTTTCTTATTTGCAATGATGATGGACAGGTTGACAGACGAGATCAGACAGGAGGCCCCATGGACTATGATGTTTGCAGATGACATTGTGATCTGTAGTGAGAGTAGGGACCAGGTTGAGAAGACCCTGGAGAGGTGGAGATATGCTCTAGAGAGGAGAGGAATGAAGGTCAGCAGGACTAAGACAGAATATATGTGTGTGAATGAGAGGGAGGATAGAGGAATGATGAAGATGCAGGGAGTAGAGTTGACGAAGGTGGATGAGTTTAAGTACTTGGGATCAACAGTTCAGAGTAATGGTGAGTGTGGAAAAGAGGTGAAGAACAGAGTACAGGCAGGGTGGAATGGGTAGATAAGAGTGTCAGGAGTGATTTGTGACAGACTGGTACCAGTAAGAGTGAAAGGGAAGGTCTATAAGAGGGTAGTGAGACCAGCTACGTTGTATGGGTTGGAGACTGTGACATTGACAAAAAGGCAGGAGTCAGAGCTGAAAGTGGCAGAGTTAAAGATGTTAAGATTTGCACTGGGTGTGACAAGGATGGACAGGATTAGGAATCAGTATATTAGAGGATCAGCTCAGGTTGGACGGTTTGGAGACAAAGTCAGAGAGGTGAGATTGCATTGGTTTGGACATGTGCTGAGGAGGGATGCTGGGTATATTGGGAAAAGAATGTTATGGATGGAGATGCCAGGTAAGAGGAAAAGAGGAAGGCCTAAGATAAGGTTTATGGATGTGGTGAGAGAGGAGTAGCCATGGTGGTGCAGCGGTAGCGTTGTCGCCTCTCAGCAAGAGGTTCTCCTGTTTGATTCTCAGCAGGAGCGCCTTCTGTGTGAAGTCTGCATGTCCTCCCTGCAGTCGAGTGGCATTCGAAAGACATGCATAGGGCGTGCCTTCGTTGAAGGTTGGGCATCGAGCTGGCATTTTTGCACCGTAGAAAAATTCTACTGCCAATCATTAGCGAACCGGAGTTACGCTGTGGCAACCCCTAACCGGGAAAAGCCGAAAGAAGATGTTGTCAGGGAGGACATGCAGTTGGTTGGTGTGACAGAGCAAGACGCAGAGGACAGGAAGAAATGGAAACAAATGATCCGCTGTGGCAACCACTAACGGGAACAGCCGGAAGAGAAGAAGATTCTCAGTCAGAGTAACAGAGACTTGACTGGAATGGGTTTTCTTCTGTTAATTTTGCTCAAGCAGAAGAATCTGATTGGGAAGAAAATGATGCCTCTGACATTGGCCCCAAAGAGTTATCTTTTTTCTGAAACCATTACCAAATTGAAAGAATTATATCTGTGGGAACAGAGTGATATTCATGTTTCTCAGAAAAAAAATATTTTGATTTATTACAGCCACATTTTCCACAGCCTGCAGCTGCTCTTCTTTTGTTACCAGCTTTTAACAACTTGCAGTTTGCCCGATTGTTAGCTCCTCATCCCCTAAATAGGCAAATGTTCCTCAGACTTATGAATTTCTGTTTTCTGACCCCAGATCTGTTCCTGCAGTGATTCCCTTGACAAAACCATCTGTGGTCAAACATTTTGGGAATTTCTTCTGATAAGGATGAGAAAGCCTTTGACAGATTTGGGGAAAAGAGTTTATTCTTCTGCAGTATTGACATTCAGAATTTGAAACTGCCAGGCTTGCATGTTAGAGGTTTTGCTGGCCTCCTTTGAAAATAAAAAAAAAAAAACTGCTAATTTTCCTTCTTTAGAGAATAAATGCTCCCTGAATTCTTCGATTGCTTCTGTTTCTCGGGTGATGAATCATTCTTTAAAGTACTCTTTACTACTGATGTTGTCTAGAGGAGCTGCTGCTAGTTCAGTTATGACATGATTTGCATGTTTATGCTCAGAAAATCTACCTGAATAAGTCAAAGTTGAGATTTTGACAAATAATTATTCAGACCATCTGCTGCTGTGGTCCTTCCCTGTTTCCTACAGTCATGCAATGTATGCTCTTCCTGTTTGTGATAGAACCAGTGCCCCAGATCAAGCAGGCTGATGATTTTATTCAAGATTTTTTTTTCTGATGCTAAAGAATGAAGCATCTTGGAGGCCAGTTGTATTCCTTTCCTTTCTCAACCTGCATGGGAAGGTTCCAAAATCCAAAATGCTGTCCATTCTAACTCTGTTACCTTTCATTTCTTATTTCAGTTTTTTGGTAATATTAAATATATATAATCCTTGTTATCACATTACAATTTCCAAGGATTTCAGATTTTTTAAGATTTTTCTGCATCTGGCTTACAAGTTCAGTTCTCTGCGTTACCCCTTAGGTTATCTACAGCACCAAGGGTGTTTACAAAGTATCTGGAGTTGGTGATAGCTCATTGCAGATTGCAAACATGTACATGTTTCCATATTTAGATGATTGTAGTACATTTGCAGAGTCATTTTTCAAAATGTCAGGAATCTCTTTTATTGTAAAATATCTCTTTCACAGTGTGGGATTCCAGTTGAATATTTAGAAATCTTTTCTTATTGTTTCTCACTGAATAGTGTTTCTGTGATGCCTGCTGGATAGATCACTAGAGAGGGCTTTTCTCCCTCAGAAGAAAGTAAGCCTCAACAGAGATCTGTTCTTGAGTGTTTCCAATTAGTCTTCAGCCAAGGAATATCTTTGGATTCTGGGTTTCGTGGTATGTGTGAGCCTCATGATTCCTTTAGCCAGATATCAAATGAAGAAAATAAAATGGTTCTTCAAATCAGTATGGTGCCAGCCCCAACACCCCTTGGCTTTTTAGATTCCAGTCCTGGTATTTGTAAAAAGGGAGTTTTGGTGGTAGAGAAACCAAATATATCAGAATCAAGGTCTTTCCTTTTCCCTTGCAGCCCCTACTCAGTCTGTAACAACGGATGTCTGGGACTTTGCTTTGTTTCCATGGGGTGAAAGTTCAGGGTCAGTGGGACAAACAAAACAGACCAGATTACATAAATGTCAGGCTGTCAACTCTCTGAATCATATTTGGAATCCAAGACCTTTACAAGTTGTCACACTCAACACCACAGTGATGTGCATAGATAGGGGAGTTCCAGATCCTACCTTGTCTACAGACTAACCATGGTAGCTGGGGATTAGTACAATCTAAACCTACAGGCTTTCTACATTCTGTCATATTGGAAGATCAATAAAAATTATGAAAAAACACACCAGGCTCCTGAGATTTATCTTATAGAGGTTATAAGCAAAAACCATGGATTTATAACACCGCAGATTATTTATTATATTTTTTATATTATTCATTGATTGTGTTACAGTTTTTTTTTTTGGTTCCTCAACTCATCCATCCAGTTATTTCTGGCTCATATCTAGTGGGATCTACCTTGGATAACTGAGGATAAGCAATTCCATCCAAGGAAAGGATTAGGAGTTGAGGATTTTCACATTTTGTCAGAGCAAAACATTATTGCCGACAAGTTGAACAGGACCAGGACTGACCATCACAAATAGATATTGAACCAAAGGATCTTCCAGGAATTGATCCAGTTGTGGGAACTCCTCAAATATATCTGTGTGCCTCCATTTACAACCAACAGCTAAAGAAATTCTGCTCCAGGATTCTTTGCAAACAGGCCTGGAAAACATAATTTTCATTGTGATCAAGTATAGTTGGTGCCATAGTAAGAATCAGGACCTGTTTAAGGCCAGCATGCCTCTGGTTCTTCAGTGTTTCTGTGATTTGCTATCCCATGGCCTTTCTTTGCATCTTTTGGCTGTATCTGCTTGCTTGCCCAAAGACCCCCCCCCCCTTTCTACCTTCTCTCAACGTAAGCATTTTCTGAAAGGGGTTCTAAATATTCATCCATCTAGGAAACGGTTTCTTCTTGGGATCTTAGTTTTGTTTTTGGACAAAATAACTTTATTGCTATTTGGAACCAGTTCATCAGGCTGAATTGAGGTTCTTAACTTGGAAAACAGTGTTACTTATTGCTCTGACATCTACAAAAACAGTATGCGAGTTACAGGCGCTTATGGAAGGTCAACCTTATCTCAGTTTCTTAAGTAAAGGATATCCTTGAAACAAAGCCTACTTTTATACCTAAAATGGTTTCAGATATTACCTAGCTATCCATCTTCATGTTCTTTCCAAAACCTAAATACTATTACCTTTTGTTATTCCCACCACAAGTCACATCTGGGCAGGGTTAGGGCCCATTGTACCAGGGACTTGGCTTCTTTAGTGTCTTTTTAGAAAGGACTGGACTCTAGAAGTATTCTAAAGGCAGTATCTTAGTCCTCAGTGCATAAACACTATAAACTAGATTTTTTTTCAAGGTCTAGAGGAGGTTTTGCCAGTATCATTTTCCAGGGACTCGTGGACCCTTAGACTTCCTCCTCCCAGTCCATCTAAGCTCTGGCAGTCTACCCATACAGCTTAGGCTACTGAAACAATGATCCAATGAGGAACGCAGAACAGCTGTGTAAGTCACCTTGCAGTAGCAGTAGCCATTCCTTCCATCCACTCCCTTTGTTTGATACAATGTTTTTTGCCAGGGTGAGGACTTTTCATTTTTAGTTACTAACATATACTTGAATATCAAGGCTCTAGACTCCATTTTTCTTTGTCAGTAAAGCTCTTAATGGTTTTGTGTCCAAACTACTGATTTTCTATTGTTCTGCTTGTGCCCATCAGTGGTTGGAGCATATGGAAGGTGCCCAAAAGCTATGGATTCTGTCTGGCTATCATATCCTTGGGAGGATGTAACTCACACAGCTTTGGCTTCTGCAAAGGTGATCTATTCAAGCATGTAGTGTAACGGTAAGCTTACGTATACAACTGTACTTTCTTTGCAGCACAGTGTATCCCTTTGTAGGCTTACAAAGCATAGTATCACAATATAACGATAATGTTGTATGCGCACTTTTAAGTTAAGATATAGGACGTACTGGAAGAATTCTTGGATATGTAAATGACACTCCAGAGGCAATTCAGTACCCTATTAAATATGTTGATTGACTATAATGATTTGACTTTTAGAGTTATAGATATCTGCATGTCACTGGGCCAGTGCAAGTGGAGCAGGATAACATATTTCACTCTTAATGCACAGGCTAAATCTCAGGATTGATTATATCAAGGCTTATACTTTTATAGAAAGAAGTCAGAGTTAGAAATTGAAGATGGAGGTAAAGAAAGGTCCCTTTAAAAATAATATTTCAAGTCTTTTTTTTTTCTTTTTTGTTTTTTTTTTTGGAGGGCTTTCCATTGTTGATTTGTTTTTCATTTACTCATATATAATTTCACTGTCTTACTAGTCAGATCCATGTGTAAGAAGGTAAACTACTCCACTTCCTTCAACAGTAAAACTCAGTCACAAAAGACAGGTGGCTACAACAGATGACAGCACAAGATGTGTTCATGCCGTTTAAGTCCTAATTTATGTTTGACCTCCCACACATTCCTTTGTTAGAGAACAAAGTGATTTTCTTTTAGCTTTAGGGTAGAGTTTATGCAGTCTGTTTGGTGCAAGAGGAGAGAAAATGTTATGCCATATATTCCTATACCTATAAAAAATGTTTGAAGAACAGAAGTACATTTTGGATCTACATCATCTGACTACGTAAGTCTGGGTCTGCATAATCCAGATTTTTGTAGCAACACAGTTTTGTCCGATTTGCATTAATCTCAAGATACTTAAAAAGGTGTTTTATATAGCCATCCTTCCTTATCTTGGAGAGCTCCAGAGGTTCCCCTTCCATCAGATTATTACCGGCTCCAGGCTGTGCCTTTTGATCCTGCTGTAGTTCTCAATGTATTTGCAAAATGCTCTGGTGCTGCCGCAACACAACAGTTTAAGCAGCAAGGATGACAAATTTTCACGTATTTGGATCGATGGCCAGCTTCATGGTGCAGGTACCAAGGAAAACGACAGGTTAGCATTATTCACTGCCTACAACCTGGATATATCATGCAGGAAAATCATACCTAGTCTGTGCAGCAAATCTGTTGTACTGCAGCATATATTTCAGTACTCCATTTAGCAGTCTCTCTTATTCAGAGAAGAATGCCAGATAAGTCTCTGGCTTTTTTTCTAGATTGTAGTCTTTTCAGGGAGGCTATCTATATTTCTTATATATATTTTCCTTCTTTAAGGTTTATATCTTCCGAAGGTGGTGAAAGAGAGTTCATTTGATGTGTGTACATAAAATGTGCTAATCTTTTCGCTGTGCCTCATATACTCCATGCAGATTTTTAGTTTAGCTGATTCCATTTATTAAATTTTGTTGGCTTAATGAAAATCCCTTTCATCCAGTCATGTGTTGCGTGTGCTTTCCTTTGATGACTACATGACAGGCATGGGTGCTCTCGTGGAAGAGCAGGTAGTCAGTGGCATCTTGATGAAATTAGAAATAATTAGTTAATAAACAGAGTAGAGCTCTGACAACTGTTTTTGTTCTTGCAAATATTACTTCCTGTATTGTGTAGCAAATGTATGCACATTAAAACAATCAGTTGCATTGCCATAATTTACTACAACAAAAAAATGGAATGGGGGTGCAAGCTGGAATGGATACTGCAGAGTAACATGGCCCAGTGTAGTACACACTGGAAGAAGATATGATGTGGAAACAGCAGTATTAAAGTTACAGAAATTAGATTCTCTACATTAAACTGTGTGTTTCAGGGTATTCCAGAAATTAACATTTGCCTGTCCTCTTGCCAAGCTACAAGTTTTACATTTAACTGCTGTACAGTACCAGGTCAGAGGACCATTTCACTAGAAGCCATACTTTATGAATGAATTATGTATCTGCTTATTTATTTTTAATGTATATCCATTTGTTAACGAAGGTGGAGCACTGAACTATATGGACCATTTACAGGCTTTGCCCAAGAGAGAATGTAATAAAAGTATGAAAGTATGTAACAAAGTGCTGAGAATGGGAATAACTGTAAGGATGTAGTCAGTGAAACCACCTGTAATAAAATAAGAACAGTGAAGCATCACTGAGACAGAAGGACAAAGAAAGCATAAAATACAAATAACAATACTACCATGGATACATAGTGTCAATCAGTAGATAGTTGCACTCTAGAAGAATGCAGTCTTGGATTGCTATACTTTCAGATGCTTTTAAGATAGGAAGAAAGTGGGGGGGTGGCTGGCTGGCTGTGAAGATGAAAAGCTTATATAAAATGTAAGTTTCTCATACGATATTGCCTACTTGGAATTATTTGCATTTGACTTTTTAGTGAAGGAACTTGTTAGTTTACTCAGTCTTTGAGTTAATTGGGGGGCAAAGCACAGTTCAACTGGTAAAGATACCCAAATGTGTGGGGCTATTACAGAGAAGCTGTGGTCTGAGCTCCAGAGTTTGTCTTGAGGTGACCGAAGCATCCTGGGAGATGGATCTGATGTTGGAGGGGGGTTGTTCTTGTAAACTGTAGAAGAAGGGGAAAGTGTGTATGTTAAGATGTATATATGTTAGGGATGAGAGAAGGAGGGTGCATTTTGTTCATTGGGTATTAATTTGGCTTTTTTAAGGACTGAGCAGTGTTAGTCTGTTTTTGGTGCAAGAGAGAGACAAATATGCAGCTGCTGTTAGATGTTATTGAAGGGATTTAAGCTTCTTGTTGAAGGTGAGTACTGTGATTGAGAATTCATATTCCATCTGGGCCAGTAAGATGTCTTTTCCCCTGTGGAGTAATGAAGTGGGATATTTTGCACACATAAAAGGAGGGTGTAAATCTTGGCTTCAACTTTGTTGTTGTGATATTGGCAGGCAGGTTTTAATCACAATAGTTTCCCAGCTATTAAAGTTAGTGTAAGTTTCCACTGGCAGCTGATTCATAAGTTAAATTGTCCATTTTACTGAGGCAGAGATTCTCTGCTTGATATCCAAAAGCATGTTTTATTTATATATTAATGTATTTTTGTTTTGTGGGAATTGAGGATGTCAATTGTTTGTGAGCCAGTTCAGTAACTGGATAAGCTCATCCAATAAGGCATTTTTGATAAGAATAGTATTCTTGTTTCTTTCATAGATGGCAGGCTAATCAATAAATTGTGGGACTTGTATTGGAAACTGATTAATGCACATATATAAAAGTAAATGGGGTAGGACTGAGACTTAATTTTAAACATTTTTGGAAAATTCATTTTTAATTCATTAATAGGATTTTATTTTCGCCAGCATGGAGAAGGTCCTCATTACAGGAGCAACCTTCATTGCCTTAAAAAATATCTTTGATATGGTTGACCACTCTTTTCTCCTCTGTAACTTAGCTCAGCTTAACCTTCACTGATATTGCTCTTGGCTTAAAATCATACTTACCTAACCATTGTATTACCTTAATTTATGGTCCTAACCACTCAGACTACCAACACTCATGTTTTTGGGGTTACAAGGCCTCCATCCTTGGACCTATATTCATTTTACTTTTTCATAAATTATCTCCTGTCTGACCTCCCCAAAATCTAGTCCATACTTTATCCAGAAAGAAAGTAAAGTGATAATGATATCCATCTTTCCTTAAAACCAACTTAAGAATCTTTGTCCCTGGCAATTCAGTAGTAAATTCTACTAAATGCTTTCAAATCCAGCCCTTGTTTTTTGGCACCCCAGAAAAAATAGGTGCAAAGATACCCATCCATCTCATAGATGTGTTGGGTAACCCTCTGTGATCAACATACTCTTATAATTAATAATAAAAAATGTAAACTTAGACCCAGTGTGTTGATACTGTTATCTTAAAAAAATCCTTTCAAGACTTCATCATTGCTAAAAGTCCATTAGCCACTTTGCCTCTGAGTCAAGGTAAACTGTAGAAAAATCCTTATTTATTTCCCTGGTTGAATGTGCTCTTCCCCTTATCACCCTTTGCAACTGTCAAAATGCCTTCATGGTGCAAAACACAGAAAACACAAAAGTCCATTTTATTTGTCTGTCAGGCATTGAGACTTATCATTTGCAACTCTCATCATCCACGGTTCTGTTCTTATTACGCAAAGAGCTATTTTTACTCTCTCTATAAACTTCTGCATTGTACTTCTGTGCCCCCCCCCCCCTTTTTTGTTGTACACTTGTTACTCCTAGTTCGCACCCTAATCTCATCCTACTCTGTACACTTGTTCCCAAATTAACTCTCAGTTTACCATATGATTAGTGAAGCTGTTATTCTAGCTTGTACGTAAAATGTTAGTCAGACTGTAAATGTATTAAGTATTAAGTAAGTAATTTCATATCAGTTTTTTTACTTCAGAGCTTGCTTGTTTGTTTGTTTTTTTTTTTGTTATTGCTCACTGCTTCTGATCCTTAAACTGATTACCATTTCTGCCTTATGGTATGGATTCCTGTCAAAAAGGTTAGGTTCCTAACCCACATTCCAAGATAACAAATTCAGAAATTAAAAAAAAAAATTAAATCGCATTTTGAATGTGTTTTCTCTCATCTATCTTATTTCCAAAAAGGTAAGGTAATAGTCTTCCTAACAAAGATTACGCAGATTTCTTCTTTTTGACTCTAACAGTATTGACTTCCCCATCATCTTTTTGTTCAGGGAAAACAGTGACATTTCTCATGAATTTGACAGCTTAATGCATAAAAATGAACTAGAACATAGAACTCAGTCGACTCATCAGCCCGCAGGCTGTTTAATTCTTGAAGACAGAAGTCCTAACTACTATTCCATCCTTTGAGAAATGTATGTTGTCATATGCTCTGGGAAACCATCCATTATTAATCTAATGCAGTTAAATGAATTGTATGTCTAAGACATTACATTCCTCTTTGGTTAGTATTGGCTGCTGTCTTGTAATATTTTCTAAATATTTTTTTGAAACAGATAGTTCTGTTTCTCTGAAGTATAACACCTTTCAGCATTGTTTGTGTTGCTTGGCAGCCTACATTATAGTCTGTCTAATCCCTTCCAAGCTCAGAATGTTCTGTAAGCCTTTGTTTCATATCAGGGTTCCTAAAAGTGACTTCTTCCATGATGCAGTAGTTTCAATGTTCATCCATCAATGCTAATCAGCCATTATCTTTTGCTGAGTTTACATTTTCATTTGGGAAAACTTTCAGTGTTGAATTTTCTTTTCTCCTGCTTAGTGCACACGTGACTGTCTAATGCAAAAGTATCTCCACAACTTACTGCTCTTTTTCTTACAGAGGTTATATATGCCTTCCACTGTACAGCTTTTGTTTACAATGCATTTCTCCCGTGGTTAGAAGAGAAGTGTTTTATCATTATTATAAGTGTAAAAAGGGCATAAGTTACAATACTGAAGAAATTAAAGATGCTTCCTGATAACCCTGCCAGTTGTTTCTGGCTTGCTCAGAGTCCTGCAAGTAAGAAAATCCCATCCACATGGATTGATGAATTTATTTTTAACATTAAAACACTTCATTTATTTATTTTAGTTTGTTGCCATATTTATGTCATGTTAGGATGTAGTTTCCTTGTCTTCTCGTTAGGAAGAAAGGATGTTGGCACGTTATGTGGTTGAAACAAAGTTTTTTTTCTGACAGCACATTATTATATTTGCTACTGTGTGAGGTCAATGGCCTTTGGTTTATTTTAAGAAGTTGCTTACACAGTGGAGGCTATAAAATACTCTCCATAAAATAAAATAATGCAAACTTGTTAACAGCTTTTAATATGACTCATTTTTCACAAGGGCATTAAACCACAGTTCATTTACCTCTATATACTTTATTTTAGGATGTATTCTGATAAAAGAGGCTGAGAAATCTAAGTAGTTGTAAAGAAGGCCTTCTTGTTTGACAGTTTCTTGAGGATTCAGACTGCAGGTCAGATTTGTGTTGCATTCAGCAAGCCACTTAGATCTTTTTCTTCCTTGAAATAATAATTTTGCCACATGTTGCACAGCTGACATCTTACAAGTTAGGTTGTGTACCTGACAACTGACAGAACAGTTTCTTTTCTACAGTTTTTCTTCCAGTCAGCCATCAGAGTGATTTTTCTTAATCTGTGCTCCACACATGTTCGATACAGGAAATAGGGTTGCAATAGTCTAGCACAAGGGCTTTATCACCAGTGTCGGTGAGTGCCATTACCCTTAACAGCAATCCCCCCACCGATGGAGACAGATAACTGTGTCTCAGCTTTTGTGGTCTATTTACAATCATAGCATACATTGGACAGCTTGAAGTGGCCCTCCTAGTTCGTACAAACATATTTTTGAGGGGATAAAAAAATTCACTGAATCACTCTTAAATGAACTCTAATTTGATGAATGCATTTAGTCAAAACTGGAGAGTATAACAACTTGGTATATGCTGTTTTGTCCTTCTGAAAAATAGGAATGTACTTCGGTTTTGTCAGAAAACTTAAATATAGCAGTTCTGTCACAAAAGCAGAATGTTAATTAACAGTATTGGAGTTATGTATTTAATGGTTATAATGTGTGTGTGGATTGGGGGGGGGGGTCATGCTGCAAGTTCATATAAACAGAGATTCAGACTTAGGCAGATGAAGGGTTAACCCTATAATTTTAATTATAAAGATGGCATGTTTCCACTGTGTGCTCGCTGAATCATACTTTGATTAAGCATGATTTGATGAATTGTCAGCAGTCTTTTTATTGTGTTGTGAGAACTTTGATGTCCTCACACTGGGCCAGTAATCAAGGAGCCTGAATCCTCAGCACTGACACTGGAGAGGGACATGCACTTGGAGTACAGATACACTCAGTATTTCCAGATGCAGAACCTCTCTGCATCAAGCACAATTTCCGTTAAAGGCATACAGGGGTAAGAAACAGCAAAAAAGACACCACAGGAACCAGGCAGGGACAAAAAAAGTCACTCTGTGTAGCAAACTGCCCACAACCAAAACGCCAACACGTAGATATAAACGCTTTATTCAAAATCCGTTTTTGTCAATCACTTCATCAGAAATGAACACAAGATACCCAAACTCCTCATGTTAAATACTAACCCTAATTAAAATTAATTACATAATAATCCAATTAAATGTATAAACCAATTAACTTAAAACATACTATAAAAATTAACATAACCTGAGTATAAACATATTGTGTAATACAATATCACAATGGTGAAGCCTAAAAAATTATTAAATGTAAATAGCTTAAAATGTCACTACTAAAAATAGCTTAACTCAAGAATTCATGTGCTGTAAAGGTGTGCATTAACAACATGTTACCAAAACTCATAGTTTAGCTGCTCTCATTCTACGTATTGGTGCAAGGGAGACCATTTCATTAAGACCTGGGGGCTTAGTTGATTCTAATACAATCTGCCAAAAAAGCTCCCTGAACTCAACAATAGTCTCCCACATGCCACCCCGAGGGTCAGAGTGTACAACTTCCAGCACAAAAAAATTGAAATTTAGATTTAATACAAAGGCAAGAGTGTTTATAAAGTGCATTACTTTCTTTACCCGTTCTAATCTCATATAAATGTTCATACAGGGGTACACAGTCAGCCCAAGGTCTGGGTGTCTCTATCTGTCTCGCCCCAGGTCCCCAGTAAGGCTCCCCACTGGCACTGTGAAACCAGTGCTTCGTGTCCCTGCCCTAAATAGCTGACGCACACTCTTTGAGACTTAATTTTCACACACACACACACACACACACACACACACACACACACACACACACACACACACACACACACATACACACACACATACACACACCTAGCAAAGGCTGGCACAGATTATCCGCTGTACCAACTTTGCCCAGACTATAAGGTAGATTCACTACCACCAATCATTTACTGTAAGACTCTTAAAAGGGTATCCAGTTATGCTGAGTGGAGTTAATACTAATGCATATGGCAGTGTTGACTAAAGAGCAAGGCTTTCAGTAGTGGCCAGAGTTATGACCAAATAAATATGTAAATACTCTCGCAGCTTAACTATTTTTAAAAAGGACCAGCCACAATGAAAAGTTTAAATATGTTTAATTAGAAATAATAAAAGAACATGAAAATACTACAGATCTATTTACAGTAAACACCAGAGTTTCAGCCACAGGGAATATTAAAAATAACACCGCTGGAAAGTTTCACACAGTTATAAAAAAGTACTTCTAATCTCACTATATTTTCCTGACTAATGTAAATGAATTACTCTTCCCTAGTTAAGTTACTTACTACCGCAAGGCAAGATGATATGAGTGAGTGGTCCTTGCTGTCAGATCCAAGGCAGAATACAGAATACAGAATGCTGAGAGCAAACTCCTACTAATATCTACATATTATTTTTGGCTTACACAATGACATCACACACATCTGGTCATCTGATGTTTCCCATGATATCACCAACATTAGAAGCTGACATGATTTTAGCACACGTGTTACAATACACACAGATAGAGCTTTGCTCTGATTTCCTGGAAGTCATAAAACCCATTTCAGTGTTCCTACAGGAGCTACCAGCTATTCTCTAGGACAGACACTGCGCCTCTGGCTCCATTCAAAACTGTAGGACAGCATCTTTATGGCTCAACCCATAAAGTAATTTAATTTCAAGAATATTTTGCAAAGTCAAGTGGATTAAGATTAACCTTTCAAAAGTAACCATTGCCCAAACCCACCTGCTATCTACTCTCCTCTATGCATCCCCAGTCCTATCCAATCTACGAAAAACTGACCTTGCTAAACTGGAAGCCTGTTACAATAAAATCTTTAAATCTGCCACCAACACATTTTACAAGTCACATCACTGCTTATCTGTTAAACAGCTCAGTTTGGCTCGAACTCACTCAACTCCTACACTTTAATCAGCTAACCTTAGCACATAGAATTCTCTACCATCCAGATAAAACATCATCCCTCAAAGACCTCATTTAACCTTACTCAGCTTCAAGATCTCTATGCTCCAACAATAAACTTCTACTACAAGTTACTAAAACAAAGAACTCAGTGGAAGAATCCCTTTTCTCCAACTACACATCAAAGCTCTGGAATGCCCTACCAAACTCAATAGTGACCATTCCTCCATCTAAACAATTCAAAATACACATAAAAACATACCTTGCAAACTCCTGGCTCTGCCCTTGTTGCCCCCCAGGATAGCCCACTTACACATACCACTCTTGTCTACTAGCACACCTTCTAACCCTTGCTAAAAGGATTTATGACCAGTTCTTGTAGCTAAAAGCTGAATGCTCTTTGTTCCTCACTGACAGTTATGTGTATATATCAATTGTAAATTAAATTAAAATATTTTTGCATATTGATTATACTTTGTACATAACTGTATGCCCTACTAGGTATTATATTCTATAGTTGTAATGTCTAACACAGTTTTATTGTCTTTATTATTATAAGTTCTACTTGATGTTATATCTATTAACAATGTCTAACAGTGTTTTATTTATTTTTCTTTGTTATTGTTAAATACTTTAAATTGTTAACATGTGGTACTGTTACTATTATTTTATGACTTGGAGTTTATCTCCCTGGGCCTCCACTGAAAAAGGACACATGTCCAGTTGGACTAGGCTGGTAAACAAATGTAAAATAAATAAATAAATAACCTCTTCACTTCCAGTATATGCTGTTATAATGTATACATTTAATTCAGTTACAATAATGCATGTACATTTATTTTCCTTCCAGCAGGGTGCACTGTTGATACATTTTAACGCAAGCAAATCTCACAAATACATTTTCAGCACAAGCATCTATCCAAATCAGTTTGATATACAAATGACATATAATTATTTACAAAATTCCAGTTAGCTGTGCTGATATATGTTACAAATCCACTGCCCTATTTCTTAGGGCATGGGTGGCTGTACCTCCTATCAGCACAAGAACTGTAGGCATGCAAAACAGATAATTCAAATAAAGCAAGTCCCAGATCAGAATATGGTGCATATAGTAAAAATAACATCCCTTGACAAAGTTATGCTTGCTGTCTGCTAGCCTTCCAGATTTTAACCCTTTGCTTATGAAATGCATGAGTCCTTAGATGGTGACACTTCAGGATATCTCATAGTATAATGCATTGTCCCTAGACACACTCACTTTAAAATACTTTGTATCATCGTTTTACTAGAACAGAGTCTGATTTGTATATTCCTTATGAGCAAAAGAATTAAAAATAAAAGATCTGCTGCACAGTCAGTAGACCATGCTCCACATTTGGGGAGGCATGACCTGTTCTCATTGCTGTTTCTGAAACTGGACTTGTTATTTAGTGGCATAATAGGGTATGAAAATGTGTGGCTGGTGAGATTTTTGAGGATATTATCCCATACATGGGAATTGCCAAGCCAGGATAAGCCATACATTATTATGTTGTGCAGAGTCACCCTGTCCTCCCTGTGTTTGCTTGGATTTCCTCTGGCTGCTCCAGTTTCCTCCCACATTCGAAAGACATGCAGTAGGGGGATTGGACATTCTAAATTGGGTGTGTGTGTGTGTGTGTGTGTGTGTGTGTGTGTGTGTGTGTGTGTGTGTGTGTGTGTGTATGTGCGTGAATGTGTGGCATGAAAGAACAATTGCGGCAGGACTAGTCACCCATTTGAGTGAGCCCTGTCTAGATGATTGTCACTGTTGAAATAACACCCCAACCCCATGTGCAAAAATGGGAAGAGGGGCTATTGGTGGATGGATTGATGGATCATTCAATATGTTAGGCAGAACTAAGTACAAGCTGTATGTTTTTTTCAGGAACATAAACAAGAATGGAAGATTTGATTGTGTCAGATGCAACACAGAATTGTAGATCTAAGCTGAACATTATAGCAGTAATGTGGTAAACATGTCTGTGAACATATGATCACATTGTACCCTGGCAGACATAACATGGAAGTTATGCTAGTATGTGTAGTGTTTATTTTTTTTCTGAAAAGTTTAAGAATGGTCTTATACATTATGTGGTTTTGTAGATATTCCCATAGTATCTGGTGCTCACTCAAGGTAAGATTAGACAAAATGGGTTACCACAAATCTACGCTATCCTGGGAAATGGCTTTATTACATGTTACCAGTCTTTACATACCTAAACTTAAGCTCCGTGCCTTAATTACTCTCTGCCTCCTAATCAAATTTTATATCACCAAACACTGGATTGATCTCTCCAAATTGTCCTGGAGGGACTTTAAGAATCTGGCTACCAAATACATCACTTCTCAAAAACTGCTAATAATTAACCCCCGCAAGCGGGCTACTTATCAGAGGTTATGGGACTTTATCTTTCTACTCTTGAATGATGACTAACAGTTACCCCCTGTTAGACATCTCAATACACCTCTCCTGCACTAAATATTTTAACCAGTTTATTTCTTCTTTATTACACGCCTCCCCTTTTGGTCTTGGACTTGGAGATGTTTGATATTTAACTTCCCCCATTTCTCCAGGACTATGTTTGTTGACTAAGGTGAATTGCACTATGATATGTATTTATCCGACACTACCTTATTTACTATGTATCTGGAGATGATCTGTTCTTATTGGCACATATGTATATAGGTTATATTTTGGTTCACTTATGTTTGCCTGCACAGGTTTAATCCATCTATTATTGTAATAATGTTTTTTTCTCTCTTCTTTTGTATTTGTAAAATTAATAAAATTGCGTTTAAAAAAAAAAAAGAAAAAAGAATGGTCTTATAGGTGTGCAAACAAGTCAGCCAGTTGTGTTTAAACTGTTGTAGCTAAAAAAGTTGTTTTTGTTGTTTGAAGAAGTATTTTGCAACCTTCTGTTTATCCATACGAAATGAGATATTGCATTATGCGAAGCACCATTATGTTACCCATGTTGTGGTGTTAATATCAATACTATCAAGTTAAGAGAAGAAAGAGCATCAAACTATTGCTCAAATTATGACATTATGAAAAGACTAATTTTCTTTTTTTGAAATCTACTTGAGACACATGCTTGTTTATTTTACCTCCTGTATCTTTGGCTACATTTTTTTGTCAAGACACCCCTGGTTCTGTACAAGACTTGCTCCAACGCTAACAAACCTCTGATCCTTTGTTTGTTTTTGTGTCTGTGTTTATTTTCCTGAATATCAACACTTATTCTTGTGAGGCTTGTACCAATGAATTTTGAAGGAAAGGTATGATGTCTTGTATCCATAGTTGTTTGTTGTAATTGGCAGAACCAGCACTGCCCTTTCCTGCTGAGTTTGCTTAAGAACAAATGTGCATTTGAAGGATGTATACATGAAATTGCGTTTGATAAACATATTTCAGTAGAAGGAATCATATGGCTTTTGAAATGCAGTAATCAGTAGTTTCATCTGAAAACAACTAAAGGTATCAGAAGTATAATTGGAGCTTCCGACAACTAAATGGTATAGAAAAGTTAATGCTTTCCAGCTTCTTTAGTACCACGGCTTCATGATCTTCAGTTTTTGCATTTGTGCTTTTTGTAGCGGTCAGCACAATGACAGTGAAATTGTAACAGTTTGAGTTGCTTTCTGAATTCATTAAGAGTAGACGGTGTTCAGCACCATCTGTAGTGGTACCTCTGAATTAAACACATTGCAGTTTTATGCAAATGGATTTTAACTGTTGTATATGAAATGGCACAACTTACAAAGGGAACAAACAGCAAGTAGGACCATTACCATGGCACCTTTACCAACACAAACCAAATTTCAGCTTAACGTATCTGGAGATTTATCTCAGTGTGTTAAGATGTTTTTAGATCATTTCCTTTGTTTGCCAAATCTGTTCCTGTTAAAATATATATTCTGAACAATAATGCTAAAAATCTGTGCCTTTTAATGCATTTTTCCATAGCTTCTGGGGTTTCATCTGCTTAGTTCGTTATGCATTTTTCCATAGCTTCAGGGGTTTCCTTACTGTCAATATTTTATGTCATCTGCTTAGTTCGTTATAACAGTACTATATATTATTTTATTTTATTTTCATTTCAATGGTGTAGATAATATTTCTGTCAATGAGGCAGCTAATTTGTAGTGTTCTAAAAACTGTGTGAAACTGTTTCGGTAGAAGTAGTTGTAAATGTTGTAATTGGTATAATGACATACTCTGCCAGTCATGTATTTGTTTATTTGAACTGCAATACAAAGTGCCTCTTATTGTTTTACTGCAGTTTTGAAGATGGTCTTCACATTTGTTCAGTTGTTTGATTGCTTTGTTTTCCCTGCAAGCTGAGTCAGTCCTTGTGTGTCAGCCAGTCCTTTCTGGTAGTATGCATCAGTGTGTTTGTGTATGTACTTTGTCTCTCTGTCTATCTGTCTATCTATCTTTCTTTCTTTCTTTCTGTCTGTGTGACAGCATATGCATCTTTGCTATGTTCAGTCAAATTTCTCCAGAAATTGGCTTGTTATTAGTTGTATGTAATAGTGTTTATAAAACTTAAATCATATAAATATACTTGTGTGTGTGTGTGTGTGTGTGTGTGTATTTATAGGTTTTCGTTAAGTTACATTCATTTACCCAAACTGCAGTCGGTTGAGTGATCACATAATTGCAGTGCTTCAATGACAATTCAAAATGCCGAAATAAATCCCGAACTCCCTACCACTCGGGACCTAAGAACAGGCATTAACATGGGTCGAGAAGGCGGTGAGATTTGTCATTTGGACATATTAGTATTCAGCATTTTCAAAGTTTTTATTTCAGACTTGACTGAAAGTGGATCTGACCGATTGTAATATGGGTAAATGAATGTAAAATGTAGTTATGTATATATATATATATATATATATATATATATATATAGTTGTAAGTCAAAAGGTAGAATACACATTTTTGGAATGTTTTTTATGGATATTAAAAAAGAGAGACTGCACAAATGAATAAAAGCTCATTTGTGTGAATCACTTGTGGTTGAATTTAGTTTTATATAGTGAAGGTAAGCGAAAAAGTTTTGGTTGTGAAGGTGTGCAAGACTGTGCTTTAGTAGTTGGTATGAATATGCAAGTGTTTGTACATTACAGTTAGATAAGGAGATAGATTCAGTGTTGTCCATGTCTTTTGCTATATATGTTCTGTATCCATTTATCTTTTGTGGTGGAAGTGTTAGGGAAAGGGTTTTAGTAATGTAATGTGCAGAGTTAGGGACAGGGATAGGGATAGGGTTAGTGCACAATAATAAGATGGTGCAGGGGAAGCTGAAAATCCAGTTAATATACTGAAATAAATAAAAGAGCTATATAATCCTAAAAAAAATCTTTTTGCAGGTTACACTCTTGCTTCTGCTATGGCAAAAAAGTATGATAAGTCTGAATTTCTAGATAAAAAGGGATAATTTCTTTTGAAAAATAAACACCCCCCCCACCAAAAAAAAAATCAATTTGCTATGAGTTTATTGCAGCCTTGGAGTTAGTATATTTAGTTAGCTTTGCTGTGGGGGAGCAGTCCCCACCCTGGGCAGTGCCGGGGTGGGGGGGTGTACAATGCTTGCTAAACAGTTGATTTAAGTTGCTATAGTTCACACTTGCTTTTATTGTACTGTTTGTTTTTTCAACATTTTAAAATTTCAAGAAAGTGAGGATTCATTTATGCATTTCAGTGTTTCATTTTTCGGTAATGACATTCTTTATGTTAACTTTTTTTGTGATTCATTATGCAGCCCAGTCTCTGCAGGCAATTTTTTTGTGTTATATTGTCCATGTTGAACCATGATATACCTAACATACTGTGTTTTACTGTCGTTTCACCTTGATCAACAAATACACCTCATACTGAATAACACCAGACTAGCACAATAGAAAAAGTGTAGAATGTCTGCCTGCCATACCTCTCAACCTCTTAGACCAAGAAATCTGGACAAAGCCATAAATAAAAGTGGGACAAAGGCCCTAAAATAGGGACAGTATTTAAATATTGCTCTTAGAAACTTAGAAAGCTGATAGAATAACATGTTTTGTGTTAGCATGAATTTTCTGAAGGGTATGAAGACTGAAACTCAAATGTCCATTATTATCTACTAACTTCAGTTTTTAATTATTTGCCAATAATTTGCCAGTAAACCACAATTTTATGTATAATAAACTAAAAATATGAGGCAAAAATCTGGACATTCTGTGAAAATCTGTACAGTTGAGAGGTATACTGCCTGCTTGCAGTAAGAAACTTAAAAAAAAAAATCAGCAATATTATAATGACCCTTGGAATTTGAATAATATATTCAAAACTGAAGAATCTGTTTGGCAGCCAGTCTCCACACATGTGTTTTGATCCCTTCTGTACCACTGACCTTGTGTAGCGGGCACTCATCAGTGATGTATTATATGCCCATTTGTTCCCTTGTATATATCCCTTATATGGTGGTAGAGTGCCAGGGTATGAGTTGCAGTACCTATGATGGCCATTTCAGTGATGGGAGTTGAGGTATTTTTTGTTATGCTGTATCCATGTGTCGGTTAATGCACATCACACAATGATGACATTATGAGAAGTCTTACTGCAAGCTTCTTTCAGTGCTCCCTCCCAGATACATGATTTAAGAATATCACATGTAAGTTTGATCCTTAGAAGTACAAACAGCAAAGTGCAGTTTCTCCCTGTAATAGGGAAAATCTAAACACCATAGGACTTGATTTTTTGAAGGGATCTTCACGCCCTTCACATCTCTATAACATGAGGGATAGTGCCCTCTAGACCCCTGCTGCTTGTATATATGTACTAACTCTGAGATCATGCTACCTTGTGGTAAAGGGAATCCTTTGAAATACTACAGCCTCTTACTCGGTATGCAATCAAGCTTGCTATTATTTTAGTGATCACACTTGTGAGTGTTTAACTTAGAGATGGATCCCCATCCAGATGAATTTCTTGCCTGCTGCAGACTTTTTAGCCGCAGTAGAAAAGGGCTGTGAGGCAATGCAATAAAGTCCACCCTTCCCAGAAAGGAAAGGGATGCTGACCTCTGGCCATTTGAACCTTCACCTTTTGCAGCAGGCAGTTTGACAATATGGTTTGCTAGTAAAACTTGGGTTACTATAATTGTATATAGGAGCTTCCCTGGGCACTTCTCATGCTGGCTACTTAGTCTTGCAGTTTTGATTTACTGTCTAGAAGTACATGCATGATTTGACTGTAGTATCTTGGTTATTACATTTTTAGTGTAGATCATACATATTGTACAGTGCATTTTATTAGTTTCCAGGAAAAACTAGGTAGGAGTCTTCCCTCTTGCTAGCTGGGTCTGATACTATTTCAGAGTTGCATCTGGTGAAGTTTCTCAGGTACTTATAAAAGTGAACACTGGGGTTGCAATGGCAACATTTATCTTGAAGTTTGCTTTCTCATTATTAAAGTTAAATCACTTCATGTGTTTAGCCATTAAGTTCAGTACATAATGCCTTTCAGACAGTGTGTATCTGTGTGTGTGTGTATATATATATATGGATTCCTATTAAAAAGTTGAACACTCATATGTTTGAACAGAAAACATAGATCCAAAAGATTGATACCCAAAACCATGAAAACTTACTGAAATATATTTTATGCAGGGGGCAAGCCTCTCGTACCCCTCACCCCACTCTTATTATCTATACCTAGCTACAGCTGGGAAAATTGAGAATACCACTCAATGCGGTATTGCAGTCTCGCAGATGCAGCTAGTGGTGTTTTTCGAAATTCTGCAGTTTCAATATTACATGCTGGTACCTAACCTGTTGACCATTCAACCTTATGAATGGATCCCATATAGATGATAAACATCAACCAAAACACATCAACTAATCATTGCATATCTAATAAACAATATCAACATACAGTACATTGGAAAAGGAAGCAAATTTACTTTTCCGATGCACTACCCCAAACCCGACCACATTTATAGTTTTTTTTTTTTTTTAGATGCAGGAGTAGGCCTCAGCTCAAACTGATTGGCAATTTGGACACATGGATGGTTCCCTGAAGCTTTGGAAGTTGGCTGGCTGTTATATCCTTGGCAGGCTATAACCCATATAGGTAAGGCTGCTGCAGCAATGGTCATTTAAACATCTACTCTTTTGGTAAGTTTACTTGCCTAACTGCACTTTCTGTCAGTGCTTCTGGGTTCCTTCTTGTGAAATAAATACATTTTCTGATAATTTCATACAGAGGCTTCATTCAAATTTAACATAATATACCAATATTAATTCTTTGTCCAGCTGTACCATGCTCCTTTAACTCTTTCTTCAGCCTCTTATTTAACATTAATGACTCTATGACTCATTCTGTAAACTAGTTTATTTTCATCTGATTTCTGAACCTCCTGCTTCATGTGTTAGTCATGCCACCTCCTTTCATTCTTGTCATTTCTTTTAACTGTAACTCCTCCGTATAAGATTCAGTTGGGTTTATATCATGTGCCTTCATACCTCCTTTGTCTTTGAATGTACTTTGAAGGCCACCAGCTTGTTGCCATGGTTCTATCTCACTGTTACCTTTAATCACTTTATTCACCCTTTTTGTCTTCCTACATTGTCCTAACGTTCTTAATATGCACCATTCAGATCATCACAATGTACTCCAGGTATGTCCTTACCAATGACGTGTGCAGCAGATTAATCACTAGGTCATACTCCAGGAGTGGTTTCTCCAGTAAACTGTGCAGTGGAACAGACGCCACTCTGTAGTCCTGATGATCATTGCTCAGTCTGTAGACTCAGTGCTGCTGACTATACAACCAGAAACCCTTCTTATGTTTATCTACTTCTGTCCTGGACTGTATGTTTAATTGTAGGCTTAACTAATGCCAGTCATTAGGTTCATCTCTTCCTCATGCAGCATACTGCACACCTTCCTCTTTCAGCATAATTTAACATGAGGCTTTTCATTTCCAGTGTGTACAGTCTTACACTTTGTGATAGTAAACTAAGATGCTGTCTTTCTGACCAGACTGTCCATTTCTCCTTGAGTTTCTACCATTTGAGCCTACTGTTTGTACTTTATATGCATCTATGAACAAATTAACTTTGTCACTTCACCCATATGTTAAACCACCTATGCCTTTTTATTCTGTAAATCTAGGCTTACCCCCACCAACCTTAACTCCACCGCAGTAGTCTTGCTAGCCTTTCATGTGGCATGGAATTAAGGTTAACAGCATTCATCTTGTTGGGTTTTTTTTCCCCACCAAATAAGATTTCTCCCTACATGAAAGCCATTTTTGAGTTACATTTGGTTGAAAACTAGTGTTCAGTTACCATACTCACATGTTTTGCAGAAAAATCTTGTCCATCAGTTTCCAGTGAACAAGTACTGTGTGCAGTTACTGGATGCATTTGTGTTGTACAGCATGTAATAATATTGTGTGTCCTTTATTACAGTGAAGAAACATCATTGATGGAAAAGAACCTGCTAGAGCTACGTGTTTCCTCAGAGGACTTCTGCTTTAGTGTTAATTAGAATTTTTAATCTTGACTTATAGTCCAGCCCATTGATGTCCGTAGTTTAATATTTTGGAAGAAGTGGCAACTAATACCCAGCAAGTGGACCAACAGTGGCTATGTTCTGAATTACAGTGGTATTGCTGTACATACGAAATACTGCAGCCATGATAACTTTTCCTCAGTAGCATCTAACCTGCATGGTGTAATCCAGTTTAAAAATTGTTTTGTGTTATTTTTATACCACTCAATGAAGATCAGAAATGAAAATAAAACAACAAAAATAGCAGAGCAACTGTGTTGTCTTTAGTGGATTAATGTCTAGTAGTTGCCACTAGAGGGTACTACCGCTTATGACATAACTTGTGGGGACACCTGCATTGAAGGCTGTTAACTGTTTTCCTTTCCCTGAAAAGAGATGGCTCCACTTTCCCCAGTGTTTATGAAGATTTTTTTTTTAACTGATAGGCATATATATTTTTTTCTGAATGCAGTCAAAATGGTCCCAATTTTGTATCTTGACAGTAACTAATGAAATACAGCTCTGTCTGCAGATAGTAATGTAGTATGTGTTAGTTTTTACTTTTTTACTTTATATTTAAGACGCTTCTATCATAATCTTAATTACCCCATACATAGGATGAAACAATAACGTTTACTGTTTTTTTAATTATTATACAGTATTAGAAGGGCACCAACATGGACTTCAGGTGGTGTAAATAGGTATTTTTATTTCCTTGAGGCAAGCTGCAGTTTAATTTAACTTTGTGGGAGGCGAGCAGAATAATTGAATTCCAGCAAACAGAAAGTTCACATTCTTTCTTAACCTTAAATCTGTGGAAGAATGCAAGCTTCACAGTTTCACACAAGCTTCAGATAATTTAACCAGTGTAATTTACTTTTTTGTTCTTAATTTGTATGCATTGCATACTTATTTTGAGCTTTTTTTTAAGTAAGAAAAGGCTCACTCATACTAGACATTTCATCAGCTCATGTCATTTTAGATGCAGTGTATGGTAGGTAAGATTTAAAGTTCAGGGCCCCAAGAGTCTTACTGAACTATCAACATATATTTTGTCTGTGTATTTTGGAATGAAGTAACATCTTATCCATGGCTGAGATTTATTTATTTACTTGTTTATTTATTTGTTTATATGAGTATGTGTGTGTGTATTTGTTAACAAGGGTGTGGAACACTCATCCAACTGGACCATTTTCAGGAAAAGTATATATATATATATATATATATATATATATATATATGTGTGTGTATATGGTGTATGAGTGTGTAGTGATTTATGAGCAGGTACTAATGAAAGCAGTGTGCGCAGCCACAGGATGTATGCCATGCCAAGCAAACTGAGCTGCAGCAGTAGAAATGAACAGTAGTGGTAAGGAAATAGTATATGAGAAATTAGCTTTTAAGTCATAGGCATTGTAATATAAATATAAAAGTATCCGGAACCACTGTGGAATAAGATAACTGAATTTATTTAGTTTGCAAGTTAAAACTCTCTCATTATGGGTTAAATACTAGTAGTACCATTTAAACCAGGATATTTATGTCGCCTTTACCTGACTATCCATTTGAATTCTTCCTGCTCAATAATATTTACAGTGTCTCCCCTTCTAATGTTTTTTTTATAACTTGTAAAATCATAAACGTAAATGTTGCTCATTATCATTGTAAATACCCATATTGAGAGAGATGCATAATCAAGTTAGATGATTTAATGTGTCATGTTACATTAAATGTATTATTTTTAATTGATCTTGTCATGTGACCTTTGTGAAGCTTATTTTAATGTGAATTGTAGATGAAATAGCTTTTAGCCTGATGAAGCATTGCATGCGAAAGTTTTAACTTGCAAGTGAAATAAATTCAGTTACTTTATTCTATAGTGGCGAAGAAGAAGTGGGATTGTCAGAGAGGTGAAGAAAGTAGACAGGAGTATAAGGAGATGAGGAGCATGGCAAAGAGAGAGGTGGTGAAGGCTAAGGATAAGGTATATGGAGAGTTGTATGAAAGGTTGGACACTAAAGAGGGAGAAAAGGACCTGTACCAATTGGCTAGACATAGAGACCGAGCTGGGAAAGATGTGCAGCAGGTTTAGGTGATAAAGGATAGTGAGGGAAACATACTCACAAGCGAGGAGAGTGTGTTGAGCAGATGGAAAGAGTACTTTGAGGGGCTGATGAATGAAGAGAATGAGAGACAGAGAAGGTTGGATGATGTGGAGATAGTGAATCAGGAAGTGAGACAGATTAGCAAGGAGGTAGTAAGGACAGCTATAAAGAGGATGAAGAATGGAAAGGCTGTTGGTCCAGATGACATACCAGTGGAAGCATGGAGGTGCTTAGGAGAAATGGCAGTGGAGTTTTTAATCAGATTGTTTAATGAAATCTTGGAAAGTCAGAGGATGCCTGGGGAGTGGTGAAAAGGTGTTTTGGTACCTATTTTTAAGAATAAGGGTGATGTGCAGAGCTGTAGTAACTACAGAGGGATAAAACTGATCATTCACAGCTTGAGGTTATGGGAAAGAATAGTGGAAGCTTGGTTAAGAAGGGACGTGATGATTAGTGATCAGCAGTATGGTTTCATGCCGGGAAAGAGCACTACAGATGCAATGTTTGCTCTGAGAGTATTGATGGAGAAATATAGAGAAAGTCAGAAGGAGTTGCATTGTGTCTTTGTGGACTTGGAGAAAGCATATGATAGGGTGCCTAGAGAGGAGTTGTGGTATTGTATGAGGAAGTCAGGAGTGGCAGAGAAGTATGTAAGAGTGGTACAGGATATGTACGAGAGTAGTATGACAGTGGTGAAGTCTGCAGTGGGAGTGACAGATGTGTTTAAGATGGAGGTGGGATTACATCAAGGATCAGCTCTGAGACCTTTCTTATTTGCAATGATGATGGACAGGTTGACAGATGAGATCAGACAGGAGGCCCTATGGACTATGATGTCTGCAGATGACATTGTGATCTGTAGTGAGAGTAGGGACCAGGTTGAGGAGACCCTGGAGAGGTGGATATATGCTCTAGAAAGGTGAGGAATGAAGGTCAGCAGGACTAAGACTGAATATATGTGTGTGAATGAGAGGGAGGATAGAGGAATGGTGAGGATGCAGGGAGTAGAGTTGGTGAAGGTGGATGAGTTTAAGTACTTGGGATCAACAGTTCAGAGTAATTCTGAGTGTGGAAGAGAGGTGAAGAAGAGAGTACAGGCAGGGTGGAATGGGTGGAGAAGAGTGTCAGGAGTGATTTGTGACAGACTGGTACCAGTAAGAGTGAAAGGGAAGGTCTACAAGAGGGTAGTGAGACCAGCTATGTTGTATGGGTTGGAGACAGTGGGATTGACAAAAAGGCAGGAGTTTGAGCTGGACCTGACAGAGTTAAAGATGTTAAGATTTGCACTGGGTGTGACAAGGATGGACAGGATTAGGAATCAGTATATTAGAGGGTCAGCTCAGGTTGGACGGTTTGGAGACAAAGTCAGAGAGGCGAGATTGCGTTGGTATGGACATGTGCTGAGAAGGCATGCTGGGTATATTGGGAAAAGGATGCTAAGGATGGAGCTGCCAGGTAAGAGGAAAAGAGGAAGGCCTAAGATAAAGTTTATGGATGTGGTGAGAGAGGACATGCAGGTGGTTGGTGTGACAGAGCAAGATGCAGAGGACAGGAAGACATGGAAACAGATGATCCACTGTGATGACCCTAACGCATTAATAAATATGGGGGTATCACTGATTCACAGTAAGTCAGGGAACAACACTGACATACTCCCAGATAAGGAGCAACTTTGTCATATTAGGTATTCTGGGGATTCTTGATTAAAGTAGACTTGACAAAGCCAGTCTGTACTTTATTATTAACAAGTTTCGTACACATTTGAATTCTACAGGATAGCTTAGATGGCCTATCTGCTGTGCATCAAGATTTCCATAACTGTCTGCATTGTGACCACTGTACGATTTTGGCAGAAACTGGAAAGATGCCCTGGTCATCTCTGCTTCAAATGCATGCTGGGGCATGTTCTCAGCTTCATTAAAGATGCAACACCATGCAACAATTCAGCAATGTAACAGCTCTTGTTGTGGAGTTTGGTGGAAAAACTCATATTATTAGCAAGGCTTTATCTGGACCTCAGGAATAACATGCATAAAAAGGAAGATAGGTCACTCTATCAGCTGATATACAGTGCAGGCAGCATCTCCAAGACTGCTGGTCAATCCAGCCTAGTCAAGGCCTACAGAATATTCCTAACTTCTGCCATCCTCTGTGCTACTGTGGCTTGGAGATTACAAGCAGAACACCTGCATACCTTATTTCTAGTGCCAGTAAATATGGCAGCACCAGCAGGGAGAGGGCAAAAGATAGAGATCACAATACACCATCTGTGGAATATGTTGTGCTGCAGGTGTTTCATTGCCATATTGTGGCAAGCAAACGTCATCTTTTTCTTCATGGATAACCATCATATTCAGCAGTAGTAGCCCAGATGTTGACTGTGTACATCTCATATGTCTGATTGTGGTAAAAATAAATAAATAATAATTATGGAAGCAGTACCATATTTCAAGTGTATTTCACACAAACACATAGTAGCCATAGTAAAATATTCAAACTTATGTTACCTAAATGGACACTAGTCCTACAAATCAGACTACTTATTTACTCATTTATTTTTAAGTTAGCTTACAAGGTAGTTACTTGATCTCAGTGGACCAATTACAGACAGTCTTGGTGAATATATTGCAATATAAATCAGAGATAAACAAAACATATTTATATATAAAACAGATACTTATCAGAAATGTGTAAAATAAGTTATATACAAGCATAGATGCTTGCATTGGAATATGTAGCAGAGGTCATTTCTGAAATTTCAGGATGATATACCCTTCAATGTACAGTAATAAAAGCAGTCATAGTTAAATTGGTTAATCTTATGCAGTTGGAAGAGGATAAGTTAGTTTCATTCACAGCCTGCCACATCCCACTCAGCAGTTGTAGGTATTTTGCTGTGTATACCTCATCTGACTGTGTTAAAAAAAATATCTGTCAACCTGTTAGTACAAGAATCATGGACAAAGGCTCAAAATCAGGGACAGATATTTAAAACTCGCCTTAAATACTTTCAAAGTTGCTAGAATAACATATTTTCATTAACATGTGTTTTCTGAAGGGCATGAAGTCTGAAACTCAAATATGTCTGTCAGTATTTAAAATATATAAAGAAGAATAGGAGGTACTCTGTTAAATCATGTACAGTTTTAATTCTGTTTCATACAAATAGCAGCTGGAGAATAAAATATTGTAACATATTTCACACAAATGCACAACAGTTCTTTAAAACTAAACTGTTTAAACTGAACATTCAACGAGAGCGTATATTACTTTCATCCACATGAACAAACAACAAAAACATATATATTACTTTCATCCACAGCCAGGTCCGCACACCCATCCAGTACCTGATTGTTATAAAAAATAATGGCCATGTAATAATATACTTCATCTTTGTCTCGCACAAACACAGTAAAGTGTTTCTTCTAACTTGCTTCATATGAGTCACATTAGTGCTGCAAAGCCAGCCCAGATTAATTGAGAAAATGACAGCAGTGGGTTATGTTCATCCACAAACTGCCGCATACCAAGGTCAATAATTAAAGCTGTTTGGTTGCCTGTGTACATATCTCAGGTGTCTGACTATATAAAAAATAAATAACTAACTAAAATAAGACTGAGCCATAATATATATGGGTTTAGTTTTACAAGAATAAACAGTTGCTAGGTAGCCACAGTGAAGGTCTCTAGTCTTGTAGCCTTTCACTGACTGGTCATATATGGCTGCCTGCTTAGATTGAAAAAGACAAAATAAATAAATAAAACAGAAAGCTTATCACTCTACCCTGATTCGCTGCTGCTTTTTTAAACATTGAGTCTGCAACCATTAACTGTGCCATTTAATATTTCTGGGTTTTTTTTTGCTTTTCACCATGCCACTGATTCATTGGAAAGCAAGGAGCTGGCTGCTTTATAGTGTTGCTGTGGGCAGTTGAGTAATTATTTTTTTTTCAGTAAAGAAACATATCTGTATCACTGGCTCATCCAGTCGAGAATCCATCCGGAAAGCCTGTTGCTGTGAGGCAACAGTGCTGTCTGCTGTGCCACTGTGCCGCCCATCGATATATGTATTTACTATCGTTTTAGTGATTGCTACAGTGTTGAATCATGATCAGAAGGTTACAATATGAGAAAGCTGAGGACTACTTATTTGAATACCTGGACTTCAAACCCTCACCCCGTGCACTTGGCCCTGTGACTGCGCAGGTCAGGAGACTCAATGTTCGACATTGTTTGACTAAGTAGTCCTTGGCATTCTTGTCTTGTGACCCTCTGGTCATGTTATTTAGTGACTGAACATTGCAGTGACAACTAAAATGATAGTAAACCGTATATATCCTGCATACTGTATTTTTTTTTTTCAGTGTGTGTGTGTGTGTGTGTGTGTGTGTGTGTGTGTGTGTGTGTGTGTGTGCGCTCGCAGAAGATGGTTTCTAGCTGTAAAGTGACAACTTTTTAATGAGTGAATGTCATGTAAAAGCTGGAACATTATTGGAAAATCTGGAAACTTTACTGATGTGGAAGAAGAAAAGATAAGCTCTTGACACTTTCCCTTTCTATTTCCAGGCAAGTTAGGAGCACAGTTCTAGAATTATACGCAAGGCAGTCGAATTAAAATAGAAGTATGGACAAACTGATTAAAATATTTAAGAAGGTATTCCTAAAGGAAGAGCTAGACCTGTGCTGTCGATATGACATATTTTGTTAGGTTTGGCTAAAGATTTGATTATATGAGAAAGCTACTGACTTTCTTTTTTATGCATGTTTATTAAATTATCACTTAAGACACAGGGAAACATATATTAATAGAAAACGAAACAAACCATCTTAGCATTTTTTTCCACTTACATACATTGTGTTTTCTTTCTTCATAACCATCATCAGTCCAACATTACTTAAATTGGTAAAAGTTTGTCTTTTAAATCTCACTGCTCTAGTACATTATTCTTTGTGTATTGCTGCTATAGTTTCCTTTTATTTCTATGCAGTTTTCTCCTTATGTTTTCTAAATACATCTGTTCTTTTGTTTCTTTTACAGTAGTCATATTTTAAATACAGCTGGTTTAGACTTTGATTTCCATTTTCTTTTTTTGTCAACCAACATAATTAAACATAGCAAGGCCTTACTATCTCCAGGGAATTCAGATACCGTGTTCCAGCTCAAAAGAATCATTTACAATCTCCCAACTCATTACATTCCGAAAATATATGTTCCCCCTTCATAGGATCATAGGAGATTACTACCAGAGATCATTTCAAGCCTAGCTGTTTCTTCCCAGTGTCATACCATAGATACTCCAGTCAGTACCCAGGATTGTATCTAGTAATGATTGCCCATGTCCAGTTACCCCTTTCTTCCCCATCACACCTCCAACATTTATCTGCCTAAGGAAAAGTTATTTGAAGTTTGCTTGGGGTGTAAAAATACCCATGCAAACACTTCCAAACAAAAATCCTAAACCGTATGGACTTGGGAGACTTAAGTGTGTCCTCCCATTGTTTCCTTGTAAATTGCTTTTTAAATCTGTCTTCCCAGTCTTTTCTAACCTCCTCTGATTGACTGATTGATTCTTATAGTTATCATGCAATATTTTATATGCCTAACACATTATCCCTTTTTAACAGCGCTGCTATTCTAGATTAAACAAAAAACTCTACCAAAACGGGTCTATCACTTATGATCCTCCATCCCTTTCTCTTTGTCTATACTCTGATATCAGTTCCTGCTAGGAAAGGCAGTATCCAGCCAGCTGTCCAAACATCTTCTTGGCCTCATCCCATTCTGTTATCTTTCCTTCTGTAATTTCCTCCCAGTACCTTGATTCCTTTGCCAGTTTTCTCAGGTAAAATCCAGCCCTCTCTTGCCTATTTTGTGTACCCCTGCAAAATTTCCTTTCTCCATTCTCCTGTTGATTTAGCTCTTAGAATACTTTATGTATATAATATTCTGTTTATTATTCTCCTTAAAGATCTGCATACAAAACTCCATTCTCTCATTATTTCTTGAACACCCCCCCACTTCATCATCATTTCTTTCCAATTTGAATTATAGCCTTCTGCTACTGTTTTATATATCTGTTATATATGAGCCTTAACTATGTAGCCCTGAAATATCCCTTCAAATCAGGTAATCCTAAACTAATGTCCTTCTATTTAATTTTTGCAGTATTCAAAACCTAAGAGGTTTTCTGCCAAGGACAGCCCAACATTCATCCAGTATACCAAAGCCTTTAGTACTTCTAAGCATTGTATATCACACGTATACTCCCAAAACAAGTTATAAGGCATAAATGTGACATCTGGACGTGCACTCAGAACTTCTTTGCTGCCAGTCTGAATGCCAGCATTGAACATCAATCTGAATGCCTTTTTGCTGTGCTGGTTACCAAGCCTCTTTCAGATAAGTTCCCCGTTGGAGTTTTTTCTTGCTTTTTTTTTTTTTTTAAGTGCTGTTAGGTTCATGTCATCCTGAAAGGGGAAATGTTAGTGTGGGAGGCAAATTCCCCATAAAGACCATCACTACCAGTGTCTTTTCTATGTGGGTGCTTCCCACGACCAAATGCAGTGTTCTATCTCCCAGGCTTTTGTCATAACACTATATTGTCATCTGTCCTCTTTATGTATTTACCTCAAAAACCAGTGTCTTAAGTTGTTGACTGAAGGTGCTATGGCGGAATCTTCCTGTCCTGAGGGTCAGCCATCTGCCAAGAGAAAGGCCAAACGAATTAGGCCTGTTATGTCTGCTCTCCAAGCTCCCCCAGATGCCACTCTTGAGGCTAATGAAAGCCCAAAGAATCATCCAGTGGTTGCCTTGGATTCTTCTAACTCGATCCCGTTGGAAGCCGACATGAATCCAACTTCTCACACGTCTGCTGAGGCTTTACATACATGTGCTGCTAACACTGAGAGGGAAACTTGGCTGATTATATCCAAGGGAACAAGAGGGATTCTGCAGATCTTATGGAGGAAATTCTACCACTCCTATTGAATATTGCCAGAGGGTCTGACCCATTGAGGATTTTTCGTATGGACGCCTTGACGAAAAAAGAAACAGAAAACCAAGCATATTTTCCCTGTAGTTAAGGATCCCCAGTGTGAATGGTAGGATTTTACTTGAGGTTATTCAATGCTGTTATGGCTTTAAAGCCTCGTCAAGAGATGTCTGTGTCTGCCCCTCTAATGGTCCTCCACTCCTCTTAAAAGACCCAGGGAACTAGATTCTTCGAATGTGGCTGTGGATTCTAGGGAAGAGTCCCTGGCTTACTCTTCATAAATTGCTTCTCCCTTGAACTATGGTTCAGAGGAAGAGGATTCTCTTAGTCCAGATTCCCCTTTGGAGGAGCTCTCCTTTAGGGTTACTGTTGCCCACATGATGGCATTTTTTAAGTGGGATTGTTCTCAAGTCTCTGACATTCAGAAAAGGTATTATGAGCTCCTCCAGGTGGACCCTCACCCCCCCAAACCATCTGCTGTTACCCCTGTTCTGTTCATCCTCCTAGCTAACTTTTCAGCAGCTTCTGTGCCCCCTGATTCTTAGCCCCCGGCACCCAAGAAACCTGATAGATTTTACAAAGTTTTAAAAAACTATTAAACGTTGGTAGCACACAGCAGAGGAGTTTATTTGAACAAAAAGTAAGCGCTTACGCGGATGGACTCCGCTTCTACAGACTAACAATGAATTAAACCAACATCACATTTAAAAAGTCTATCTAATCATACACCAACCAATAAGGGCAAGGCCTTAATCATGCAATAAAGCATTAAAGTGCTAGTACAATATATAGTATACAAACATCAAACCCTACAGTACATATTCATATCCCAACCTATAAAAAGCAAAACTTTAGTCACTCAAGGGAACAGCAAGTCATTGGTTGCTAAATCCGGATTAGAGTATATCTCTTTATTTCTTATGTGCATTCTATTATACTGAACCAGACATTGCAGAAGGAAATCCGAATACATCCAGTGTTGGAGCAGCCACGAATGTGGGGCTCCTGGAAAACAATGACAATGGAAGGAGGATGTGTGAGTGTTTTGAATCCTTGCTCAACCATCAGGTTAATCCATTATTAGCAGAAGGAATACACTTTCCACAGGACTTAAATCCCCAGGCATCTCTCCAACTGAATATAGTGCCAAGAGGACTTAGAGTGATTACAATGCCCAGTTATGGAAATTCGCATCCTGAATTACTGAGACTCTGGTAGATCCAGAATTTAGAATGCAGCGCCAAATATATGAAGCTACTGAATGAGTTTTTTAGACCGGAGGAGGCAGAATTACTGAAAGATGTACAATGCCTGCAAAGTGAAATACATACTTGTTTTTCAGTACATACGATAGCTGACAAGCTAGACAATCTATGTGAGAATATCTCTTTATATGAGAAAAGGCTGTCTGGAACAAAATCAAGGAACATCCAGAGAGACCTCAATGATTTCGCAACCGGGAACATTTTTTCCTGGCAGAGGGAAGGGAACAACATAGAGATGGCTCGATGTAACACAGGAAATGGGCGGAACCTCGGAAATAACAATGGAGGAGCAGGTACAAAAGCAGACCCTTCTCGTACCTTTTCTATTACAGTAGCATTAATTCAGCCTTAGATAGGCAAAGTTTTAAAGCGAGCACACAAAACAAAAGTACTACAGATGCATTGAAAGAAACGGCTGGGCTACTTGATATGAATGTGCTGGTAGTTAAACCTAAGCACTCTACTATGAACGAGGGTGCTTCGACTAGCAAGGGGCAAAGTCGTACAACAAAGTTAAAAGCTGCATTAAACATGGAAGAGAATTTTTTTTACTGCACGACCCTTGTTGACCCTCCAATGCGTCCTATAGTATCCAGCAGAGGATGGGCCACAAAACCACTTTCAATCTTTGTGGAAAATACTTTATGTCCTATTTTGAGAGAATGTACTATTGTGTTAAAAGACACAAAGGATTTTCTTGTAGAGTTGGGCACACATGTTGAAGTGCTTGGTGACCCTTATTGTTTTGTCACTTTAGATGTTGAGTCCTTGTTCACAGTTATCCCAAATGACTGGAGTATTGAGAATGTTAGGGACTTTTTATGTACTAAGGCTATGTCTACAGATAAAATTAATCTTATATGTGCATTGTTAGAAATTACTCTGGAGAATAATATATTTATATTTGGTGAGAAGCACTATATACAGAAGGTTGGTGTGGCTATGGGCACGGCCTGTGCCAATACCTACGCCAACCTATCATTAGTACAATGGGAAATCAGCCATGTGATAATAATGAATTTGCTGAGTCTATTGTTTGGTACAAGTACTTTGTGGATTATACTTTCCTCTTATGGCATGATACAGAACAACGGTTAAAAGAATTTTTTGTGTGCATCAGAAATGTCACCCCTTTCCTTAAATTTACCTATAAATATTCTGATAGTGAAATTGATTTTTTGGACGCAAAGGTGAAGAAAGGTATATTTCATCAGGTGTCCACTGAACTGTACAGGAAACCAGCTAGGAAAAACATTGTGCTCCATAATGGAAGTATGCATCCTAAACACACCAAGATGAATGTTTTGAAAGGACAGGTATATCGCATTATGTGTTTGCACAATGATGATATCACTCTACATGCAGCACTCTCCAGCTTAAAACAAGAATTTACCATGAGAGGCTACAAAGAATGTGATATTGATAGGCAGATAGAACTAGCATGGGATGAAAGACTTGACAGATGTAAACCTTATTATAGTACTACAGGGATGGTACAAACTGGATTAATGAATAGTAATGAAATCAATGCACATTCCACAGGAAATATAAATAGTGAGATGTTAAGGATGCCACTCACATATGCCAGTGATATAAGCTTAGTATGGGATGTGGAAAAGAATAATTGGGATATTTTATCTAACGTCAAGGAACTTAATGGAGTGATAGTAGATGAACCTCGCTTTACCTTTAAAAATAATAGGTCCTTAACAAGACAACTCTGCTGTAAGTCTACAGGTGCACATCAATATAATTGCTCAGACAGATTAGGAACATACATATGTAGCAATTTAATTGCTCAGACAAATTAGGAACATACATATGTAGAAGATGCATGGCATGCTCCCATATTTATGTTGGAGGACAGTTTATACATCCACAGAAGGGGTTTAAAATTGATATAAACTTTTACGCTGACTGTCAGACTGTGGTATACTTTATTTTCCATGTTACCTGTTATGCCTTCTGTATAGGTAAGACAAATCGCATATTTTAAGATAGACTATTTGAGCATATGACGGACAGCGGTACCATTGTTGCCTCACAGCAAGAGGTTCTCCCGTTCGATTCTCGGCTGGAGTGCAGGGAGTGCCTTCTGTGTGGAGTCTACATGTCCTCCCCGCGGTTGGGTGGGCATTCGAAAGACATGCATAAATGTTGTGTGCCTTCGTTGAAGGTTGGACGTCGAGCTGTCACCTTGGCATTTGTGAAAATCTACGGCCAATCATTAGCGGACCGGAGTTCCGCTGTGGCGACCCCTAACCGGGGAAAAAGCCGAAAGACGAACAATGAGGGACATAAGGAATATGAAGGAGAGCAGTGCACTTGCTATGCATGTTAAAACTGAAGGTTCAGGACATAGTTTTAAATTTTTTGCATTACAGTTAGTTCATATGAACAAGAGAGGGGGTGATTTAAACAATCAAACGGAAGCTGTAGAACAGGAATGGATATTAAAGCTTTAAGCGGATAGACCACCTGGTCTTAATAGTAAAGTATCATTGAAGCCATTCCTGAAAGCCTGGAGTTTAAAACATTAACCCTTGTAATTAAGAATGTTTTTAATGTTATAGAGTTGTGTATATATATATATATATATATATATATATATATATATATATATATATATATATATATATAATTTTTTTTTTATTTTGTCTATGCATGTTATATGCTAGTTGTTTAGAGCAATTGAGTGTGTGTATAGACGTATATGCACATTTACATATGTGTGTATTTAAGTAGATATGTACACATATGCATGTTTATACTAATATTTTTCTCAAGCATTTTAATGCAAGTAAGATTAATTTACATCTAGATGTTAAGTTGTCAATCTCGCCTTCATTCTTGCTGGATGGGTTCGGAGCCGATCCTCGGCTCCGACTCGGCACTTGCTTTAGCTCGAGAACTCCTTTTACCAGCTCGAGGCAACCCTATATCCCATGATGCAAGGCGGAACTACCTCAGATCTCGTTTGCCGCTTAGCGAAAGAGGTCTCTTTTGCCAGCTGAGGTAAGTTTTTTCTTAGTCAAATAAGAAAAAGTGTAGTTAGGGGTTTATTTTTCCCTGTTAGTGTTAGTGTAGTCTGTAATTAGTTACAGCCCACCCTATTCCCTATTTTTCAACCTTTTTATAAGTTTTAATCTAAAGTAGTTTAGTCAGGCCTAGTTCCCTTTTGTTATCCCTTCCTGTGTGTTTGTGTAAGGGATTAATTTGTGTGTTTGTTGGGACTGTTTGTGTTCTATCCTCTTAGGATGTCAAAAGAAGGCAAGGTCTCAGGCTTCAAGAAGTGTGACCAGTGCTGTCAGAGAAAATGTCTCTGACAGACGGTCACACTTCTTGTGTTTATTGCCTGGGGCCTTTGCACCTGCAGGACTCCTGTGCGTTGTGTCATGCTTTTAGCCAGAGAGTCCTGCAGGAAAGGAGGAACAAACTCATCCTCCGAGGTTTACTTAAACCTGAAGGTTCTCCTCCTAAATCAGGGTCAGGAAAACCTCTTAAGCCACCGAAGGCTCAGGCTACAGTGTCCAAGCCTCCTCCGGTGGCTCCGGCTCCGTCGGAGCCGATATCGGCTCCGGCTGGAGTCGATACTTCTTCTACTCGAGTAGTGGGTTCGGTGCCGGCTGGCTCCGATACCCTGACTACTGTGGCCTTGTCGGCTCCGGCTGGAGCCGACACTTTATCCAGCATCAGAGCCGAAATCCTCGGCTCCATCTGGAGTTCTAGGGACTTCGGCTCCGATGGCTTCGACCCGTAAGAGATCTCGGTCCCCCTCTATTATGAGTATCCACTCTGCTCCGGGATCTCCTCTTTTGTCGGAGCGGAGCCATCGGAGCCGATCTTCGAGATCTTCCAGGCTGTCTGACCACGACTTGGAGAGGGTGGTAAGCAGGCTGTTGAAGTCTCAGGCACTGGCCCAAATGCTCCATAGCCCGTCTCAACAGACTTCGGCTATAGCCCCAATTCTTGAACTTCCTCCTCTGACTCCACACCAGAGTTCGGAGCCGGAGCTTCTTGGGACAGCGACTGTTTCGATGCCGGAGCCGATACATCCTTCGGCTCCGTCGTCCTCGGCTCCGATCTCCTCCTTGAGACCTTCCTTGGAGGGATCCGGTCGTCGGGTTTCCACTGTCGGCTCCGAGGGGGCTAGTGGCATCGGACCCTTGTCCGACCCCGCTCTCCCTCTCGGGGCTTCGGCTTTGGTAAGCTCGGCGCCGACATCGGCCTTGGAGCCTTCTCTCTCCTTGGAGCCGACCATTCCTGTCTCTTCGGAGCGGGTATGTTCTGGTCTCCCGGGAGAGGAGCCTTTGAGGTGATGAGGAGTGTCCTGGCCTCTGAGCCTGGTCAACGGTCCATCCCTCTAGCTCCTCCCTCATCAGTGCCTGCAGATGCCTCTTGCCAGCCTCTTGCTCTCAGGCCCAGGGATCCATCGCCCCAGGTTTCCCCACTGGGAATTTCCTCCTCTTCCGAGGTTTCTCCTGACCCTGCAGGGGAACCCCCTCGGAAGAGGACGTGTAAGAGGAAACACACAGACTCCCCTGAGTCTACTACATCTGATACCGACTTAGATGAGTCGGAGGGTTCCCCACGGTCCCCCTCTGAGGATGTCTCCTTTTCAGACATCCTTGAGCTCCTCAAACAGAGGGGGAATTGGCCCTCCATTGACCCCTCCGAGGATGAGTCGGTATACCTGGAGGCTTTTGGATCCCGACCCTCCACCTCCTGGGTGTCTCCGCCTTTCGACCCACTCATGCAGGTAGTGGCTCGGAGGGCGTGGGCGGCTCCAGATTCTGTGGAACCTGTTCCCAGAAGACCATCCAAGTTCATTACGGCCCCGTCGGATAAACAGTTCCTTTCCAAAGGTGTCTCTGTGGATGCTATGGTGGTGGCGGCCACTAAGAAGGAACTGGCGGATCCTTCAGTACCTGTCCATCCTCCTAACAAGGACTCTAGGACCATGGACAGGTATGGAAAGCGGATGTTTTCTTCAGCGACCTTTGCTATGCGTTCGCTGAATTACCTTTGTCACTTCACCAGGCTTCAACGAGATATTCTCAAGGAACTGGGTGAAGTAGTCCAGGATCCTTCTGCTGCTGGGGCTCAGGAAAAGATTGCCTCACAGCTTGCTATCCTGAATTCCATATCTAACTCCTCCATGCGGCTCATATCTTATGCGGCTGATGGAGCGAGCAGGGCCGCAGGCACAGGAGTTGCTCTTAGACGCCAAGCCTGGATGCGGCTGTGTAATTTTGTGGACCCCTTTAAGGCGTCCTTCACTAATACCCCCTTTGATGGTTCGGCTTTGTTCGGACCTCAAGTGAAGGATACCTTGACCAGGTGTGAGCAGGACGGTAAGACTCTTTCTGCCGTTGGAGTCCAATTTTCCACTCCTTCTAGACCATATCCCAAGGGTCAGAAAGGGGGGAAGATGTGGTTCCGTAAAGCCCAAGGAGCTACACCGGACACACGTGGTCAGTTTACCCCCAGAGGCAGAGGGGGTAACAATAATAGACGCCGCCCTAGAGGCAGGGGGGGTCCTCAGAACCAGGGCAACAGGGAGTCTCTTCCTGAGAAGCCCTTTCAGCATCCCTGAGGTGTTGCCCGCCTGTCCACCCTTGGAGGCAGTCGGGGGAAGGATTTCACTGTACCCAGTAGCCTGGCAATCTCTATCCCAAGAGAAGTGGGTACAGTCGATTATATCCGAGGGTTACAAGATCCCCTTCGAAGGTTTCCGACCTCTACAATCCCTTCCAGACATCTCACCCGGTCAAAGGGATTTGGCAAAACAGGAGGTTTCAAAACTCCTAGAAAAGAGCCGTCCAGACAGTGCCGGCAGACCAAGTAGGATCCGGCGTCTACTCAAGATTCTTTTGGTCCCCAAAAGGACGGGAGAGTGGAGACCAATATTAGACCTCAGCAATCTGAACAGATTTGTCAAAAGGCAAGATTCGGATGGTCACGCTTCAGTCCATTCTGCCCTTTCTGGGCAAGGACAACTGGATGTGCTCGATAGACCTTCAGGATGCGTACTATCACATAAAGATTCACAGGCGCTCCAGGAGGTTTCTCCGCTTTCGGCTAGGGACCAGTCATTACCAATTCAGAGCCCTGCCCTTTGGCCTCACTTCAGCCCCCAGAGTGTTTACCAAATGCATGGCAGTGGTCACAGCTCACCTGAGACGTCTAGGATTCCAGGTGTTTCCTTATTTGGACGACTGGCTCCTCTCCGCCACCACCAAGTGTCAGCTTCTTCAGTCCAGAGACTACACCCTTCAGCTTTGCAAGAATCTGGGAATTTCAGTAAATTTCGTAAAATCTTCTCTGCTGCCTTGCCAATCTATCACCTTTATAGGCGCAGAGTTAAATACCGTCAAAATGTTAGCCAGACTAACAGATCAAAGAATTCTGGACATCCAAAAATTTGTTCGGCTTCTGTTACAAAGCAAAAAGATCAAAGCCAGGTTTGTCCTCAAAGTTCTAGGTCTAATGGCTGCGGCCATTGTTCTTCTACCACTGGCTCGCTTTCACATGCGTCTCCTGCAGTGGATGCTTTTCACGCAGTGGTCGTATCACAATCTTCCGATGAGACACGAGATCTTAGTGACACAGTCGTGCAGGGCTCATCTGGGCTGGTGGATATCTTCCCCTCTTCTTCATCAGGGCCGGCCCTTTGTTCCCCCTCCTCCAGTTGCCACAGTCACCACGGATGCCTCTCTGATCGGGTGGGGGGGGCATTATCAGGGCAGGATGGTCCATGGGACGTGGCAACCCATAGAATACCATCTGCACATAAATGTCCTGGAGATGAGAGCAGTGCTTTTAACGTTGCAAGCCCTCGACGACTTTCTTCCCACGGGACTATTGCAGTACAGACGGACAACATGTCCGTGGTCTGGTACATCAACAAACAGGGCGGAACCAGGTCCTATCCCTTATGTCGAGAAGCTCTCAGACTTTGGCAATGGGCGATCTCTTCTCGGCGGTTTCTGATAGCAACGCACATCCCCGGCAGGTCCAACCTATTGGCGGACAGGCTAAGCAGATCTATTCTGATGCCTCACGAGTGGTCTCTCAATCAATCTGTAGTGGATCAGATTTTTCTGAAGTGGGGCACTCCTTGTTGCGATCTTTTCGCTACCCCTCAAAACAACAAGTGCCCAGACTATTTCACTCTATTTCCTCTTCCAGGCCAACCCCTGAGAGACTCTCTAACCCAGGATTGGCCTCGGGGACTTCTTTATGCTTTTCCTCCCTTTCCATTGATTCCACAAGTCATTCAGAAAGCCACCGTTTTGAGAGCCAAATTGATCCTCATTGCTCCCTTTTGGCCTCGACAAATTTGGTTTCCGTCTCTGCATCATCACCTTCTGGTGCAGCCCTGGCATCTGGACCCAGTTCCGGATCTTTTGATCCACCAGTCGGGTCAGCAGCACCGGGCCATTCATTCTCTCAACCTCACTGCTTGGTTGCTCCACTTCCTTCCCTAGCCAGGCTACCAATGATTTCTGACTCAGTCAGAGACATTATAGTGTCTTCTTTGAAGTTGTCCACTAGGACTATTTATGCTAGCAAGTGGCGACGATTTTCGATTTGGGCAAACTCCAGAAATATTGATCCTTTTACTGCTCCCGTACATTCTGTTTTAGATTTCCTAGCGGAGGTTTTTCATTCGGGATCCTCGTCATCTACAGTCAAAGTACAACTGGCTGCTATTTCCAAGTATCATGTTGGCTTGCATGACAATAACATCATGTCTCATAGATTATGCAAGGCCTTTTGAGAGGAGTTTTCTCCTAAAGCCACCTATAAAGCATCCTCCTCCGCAATGGGATCTAAACTTAATGTTGGCATCCTTGATACTACCTCCCTTCGAACCATCTGCTTCATGTTCTTTGAAGTTATTGACGTGGAAGACTATATTTTTACTGGCTGTCACTTCTGCAAGAAGGGTTTCCAGATTCAAGCTCTCTGTATTCGTTCACCTTATTTGGTTTTCATAAGGACAGGGTATCGTTAAGAACTAACCCTTCTTTTCTCCCCAAGGTTGTATCTCAAACCAATATTAACCAATCTATAGATCTACCAGTCTTTTTCCCTAACTATTCCGACAGAGCTGAACAGAAATTGCATTTTTTTGGATGTCCATCGTCAGCTCAGGTACTACTTGCATAGGACTAAACAAATTAGAAAATCGGACCAATTGTTTGTCTCTTATGCAGAAAACAGGTTAGGTCTTCCAGTTTCTAAAGTGACCTTATCCAGATGGTTGACTTCCACCATTTCCTATGTGTACTCTCTCAGAGGCAAACAACTATCTTCTAAGCCAAAAGCACACTCCACCAGGAGTCTATCCACTTCTTCAGCTTTTCAGGATAGACTTCCCATTGATACCATTTGTGCAGCAGCTACTTGGGCCACGCCTCATACCGTTGTTTCTCATTACAAGTTGGATTTGGCCTCCAGAGATAGGGCCAGTTTTGGTTCCACAGTTCTCAAGAGTCTGTTCCGTTGAGCCACCCGGGATTCAGGTGCTAGGGACGCGGTCCCATCCAGCAAGAATGAAGGCGAGATTGACAACTTAACATTTAGAAGTTATGTACCTACCATAACGTTCCATGTTAGTTGTCTTCTCTCGCCTTCTTTCTTGCGTCCCTCCCTCCTTCCCCCTGGCCTGGACAGATCTTGAAGAGTTCCTAATAGTTTATTTCCTCTGGATCTTTGTTATGAGGACTTCTTTTAGGAAACTTTGTTCCTAATTTGGTTAGGATAACCTTTAGCAGGATAAGTTAGCTGCCAAACGAGATCTGAGGTAGTTCCGCCTTGCATCATGGGATATAGGGCCTTATGTGTTGCACTAGCACGTTATTGTTGCCTTGAGTTTTGCTTTTTATAGGTTGGGATATGAATATGTGCTGTAGGGTTTGGTGTTTGTATATTATATATTGTACTAGCGCTTTAATGCTTTATTGCATGATTAAGGCCTGGCCCTTATTGGTTGGTGTATGATTAGATAGACTTTTTAAATGTGATGTTGGTTTAATTCATTGTTAGTCTGAAGAAGCAGAGTCCATCCGCGAAAGCACTTACTTTTTGTTCAAATAAACTTCTCTGCTGTGTACTACCAACATCTAATAGTGATACCTGCAAGTCGTTGGTTGCTTAATCCGGTATACAGTATATTTCTTTATTTCTTAGATTTTACAAAGTGCCTGACAGGTGTAAATTTCTTTATAAATACCCTCTTGCTGGCCCTTCTGTAGTGTCCTTCTTTTCTGATAAGCCCTCCAAAATGTTGCCCCCTACCAAGTTACTCACTTCAGAAAAGGATAGTAGGGCTATGGAGTGGCTGGGCATTTTGGGGCATCAGCTACCAAACTGTTAAGGCCAGGTATGTTTTGGTTGTTCTTTCTCAGGTTTCCAAAGTGGTTTTTGACCTTCCAGACTCTGAGGGGAAAGCTTCTGCCCTTTTCCTGTTGGGCTGTACCTCTTACGTTGCTTGCCCCTCTGTCAAATGCAGCTACTCCTCCAGGGCTGCTGCGTTTGGTTCAGTTATGAGACGTTACTCTTGGCTTCAATGAGGCATTACTCTTGGCTTCATCTTCAGGCCTTGTCTGATGACATTAAGGCCAAACTATTGGATTTTCCTTTGAACAATAAAATATTTTGGTGCTGCTGCTGCTGACCTTTTTAAGTTTCTCCAGGATAAGGGTAAAGCCTCACATGTGTTGAAACATTTTTGTTTTTCCTTTTACCAAGTTTCAGAGGAGTTACCTGTCCAAATCTGCATTTGTTCGTAGGCAGTCTTACCCTCTGCCTAAGGAAAAAAAGGGTTCTAGACATGTACCTCCTGCTAAGACTACTTAGACCCTTTCCTCCCAGAAACCTGCTTTTAAGGATGAGGCAGGTTCCATTTGGCAGTTTGTTTTCCCTTATTCCTCTGTCCTTCCCTGTCTCTTTCAAACTGGTTAAGGACCACGACAGACTTTTGGATTCTATTCATTATACTCCAGGGATATTTCATGGTTTGGAAATCCCTCCCTCACTCTTTGGGCATTCCTCGAGCTCCTTGAGATCAACTGCCCCTTTTCCTAGAAGCCCTCCATTCTCTTTTGGTCCATGGAACCTTTCACACTGTGCCTGCTGCCGTGGTAGTGAGTGTTTTTTTTATTCCAGAATGTTTTTGGTTCCCAGAAAGCAGAACATTTGGAGACCAATTCTGGATTTTTCCCAACTCAACACCTTTCTCAATATTTCTTTCTTTTGGATGTTGTCTCTTAAAACTTTATTTTCCCCTTAGTCAACCCCAGTCCTTTCTGGTCTCTATGGATCTCAACGATGCCAACATTCATATCCCCATCTTTCCCCTTTTCAGAAAATGTGTACGTTTTTGTGCTTCTTCCTTGCATTTTCAGTTCTCTGCTTTGCCCTTTGGCCTCTCTACTGCTCCAAAAGTGTTTACCAAATGCCTCACCCCTGCCATTGCCTTTTGCAGGATGAGAGAGGTTCAGATCATTCCCTGTCTGTATGATCTGCTCATTCAAGCTTCTTCCCATGATGCTCTGCTTCAGGGTCTCATGTTTACTATTTTCCTGCTACAGAGTCTGGGGTTCAACTTAAACTTCCAGAAATCAGCTCTGATACCTTCTCAGGATCATATTTTCCTTGGTTGCAGGCTTTAGACCATCCCCATGGATGACATCTCTGCCTGCCCCCAAGACCCTGTCTCTTACTGCCTTTTTCCATTCTCTTCTTCCTCTGGTTGCAGTCATGGCCAGGGAATTTTTCAGGGTTCTCAGGTTAATGGCCCCCACCATTTCCATACTCCATCTGGCCAGGCTCTAGACGTGAAAGCTTCAGGGTACTTCAAGTCAGTGTAGCTTCAACATTGCCACCCCCTTTACTTTCTGGCACCCTTCCTTTCCTCCCTCTCTTAAGCTTGAGCTTCAGTGGTAGATTCTTCAACTTTCTCTCAACCTGGGGCTTTTTTCCAAGTTCCAGTCCCGACTTAAGAGCTCTTTACAGACACCTCAGACAAGGGATAGGGGAACTCCTCCTGCTACACAAATCAGGATCTCTGGCCTCTTCATCAGAGGTTGGACCACATCGGTATAAAGGAGATGAGGGCTCTGCATCTAGCTCTTGTGGCTTTTCATTCCCTGTTTCATTTAGACCCCTTATAATTGTCACAGTGATGTGGTATGTCAACGAGCAAAGGGGTACAGCATCCTATCTTCTTTGCAGGCTAACTCTTCATTTCTGGGGTCTAGCTGTCCAGTATCAAGTGACTCTTCAAGCAGTTTACATTCCCTCCGAGCATAATCTAGTGGCAGATTTTTTGAGCAGGTCCAGCACACAAACTCATGAATGGATGATGTGTTCCTGGACATTGTCCAGAGATATGGTAATCTTAAAGTAGATGATCTTGCCTCCACTCTGAACAGATTGGACTCTATAACAGAATAGAGGAACCTAAGTCCTCTGGCTTACAAAGTGGAAACCCTGTCTTTTCCTTGGAAGGGGATGTTTCTATATGATTTCCCTCCCCTTCCTCTCTTACCACGAGTCTTGCACAAGATTAAGCAGGACTCTCCCCAAGTCTTGCTAGTGATTCCCTTTTGGCCCAGACAGAATTGGTTCCTCCTTCTTTCTCACTTGGCCAGCGGCAATCACCACAAGTTTCCTCACTGGATGGAGCTTCTCAAACAAGACAAGGGGGTCTCTTAACCATCCTCAGATGTCCACTCTTCAGTTGACGCTGTGGCTGAAAGAGTTTTGATCCCTTTCAGGCACCTCTTTTCTGAGGACATGCTTCGGGTTTTGCAGGAGGCCGAGAAACCATATTTGTCCAAATGGAAGAGATTTTTTATCTAGTGCCTCTCTTACCATCAGGATCCCCTATCTATGGGGGTTCCTCTGGTTCTGTCTTATTTGTGTGATCTGCTCCATGCTCATCTGTCGGCAATTTCTGCTTTCCTACCCTTACATCCTTTTTTGCCACTAGATTTGAGGTCAAGTAGTTTCTTAAGGGTGTCCTTCATATCATGCTTCCCGGGAAGCCCATTTCACCTTCTTGGGACCTTGGTTTACTTCTTGAAAAATTGACTCAGACCCCTTTTGAGCCTGCTTTAGTTTCCTTACAACACTGGCCTTGGAAGACCGTTCTCCTTTTGGCTCTCACTTCATCCAAGAGAGGCTGCCATGGCCATTCCTCCTTTTCTAGTTTTCTGCAGATTTTTATTTCCTTTCATCCCAGGTCTTTGGTTTTGGCGGTTTGTAAGCAAACCATTTATTCCTGCATTTCTAAACCTATTTCTTTTTGTTAGTCTCTTCATGGAAAATGTCTTTCCTCATCTGTAAAGGCTCATTATAGCAGAGCTGTTGCCTCCTCTGGCACATTTTTCAAGGAGCTGGATACCAGTTCCATCCTCGAGGCTGTCACTTGGTTTTCCGTTCATACTTTCACTAAGGATTACAAGTTGGATGCTGTTTCCAGTGCGAGAGCTGGCTTTGCCAGGGCTATCCTGCATTGTTTTTGGAGGCTTTTTCCATGCAGTCCTCTGCTTGAATTTTTGTACTCTTCCTTAGGTTATGAATACTGCAACAGCAATATGTAAGGATACAGTACAGTTGTGTAAAATCATATCATAAAGGTTCAGAGTCTCTATTTTACCATAGCAGTAGATGTCCTTTTTTACACTGTTACAGTATTTGCTCCCTCTCAACTGTGCCCTCTGCTCTAGCCTTGTTCTTTCTTGCTCTCCTGGTCGAGGGGCTCTTCTCCTTTTTCTCCGTCTGGATGAATATGTTTTTTTTCCTTGTCCTTAGGGACTTTCTTTTCCTCTTGGGGCTTTTCCAGTTCTGAGTGTGTGTGGATCTGTATGCCACCTGTATGCCATACTCCTTTGCATGATGTGTGTAGGTGTGATGTGCAACGCCTATAAGTACTAAAGGCTTTGGTATACTGGCCGGACATTGGACTGTCCTTGGCAGGAGATCCCTTAGGTTATGAATACTACAACAGCGAAGAGGATATTTACTGTTATGGTAGGATTTTACACAAATGTACTTTCTATTGGAAGGTTCGACTTATCACATTTAACTCTTGCCTTCTGCCCCTGCCAGATAAATTCCTTCAACTCTTTATTAATTATTATCTACAGCTTCTCTTCTGGTTGATAAAAACATGCCTGACCTGTGTATAAAACTAAAGGTACTGAAATCATTTTCACCATAAACAGCAGCTTCCAGTTTCCCACTTTTTGTCTTTTCTTTCATTTAGTTTCTTCTCACATATCCTTAGCTGCTATAACAGAAACATTTTTAATCCATACACCTAAATACTTCATCCTATGTCCCCATAAATATGAGCATTGCTGAACCAATTTGTATGTGTATGCATAATTAACAGCTGTAGGCTTTGTTTTATTATTGTTAATTTTATATCCCGAAAAGACTTGAAACTGTCTGAGAATGTTCCACATCACTGAGATGTCCTTTTCTGGATTTATCAGGTACAACATTTTATCTGCAAATAAAGCCAACATTTCTTGATTACCATACCAATTATGTCCTTAAAATTTCTGAGCCCCTTATTTTCTTGGCAAATGGCTGTAAATATAAAACAAATAATAAATGGGAAAGAAGACACCTCTGGCTGTTTCTTCTGTTTAATCACAACTTAGAGAGGAACCCTCCCACTTTAATTCTTGCCTCTGATACTGTGTTTATCCTACTAATTAACCTTATTAGTGTATCAGGAAATGGAAATGCTTCCCTTGCCCTACTAGTAAAATCCCAGCTAACTCTATCAAATGCTTTCTCTGCATCAAGACCCAACAACAACAACAGTGGTATTGTCACACATTCTGCTTCCCTTCGGATCGTCATTGTTCTACTAATGTTGTCAAATGTTTACCTTCTCTCCACAAAACAATACTGATCCATTTCTATCCATTCTGGCAAAACCTTTGCCATTCTTTTAGCTAGTATAGACATAAACACTTTATAATCATGGTTTAAAATTGAAAGGTATCTATATGAAGTTCACTGTGATGGGTCTTTCCCATTGTTAGGTAATATAGCTACCACAGCTCTCCCCAAAGATGTTGGTGCTTCCCATTCTTTTAAAATACTGTTAAACAGAATTTACCAGATCAGTATCACTTTCTTCCCTCCTGACTTCCTAACTTCTACAAGAATACCATCTGATTGATTATACATCACTGATTGTATCTCATTTCCTCCCATCTTAACTGTTAATGTGTGACTATTTCTTATTATTTTTTGTCCTTTACATTGCGGGATGATGCTATCCAGGAGTAGCACACTTGCAAATGAATTTTTTGCTTCTGTGAAATCTGCTGTAAAGCATATTTTCATGAGTAGAGAGGGGTCCCAGTAATAGATACTGATGTTTTCTTTGTTGCCAAGAATATAAGTGCAGTACATTTTTATTTATTTTTATTTATTTAAATTTGTTGACCGGGAGTGTCCGACTGGACGTGGGTCCATTTTCAGCGGAGGCCCGGGGAGAAAAGCTCCACAGTAAAATAAACAGACAGTAGTTACATTGGATTACATAGTGATTAACAATTTAACATAGAAATTACTTACAACATATTTACAGATGAGGAACATAGTACATCAGTAGACAACTAGAATCTTTATCTGTGAAGTACATAACAGGCATTAACAAATGTAACAATGAGAAGTTCCTGCTGTATAATAAGTACTAGGCTTATGAGCATCTGAGCTTGCTATCATCAAGGTAGTTAGTGGAGGTGAAAGAAAGGTAGTAGTTGGATGGGGTGGATGATGATAGAGTGGGAGTTGCAAGGGCATAGCCAGCATGTTTTTAGGTGCGCTTTTAATAAAGTTTTGAAGTTGGTGCATGATGGTACGGAGGTAATTGTGGGTAGGAGTGAGTTCCATAATTTGGCTATGGCAGTACATATTCAGAAGAACCACCTCAAGAGACACTATGCCTGGTTCAAATCTACTGGACTAGTTTAGCAAGAGATCTAAGTCTGTTTTTCTCCAAGGAGCATTCCATTGGCAGAAATGTGTTCACACTGAACTGAACAAGTGAAGTTAACAGAGGAAACCTTGTAATAGTGTAATATTAAACAATTTTTAGAGGAGACTTTCAAAGATGACAAATTTTTGTTGTTGGATCATTGTGGTCTGCCATTGTTGACATTGCACGTTCATGTATCATATATTGAGAAAAATGACAATATAGCTATATTAGTGGAGTAGGAGGAGTGATAATTGCAGTAATATAACTCACAAACCAAGCTGTAAAGTATTTGGCTTAGGGATGGGAGAATTTTATAGTTCATGAACAAAACCAAAAGACAAAGTAGTGCATAATGTAGTTTATAGGAAAGTGGTTTGGCTTTTCCACAAGACAGCATGTTACAGAAAACTGTGAAAATAAAATATAAAAAGTATGTATGGACTCCCTACTGAAACAGCAAAGTACAGAGCTGTGAATGCCAGTAACTGTGAAACTTTGCAATTTTGCATGAGTCTTTGTTATTGTTTTTCAGCAGGGCTGTGCTCCCTGCATCCCTACTGCGGAGTCTTCACTATCACACCCCCTATCTCGGTATAAACTACTGTTTTGGTCACTGCGAAGATGTAAAGAAACACTTGCTAAAATTCCTAAGCTTTAGTTATGAGCATTTGCAGGTCTATACTTCATGGTTTAGAATAATTTCTGGCAGGTACAGATGATACCACTTTGATGGTTGAAATTGAGAAAGAGCTTGAACACCATGTAGATGAAAGTAAAAATAGAAATTTCTAAAGCCTGTTTGTTGCAAAATTAAAAAAAAATCAGTTTGAATGGGACAAGTATGCCAGCTTTTACATCATTGACACGTGTGTGTATGTATGTATGCGTGCGTATTAAACAAGTCATCCATCATCATCCCATTTTTCTACATAAATTCAGGAAGCCATGTTAACTGTCTCTACCTCTCTGAAATCAGTGCCACAGTCGTATCTTCAGCAGTCATTACTAACTGTCTCATGCCTTCTGTCATGCAGTCCATCTATCTCTTGGTTGGATATCCACATTTACTCTTTACTTCTTCCCGTCTCTTCCAAATCCTCTTTAACCAAATCATGTCTTGTTTTCTTGAAGATGTGACCAAACCACTATAATCTGTTCCCCTTGAACATTTCTGCAGTGGGGGGGTCTATATTAGTTTCTGCTGTAATGTCCTAATTTCTTTGCTTGTTCGTAGTTGTTATCCTACCATACACGTCAGACATTTCATCTCCATCACTTCAAGCTTCCTCAGCTGCTGTCTCTTCCCTGCTCACATTTCTGTGCTATACAAAAGCACTGGCTGCACCTCTGTTTTGTATACTTTTATCTTTCAGCTTCTTTGTCATTCTTCTGTTTCACACTACTACTGACACTCTGTGTCAGTCATTTGCAGCACCTATGATTTTGGTTTTGACTTCCTCATTCAGACATCTCTTCTCATCAAACACTCCTGTCAGATATTTGAAGCTGGTAACTTACTATTTTCCATTCTATCAGAATGTTTCATCTTTTTCTGATGTCTCATACTTGCTGCCAAGACCACTGTCTTGTATGGACTCAGTTCATTCAATGTGCCTTTAGCTTTGCATTCCAATCCTCTTTCTTTTGATGATGATCCTATTCAGATCTGATCATAGTGCCACGTCATCTACATATAGCAGCTTTGTTGATCTATCTCAGCCTACTTATTTTCGAATGTACTCCATCACCAGTATAAACAGCAGTGGGCTAAGCTCTGAAATCTGATGCACACCCACTTCCACTGGAATTCTGTCTGTGAGTCCAAACATTGTTTGTACTTGCCTTTTTGGGTTCCTGTAGCTATCCTGCACTAATTCTACCAATTTTTTAGGGACTTCATGTCATCACAGGACAGCCCAAATCAGCTTTCTTGAGACCTTGTCATATGTTTTCTCCAAGTCCAGGGTTGACGAGTTGAACTCTTTCATCATCTCCAGATTCTTCTGCACTGTTTCTCCCACTGTGAACATTGTGTCAGTTGTGCTACATCCTGATTTGAATGCAAACTACTCATCTCTCAACTTACTGTCTACTACTATACATATTTGTTCACCATCTCCTGCACTTTTATGCAATGTGACAAAAGTTTGAATCTCTGAACTGCCCATAATTGTAAATGCCCCTTTGATGTTCATCCAAAATCACTTCTGCAGTAACCTTAGCTATATGGATTATACTTTGCCAAGACTATAATGGCTGACCAGTCTTCCAAAGTCTTTGCTTCCAACAATGCCTGCACCTAGGCTGCTGTGGCTCGAACTCTAAAGGGAAAAAACAGCAGCCTGGGCACCAAGTTCCTTCAGTACCTTCTTGTCGCTTTCGACTGTGCTCTTCCTAGGCTTCAAAGTATTAATGGTAGTCTCTTCCAATTTCTTGGCAGGTCAGTCTCCAGTCTATAATTCCTTTCACACTTTTGTATAAAATTTATACGGAGTCTCTTTAAGAATAGCATCTGTGTGCTTTTTTTACAGTGTTATCTAAACTGTTGTGTAACAGTTTTCTGGCAGTCTATTTTTATATTTTTACAGGTATTTCTTGATTTTTTTGTGGCTAAAGTTGGTACATTTACTTTTGTGTTTTAATGGGACAAATGTATATTGGGGAAGTATTAGTGTGTGTGCTGTTTGGAAACACATTAGTGACAACTTACCTTACAATCGACTCATAGCTCCACTTACCAGGGAACAGATGTCTTTCTTGACAAGAACATGGATTCACTTTACGGTCATACCACTCGACCTGCATACATTGAAAATAGGAACAAAGTCCTTTGAAAAGTAGGTACATACAGCCAAAAGTCTGGTAATCTAATTAGCATAAAATTTGAATACCAAATAATGCATAACTCTTTCCACTTCCAATAGGAGTGTATGATACTATCAGAAGCACATTTAAAAAAACGAGTATTAAAATGATGGAAAATGTGAGCATATTATCAAAGAGACAGCATAAAATATGCAGACTTTAAAGGACTGCATTGAAAACTTCTACCAGGTAATTTATATTTGCTTTTGAAAAGAGGAGATGTAAGATGTACTAGACAGCTTCAAAAATAAAATGTGATGAGGGGGGAATTCAGCAAACTGTGAAGCTTGAAATTAGGGGCATACCTCCAAATAGAGGGACATTATAATTCAGCCGGGAAAATAGGAACATTCCTCCAAAATTAGAATAGTTGTGAGACCTGATACAGGTCCTTCAGTTCTTTCTGCTGTTTTACCAAAGAAAAAGAAAACTGCTACGTAGCCCTTGCCTACACTAATCAGTGTCTCAGCAGCTGGTGGGTGACTCAGTAATGACAGCAGGTTGTTCCTGAGACCACTTACTGGTTTTTCTGGGATGCTCTGGTGTAGTCTTTTCAGCTACCATAGACTGAGGAATAGCAATGTCCTCTGCTGCTATTCATGAGTCCTTATTGGGCATGGGAGAGCCACTTTCTTCAGTCTTGGGAGTTTCACTGAAAGGTCCTTCCTGGGGTGGCTGGGGTAAGAAAACTGTTTCCTGGGTAGAAATGCCATCTTTGAGTCAGTCTCCTTGCAGGGAAGTGCGTATAAAAAAAGAAGGAAAGAAAAGCTTAAGACATATTACACCGGATAGCAGTTTTTTTCTGTTGATAAAGATTACTAATTACATTGGTGATGGAGGATGACCGACTTCATGAAGTTCCTCATTCTAACAGGTATTTGTTTCCTCATTTGAGGTATGAACCAGCAGCCATTTCTGTTTATTCTCTAGCTGCTAACAGGTTTTTGGTCAGTGCTAATTTGTTTCCTTCTGACAGCGATGGTAAAGCCTTTGAGAATTTTGGGAAGAGATTTTTTCTTCTTCTACTCTAGCTTTAAGAATTTTTAACTACTCCAGGCTCATTTGCTGATTTGTTGAAGTACATGCCTGCTTATGTTGACAGTCTGAGGAACTTTTCTGCTAGTTTGCCTTGAAAAGGTAGGTCCTTTCTGAATCATGTTATTGCTACTCTTTGTCAAGTTTCTAAACATTCTTTAAAGTGTATGCATGACTGTGCTTGGCACTCTGTTCATAAATATGAAAAAGATGTTAGCTATGATCCATGCTATAGAATATCTTCATTGTCTCCGATTCCCAGGGCCTTTGCAGGAGATTACAGATGATGTCACAGTGGTATTGTATATAAACAAGTAGGCACCAAGTCTTACCTTGTATGCAGCTGTGGTAGCTTAGGAGATTGCAATCCACCACAGTCTTACTCTCCAAGCTTCTTATATTCCATCAGAGCAAAATGTAGTCAGGTGAGTTGAGCACGACCAGAACAGACCCTCACAAATGGATATTGGATTGGGGGGGGGGGGGGGTTCTTTCAGTAATTGTTCAAGTTGTGAGAACACTCTAATAAATCTGTTCCCCTCCTTTCAAAACAGACAACTAAAGAAATTTGCTACAGGACTCATTGCAGGCAGGCCTGGAAAATATTTTTTTTTTCATTACCTTGGACAGGAATGTTCCTGTATGCATTTCTACCCTTTCCAGTTACATTCTGGATCTTTCTAAGTATTCAGAAAAACTCTCCAAAGATAATGTTGGTGATACAATTTTGACACAGGTAACAGTGGTTCGCCTTCCTTATAGAACTGGCCAAGGGCAGCTACCACAAACTGCCTCACAGACTGGATCTACTCATACAAGACAGAGAGAGTTTTATAAACCTGAGTCACAAACAACTATAACTGACTGTGATGATAATTTAATTTTGATATGTTTTAGACATCTTGTTTTTGAGGGCATGCAGCAAGAAAGCCTGCTACTTAGGAAATCTTATTTTGCTAAAAGGAAAATATTTACTAGGTGGTGCCAAACAAACAACAAGGGCCCATTCAGGAATTCTGTACCACTGGATGTCCTTCCATGATACTGTTGCAGTATTCTTCACTAAAGCGATTCCCTGCCAAGAGTAGTCCAATGTCCGGCCAATATACCAACGCCGTAGGATTTTATAGAAGTCATGTGTCACTTGTATGCTCCCCACTCAAGGAAGAGGGTATAAAGGTGAAGTACGGACATGCATACCTTAAAACGTCTTTGTCGCCAGTTTGAACACCATTGATTGTCATTCTGAACATTCCTTCTTCTGTGCTGGTTACCAAGCCATCTTTCAGATAATTGCCCCATTAGGGTTTCTTCTTATTTTCTTTCTTTTTTACTTTTGTGAGTTTACATGCCATCCGGAAAGGAAAAATGTCAGTGTGGGAGGCAGATTCCCCATAAGGATTGCCATGAGCAATATCTCTTCTGTTTGGGTGCTTCTCTTGACTATACACAGTGTTCTATCTGCCAAGCATTTGTTCCTAAGACTCTACATAGTCATCTCTCCTCCTTGTCCATTTGCCTGGAGAACAAGTGTTCTAAGTAGCTGGTGCAGAGTGCTATGATAGAATGTTCTTGTCCCAAAGGTCAGCCGCCTGCCAAGAAAAGGAGCAAAAGTGTCAGATTCTACTGTTGTCCTGCCTCCCGCAGGCGTTTCTCTTGAGGCTGGTGAAAGCCCAGAGGATCACCTGGTTGTTATGTTGTATTCCTCTGCCACGACCATGTCAGAGGCCAGCATGGATCCAATTTCTCGCATGTCCTAGGAGGCTCTGCAGACATCCGTTCTGTTTGTTGAGGGGGATCCACAGCTGATCATTTCAGAAGATCTGAGGGGGATTCTGCAGATACTTGTTTGGGAGGAGATTCCCAATATGTTAGTTAAATGTAGGCAATGGTCTGAACCTCCTAAGGTGTTACCCTCAAAATAAAAAAAAAATAAACATATTTCTCCTGCTCCTAAGGAGCCCCAGTGTGAAAGACAGGATTTTACCCAGGAGTTATTTAAAACTTTAATGGTCTTGAAGCCTCCCCAGGGAGTTTCTGTCCCTGCTCTCCCTCTGATGAGGACTTGGATTCTGAGGAGGAGTCTTTGACATATTCATCTTAGATCCCTTCTCCCTCAGATTATGGCTCTGAGAGGGGTGACTCTATTGGCCCTGACTCTCTCTTTGAAGTACCGCCCTTTGGGGACACTACTTCTCGTATGATAGAATTCTTCAAATTGGACTGTTCTCAAGTTTCTAACATTCAAAAAATGTATTATCATCTCCTCCAAATGGAGTCCCCTAAGCCTTCTCCTATTCCTTCTGTCTTGGCTGCCCTTTTGTATACCTTTTCAGCAGCTTCTGTGCCCCCAGATTTTCAAGCTCCAGCCCCTAAGAAGCCTGACAGGTTTTATAATGTGCCTGAGTAATGTAAGTTTCTCTACAAATGTCCCCCTGCTGACCATTCTTTTCAGGCTGTCTCTACTGACCAACCCTCTAAGTTTCTGCTTATTACTAAACTCCTTCCTTCAGACAAGGACAGTAGAACTATGGAAAGTCTGGGCAAGAATGTATATACTGCTGCTACCCTGGCCTTTTGGGTTATTAACTACCAGACCCATATGGCCAGGTATATTTTGGCCCTTCTTTCTCAGGCTACCCAGGCTATCTCAAACTTTCCTGATTCTAAAGGGAAGGTTTCATCCCTTTCTTTCCTGGGATCCACTTCTCAAGTAGCCCATCACTGTATTAAAGGTAGCTATGATGTAGCTGATGCCTCCTCTAGGGCTGCTGCTTTTGGCTCTGTTTTGAGACGTTACTCTTGGCTTTGTGTCCAGCATATACCTGACAATATTAAGGCTAAACTGCTGGATGCTCCTCTTGATAATAAGAACCTGTTCGATTCTGCAGCCGCTGAGCTTTTTAAGTCTCTGCAGGATAAGCACAAGGCCTTACAGAAATTAAAGTATATTTTTGTTTCTCCTATTCCTAAGTTCCAAAGGAATTATCCATCTATATCTGATTTTACTCTCAGACAGCCTAGCCCTACTGCCAATGGTAAGAAGGGTTCTAAGCAGGTTCCTTCTACTAAGTCTACTCAGACTCACACTTCTCAAAAACCTCCTTTTCAAGACAAGCTAGCTTCTATCTGACTGCTTGCTTCCCCTTTCCTGAGCCAGGTTCCCTAATCTCTCTATCATTTCCTGTCCCTTCCCACTTGTTTAAGGATCACTCAAGATTCTTGGGTTCTGTCCATCATTCATCAGGGATACAGGATCTTCTGGCCAAATTGTGCCCCCTACCCAGGAGGGGAGGGTGTTTTATTGCAAATTTTTTCTATTTCTCAGGAAGGAAGGCACCTTGAGGCCCATTTTGGACCTTACTCAGCTTAACACCTTTCTGAATGTCTCTTCCTTTCGGATGTTGTCTCTTCAGACCCTATTTCCTCCTCCCCAGGCTTTCCTGGTCTCTGAATCTCAAGGATGCTTATCTTCACATTCCAAGTCATCCCCTTTTCAGGAAGTTTTTGCATTTCTCTGTTTCTTTCTTGCATTTTCAGTTCTCTGCTTTGCCCTTTGACCTTTTGACTGCTCCATTGGTTTTCACCAAATGCCTCGCTGCTTATCTGGGATGATCTACTCATTCAAGCTTCCTCCCCCGAGACCTTGCTTGAGTACCTCCACTATACTGCTTGTCTCTTGCAAAGTCTGCAGTTTACCATAAACTTCCAAAAATAAGTCCTGGTTCCTCCTCAGGATCATGTATTTCTTAGTTTCAGGCTCTAGACTACCCCTATGCTAGCTTCCCTGCCACCTTTCAAGGCTCTTTCTCTTCTCATCGTTTTTCAATCCCTTCTTCCTTGAGTTTCAGTTACTGCCAGGGAGTGTCTGAGGGCACTAGGGTTCATGATGGCTTTCACCATTCCCATGCCACCTTTAGCCAGGCTTCACATGCGAAAACTTTAGTGGTTCCTAAAGTCAGTATGGCTCCAACACTGTCATCCTCTAGATTTTCTTGTCCCCTTCCATGCCTCAAGCTCGAACTTCAGTGGTGGATTTATCAGCTGTCGCTCAACCCAGGACTTCCTTTTGAGCCCCCATTCCCCTGTCAGAAACTTTGCTCAAATGCCTCAGATATGGGGTGTAGAGCTTCTTTTGGTCCCCTCAATGTCCAGGGTCTCTTGTCCCCTCATCAGAGGCCAGACACATCAGTATCAAGGAGATGAGAGCTCTTCTTTTTGCCCTTCAGGACTTTCGTTACCTTTTTCTTCCAGGGCTTCTTAAACTCTTTACCGACAGTACCACAGTGATGTGGTACAACAACAAGTAAGGAGGGACATAGTCCTACCTTCTTTGCACGCTAACTCTTCAAGTTTTGGATGCAGCTGTCCAGTATCAAGTGACAATTCAGACTGTATATATAGTGGCAGAGTCTTTGGAAAGGTCCAAAACACAAGATCACAAATGGATGCTTCATAGAGATGTGTTTCTGGACATTGTTCAACAGTGGGATACTCCTCAAGTAGATCTTTTTGCCTTCTCTTTGAACAGACCGTTTTCTCTTTTTTGCACTAGAGCCTCAAGTCCTCTTGCCTGGAAGATGAACGCCCTATCCTTTTCTTGGAAGGTGTTGTTTCTCTATGCTTTCCCACCCCTTCCTCTGATTCTGAAGGTCCTGCTCAAGAGTGAGCAGAGCCTTCCCAAAATCTTGTTTGTGACTCCCTTTTGGCCCAGACAGCTTTGGTTCCATCTTCCCTTGCTCTTGGCCCAGCCAGCTTTAGTTCCATCTTCCCTTGCTCTTGGCCAATGCAATCACCACACGTTACCTCACAGGGTAGACCTAATCACACAAAACAAGGGGTCTCTCATCCATCCTCACTTGTCCACTCTTCAACTGATATTGTGGCTGATATGGTTTTGAACCCTTTTAGGCACCTTTTTATGAGGACATGCTTAGGGTTCTGCATGAGGCTAGGAAACCAGCTACCAGGAAATCCTATATGCCCAAATGGAAGAGATTTTCTATTTGGTGCCTTGCTCGTAACCAGGATGCACTGTCTGTGATATCCCTCTGGTTATCTTTTATTTGTGTGAATTGCTCCATGTTGAGTTAGCATATTCTTCTGTTAAACCTCACTTTTCAGCTATTTCTGCTTCTCTGCCATTAACTCCTCCTCTGGCCTCTAAGTTTGAGGTCAAACAATTTCATAAGGACATCGTTCATATTAGGCCTCCAAGGAAGCCTATTCCAGCTTCCTGGGACCTTCATTTTGTCTTGAAAAATCGACTCAGGCTCCTTTTGAAACTGCAGCTACAGCTTCCTTGCACCATTGTGCATGGAAGACTGTTCTTCTTTTGGCTCTTACTTCAGCTAAGATAGTGTCTGAACTCCAGGCTCTTATGGCTGTTCCTCCTTTTTTTTTAATATGACAGGGTGTCTCTTTGTACTAATCTTTTTTTTATGCCCAATGTGGTTAATGAATGTCTCATAATCTGACCATTAATTTGCCCTCCTTTTTCCTTATCTGCTAGTGAGAATGTTCTTCACACCTTGGATTTGCATAGACAGCTCAGGTATTATTTGGAAAAAGCTAAGACCATTTGTAAGTCTGAGCAGCTTTTTGTTTCCTTTCGTCATCCTTTCTAACAAAACCATTTCTTCATGGACTTCTAAAGCCATTTCTTTTTGTGACTCTTTTCATGGGAAAAGCCTTCTTCTTCTGTAAAGGCTCATTCTACCAGGGTTGTGGCTTCCTCTGGTGCTTTTTTTTAAAGGATTGAATACCAATTCTATCCTTGTGGCTTCTACTTAGACCTTTGTCCATACCTTTACTAAGCATTACAAACTGGATGTTGTTTCCAGAGCAAGAGTTGACTTTGCCAGAACTAGCCTGCAAGGGTTTCTTGAGGGATATGCTGGACCTTCCTCCTCCCAAGTTTCCTCTTAAGCTGTTGTACTCTCCCTTTATTGAAGAAAACTGCAATGGTGATATGGAAGGACATAGCACAGCTGTGTAAAATCTTACCATAACATTAGATGTCCTTCTCTTCACTGTTGCTGTATTTGCTGCCATGCTTCTTCCCCTTTTGCTGTACTCTTTTACTTTTTCCATCTGGATGCACATTCCTCCTACTTCCTAGGACTGCTATTCCTCCTGGGGCTATTAATTTCTGAGATATGTAAGTCCGTACGTCACCTTTATGCCCGATGCCTTGAGTGGGGAGCATATGCATGATGTACGAAGTCTACAAAATCCTAAGGCTTTGGTATACTGGCCGGATGTTGGCTTACCCTTGTCAGGGAATCCCTTTACTGTTATGGTAAGATTTTGTACAACTGTACTTTCTCCAGTAATCATGTGAATTACTGTACTTTTGCCTTTCCTATTCCACTGTCAAGGTTTATCTGTCGGCCATTTCAGCTAGTCTGCCTGTGGATCCTCTCCTTTCTTCTCACTCTTTGGTCAATTCTTGAAAGACATTTTTGCATATTAGACCACCAAGAAAACAGGTGACACCTACTAGAAATCTTCACTTTGTGCTGGAAAAGTTAACTCTGTTTCCCTTTGAAACAGCTTATCAGGCTAATTTATGGTTCATGATATGAAAGTCTGTTACTTATTGCTGTAACATTTGCAAGACGAGTATCTGAGTCACAAGCTCTCATGGTGTCTGAACCCTTATTTCATTGATATAGGGTAACCTCAAGAACAAATCCCTCATTCATGCCAAAAGTTTTTCAGAATTTAGTTTGAGTCAAGCCATCAATTTCTCTGTTTCCTAACATGAACCTAAACGTCAGGGAGAAAGGGTTCTTCATACTGCTGACATGCACAGACAACTCAGTGTTACTCCTTAACTGCCTTATTAACCTTAAAGATACTGCTAACATAGCCAGATGCAAAGGCAAACTCATTTCCTCCGTATTCCTTGATCTCTCTAAAGCTTGTGATTTATCTGTCACCAAAAACTGTCAGCTGTCTTCCCTGGGGTTATTGCAGTTCACCCTACTAAGGTATACCTGTCTGTTAAATGGCTCTTCACTTTTCTCTCTTCCTTCCAGTACTGGCACTCCACAGGGCTCCATTCTTGGCCCTCTTATCTTCAGTATATTCCCTAACAATGTACATAAATCCTTTCAGCAAGCTTCCCTCATACAATATGCTGATTACTCTACCCTAATGTGCACTTCAGATAACCTCATTCTTCTACACATAATTACTCAAGAAGTCTTTAACTCTGTTGAAAGTTAGCCACATGATAATCAGCCGCTACTAAATCCCCTGAAAAATAAATTACCCCATTTTTTTCCAAAATCTGATTTCCATGAAAAAAAACATATTTAAAATGTATTCCTTAAATAATACCATGATTGAAATGACTTCACATACAAAACTACTTGAAATGACAATCAGTGACAATCTTAAATTTGATTTACGTATTCACAACAGCAGCAAGAAAACCTATCAAAAACTAGATACCAGTCATAGAGTAAAGAAATTTCTTACAGTCTCTGCCATGGCAAGTCTAGCTACCACTTACCGTCTCTCCTATATGGAGCCCCTATTATGACCAACCTACAAGCCTCACGTAGTTCTAAACTCGAACAATGCTATAACAAAGTTGTCAGATTTGTTTGCAAAAAAAAAAAAAAAACATTATCACACCCACCACTGTTTAGCTCTAAAACACATTACTTACTTGAACTTCCTCATACGTATCTTATACCCCTCATCTTAACCCACAAAATTGTCTATACCCCATTTTCCTGCCCAGCAATTAGCCCATGTTCTAATTCTACTTGCCAAACTGTTCCCTTCGGTCAAATGATAAACAACTACTTACCATCTACAAAGCACAAAGGGCAGATGGAGTCAGTCTCTATTCCAATATAGCTATAACTTGGAATAAAATGACTATATCAGTCATGTCTATCTCACACCTTCATCTTTTCAGACCACTACTAAAAGAGTTCCTCTCCACCACCTCCTGGCTTTGTCCCTGCCCTCATCTGGAACATGGCTTCTCCTAACATCCTTCATCACCTTATAACTTCCTTTAAAGCACTAAATCATTTAACTTGCTTATCCCCTTCTGGTACTTAATTTTATTGTAGTACTTAAGTACTGAATCTACTTTAATTTATCACAACAAAATTTCCATCCCATCACTACTTCTCTGTTAACATTTTATCTTGATTATCCCATCTAATACCTCACTCTAATGTATTTCTAAATTCATCCTACCTATCTCATGCACCGCCCTTCTGTCTGTAAGTTCTGAATACAATGTTGTATATTAATGTTTGTGAATATCAATACAACTTTTATTATACTAACTACTATGCTATGTATATACTGTAACTCCATTGTAAAATGTGTTACTGTAAATATTGATTGTATTAAATTTGTTACCTTGGGTCTTTTTTCCCTGGGACTCTGCTAAAAAAAGAGCACCTGTGCCCAGTCAGACTTTCCCGGTAAACAAATGTCGATCTTCTTCTTCTTTTGGCTTTTTCTGGATAGGGGTTGCCACAGCGGATCACCTGTTCGCTCATGATTTGCAGTGGAGTTTTTACAGTGTTGAGTTGCCAGCCCGGCACCCAACCATCCACAGAAGGTACACACATGCACGCACTCACACCTAGGGCCAATTTAGAGCGCCCAATCCACCTACAGCATGTCTTTGGGATGTGGGGAGGAAACCCACGCAACCACAGGGAGGACATGCAGACTCCGCACAGAAGGCACCCCAGTTAAGGATCGAACCGGAGAACCTCTTGCTGTGAGGTGGCAACACTAACCGCTGCACCACCACGGCTGCCGCGGTAAACAAATATCAATAAATAAATAATTTCTTGAATGAGTCTAGCCCTTTAGGAAAGCTGAAGAGCAGCCCATCTTGTATGATGGGAAAAAAGAGGGCAAAACAGACTATTTTCATATGTTTTTCTCTTGCCTTTTTTTTTTTTCCTGCACTATGGAAAATCATTTCCAGGCAGGGTCAAGACACATTCTACAGGAGCCTATTCTTTGATGGCATACCGGAAAGGGAATGGACTTTAGAAGCATTCTAAAGGCAGCTACTTGGTTATCTGTGCATACTTTCACAAGGCACAAGAAACTGGCTTCCTTTTTATAGGTCTAAAACAGGCTTTGCTAGGACCATTCTCCTGGGTCTCCTGGATCTTTATTTTAATTCTACCCATGTAGCTAAGGCTACTGCAGCAGTGATTTATGATGAGCATAGTGCAGTTATGTAAGTTGCGTTTAACATAATGGTAGATGTGCAATATAATCACTGCGGCAGTAGCCACACTCTCCCTCCATCACCCTTTTTTCTGTATATTGCTATGTTTTACATAAAGTAATATGCTCCCAAGTTTGTTTATTGTTAGGACAATAGGCTCTCTCCTTCTTGGGACAAGAAGGTCCTGAAGAGTTTTGTCTGCCTGCCCAATCTGCTGTTTTCTTCCTTTGGAGATTGGGCCACAACAGCATTTGGAGCATGAGTGAGGGGAAACCAAGACTTTGGAAGAGTGTCTGTCCATTATATCCATGGCAGGATATAACCTGTATAGCTAAGGCTGCTGCAGCAGTGATTTCTTCAAACATCTGCCATTATGGTAACTGCAACTTAGATAACTCTACTTCCTTGTAAACTGGCACTAGATGCTTATTATCCAGTCATCTGGGATATACCTTTCTCTTCATACAGTGATGAGTACCCTCAGGAGTGATTTCTCACACAATTCACCCAACATCATTGTCATAGCTGTCATAACTTCATCTGAGCCTGCTGCTTTCCATGACTTCATTTATTTTAGGACTGCTCTTACTTCTTCTAGCCTGTGTTCTTATTCTTTCATTGTAGTGTGTGCATAGGGCAGTACAGCATCTGAGGGGTTGTCTTCATTCAGAAGCAGCTGGAAGTATTCCTTACATCTGCCTTTCATGTCCTTGAGACTGCTGATTGATGACTGGCACATCCAATGTAATAGTTATGTTAAGTGTGAATTGTTTGTCAAGCTGAATAATGTTTGATGGACAACTGCAGAAAAATCTTTGAGCCTATTTCAATAGAGTTGTGTATACACAGTCAAGGTATCATGAAACAGAAGTTCCAGATGTCTGCTTATAAACTGCATAGTTCTAAAAGGTGTCAAAAACACAACAGTATACAGATGTATCACATCCTCCTTAGCAATATTAAGTTTGTGGTAGCAGAATAATCTTAATTTGCCATTTAATATAAAGGTGCAGATATTAAGTGTGACGTAGTGGGCAGCACAGTGGCGCAGAGGATAGTGTTGTTACTTCACAGCAAGAGGAACTGTTGTTCAATTCTTGGATGAGGTGCCTTCTGTGTGGAGTCTGCATGTCCTCCCCTGTGTTTGCGTGGGTTTCCTTCATGTGCTTTGTTTTTTTCCCCACATTCCAAAAACATGCAGTAGGTGGCTTGGACACTCTAAATTGGCCACAAGTGTCAGTCTATGATATGGAAGAACAGACGTGGCAGGGCTAGCCACCCAGCGGTGTGAACCTTGGCTCTAGATGATTATCACTGTTGAAGTGGCAATCCAACCCCATGTGTAAAAATGGGAAAAGGGGTTGTGGATGGATCGATGGATGGAAGCAGTACTGCTCATAGTTCAGAAACACTTCAGTTGATAACAAAGGCCTAATTAAGAAGGGAATAATGCAAAGATTAGAGAAACGTAAAGCATTTAGGAAATACACTTTAAGAGAGTTTGAGCATACAGGTAACAGTGGGCAGTATCTGGAAATAATTGCATTAAACTTCATGAAAAGACATGAATCCACCAACCTGTTTTTGGAAGACTACGCATATGTTATGCTTGATGTCAGCAGGCAAAGAACTGCATGTGTTAAAAAACAGAACGTCAGTATATATACATGTACTTGATGTTTAGGGTTGGTTTCTGTTGCAGCCAAGGAATCCAGAGTGTGTAAAGCTTTATGTATATTGGTGGAATATGGCTTATAATGGCAGTTACTTCAGAGAGTCATGGCATGAATAATCCATTTATATCATTACGCTAGGAAAATAAATTGTTTAGTCTTCATTTAAAACATAGAACATGGCCAGATAAATAATTTCTCTTGTATGTTTCTTCTACTTACACTGCATGAATAAATACCATTAACTAAACATGATTTAAACTACAACTGAAAATACAGTTTTGAGTAGTGCTCAAACTACTGGAGCATGTTTCGTTAAAAAAATATTATACTGCTTAACCTGTATAAAAAAATAACTTTCTGGCAAATATAAATTTAAATAATGTCATACAAATATATACAAATATTATATTCCATTGCTGTCCAGAAATGTTTTACAGAAAGGCTGTTAGCCAGCTTCCATTAACAGGCTGAAAATCAAAACTACATACGTCATTTGTGAGACTTCTGCTAATACTGGAATTCAATTCCAAATATTGCAAAGCTATTTAGTTTCTTTTACTGTTACTTTTTCCCTAACTCTTCAGATCTGCATCATTTACCGAGGCCATTTGATGTGACACTGTGGCACATGTCATTTTTCTCTGAAAGAAACATTGGGAAAATATACACATGAGTCTTTTGGTCTTCTTCATTTTGTCATTTGGAGAGATGTCTTCCTGTCATGCTTCCTCCTGTTTCCGGAGAAGTGTTTTGTTGATCAAAGAGTAGACTGGGCATGATGGAAGAAGTATTTGTAGTAATTAAACGTTGCACACTGTTTAGCCTTGAAGTAGTGGAATCAGGTTTAATAGCCTGGAAATATGGCACAGAATGCCTCTTCTGAGGAATTTCAGTGACAGTGGCTGATGGTAGTGTAAAATACTTAACTCTCTCATGGGAATTTTACTTCAAATAATTACACTGTTGACAAACCCTGTGAAGGCAAACTCCACTAGGTTTCATGTATCATCACTGTTAGTGGAAGTCTGTCCATTTTGTTTTGATAAATAGCATTATAGAACCATCTTTTGAGGTTTGTGTTTTAGCTGAATTCTACTGTATAAGCCCCAGCATCATTTGCTGTTAAATACTTGTATGTAGGATTGCATCACTTTCTGTTTTACTGAAACATAGACAAAAGTAGCAGTTGGTAATGAAACAAGTGAATGTTACTGACAAAAAACTAGTCAAGAAACCTTTTGTTTTTTCCTTATATGCAGCCCATAAGAACAGCAACATAATGACTAATGTCTGCTGTAATTGCCTTCCAGGCCAGTACTGTCGTGATTAATTTTCCTTTTAAATGTTGACAGACTGTATGATAGTTAGTCATTACATCTAGATGTACAAAATGCTACTATAACCATTCTTGAGGGGAAAAAGCAATAGCTTACCAAGTATTGCCCATTTTTAGACTTTTTTTCCAGTATTTTAGGCTTTAAGATAGCAACATGTAAAAAAGCAAAAAAAAAAAAAAGTTTTCTGCACACACTTGCATTTGTGTATGTATGTATATATATATATATATATATATATATATATATATATATATATATATATATATATATATATATATATATTTATGCATGTGTGTCTGTGTATATGTTTATATAAACATGCAGGACAGGATTAGTAGATAGGTATATGTGCACATGATGCATAATGTATTTCATGGATAGGGTGTAGAAGTTGGATCACTGATTACAAAGCAGTTGCTTTGATTGATTTTTCAGTGCCATTTTAACTGAAACTTACTATTTGAAATAGCATTCAAAGTAATGAGTTTCTATGGGAGGTAACTCTCCACCCCCATATCCCACATGATGTCTATAATCCCATTGCCTTTTTGTTTAACATAATCAACTCACCTCTGAGGTCACTGCATCTCTGGAGTAAGACAGATTCAACATTTTCTTCTTGTAGTGATCTTTACCAACGAACATGCAGTTTCGATCTTTATCACACAATTGGTCACTGCAAAGTTAAGACACCCCCCAAACAAAAATAGAAAATGCATACATATATATATGTATGTGAGTGCATACCATTCTGTTGAAGTTCCTTTTGTTGATGGGTGAGAAAGCCAGTTCAGCTGAACAAAAATCAGCCTGTTGAACCGTGTCTGCTTTCTCCCACTGAGATCATGGTGTAGTGGGGTTCAGGGAATTTTACCCTTTCTCCACTCTAGTACGATCTCAGAGTTGATATACAAGTAGCAGGGGGTCTGGGGTACACATCCCCTCTGCAAAAAACACTAGTTTAGTTTTTTTTTTTTTAATGGTTTGTGGATTGATATTTTTGGTCTTCAACACTTGTTCACGTCGACAAATAGTTATGCTTCTATGTATGGCTATGCATACATATATCTGTATATATTTGTGTGTGTGTGTGTGTAACATGCTTAAAAGTGTTCCATCATTGATTTTTTTTTATGTCATCTAAGTCTTAGAAGTGTTGCATTATATTTGGAATCTAGTGTTTGAACTGTCTGATACGTAAACTGACAGAACAGCTGGTATCAGTTGAGTGTTGGCAAACTGAGAATTGTATTTCTTCTTGGACTTTTGTATTTGTTAACTTTGAATGTTCATTACTGTATCAGTTATCTGCTACTGTTCCTATTTCACAAAATTGTATAATTTTATGCAAAGCATTTTTCATCATTTTCAGTTGTTTGTGATTCCATGTGTTGTGAAGAATGTCATGTGGATGGTCATCGTTTCCATTACTTTGTGATCTTGGTGTCTACATTAAAGTTTTGGATCGCTGCATTTACAGGTGTTCCTATTTGCATTTGTTGTACGTAGTTCATAGTTCTTCTTTACCATACACCTTCCATTTGGACACCATTTGAGGATTTCTATATCTGCCTAGATAGATATAGGTGTATAAATACACGTGTGTGTGTGTGTGTGTGTGTGTGTGTGTGTGTGTGTGTGTGTGTGTGTGTGTGAATGGATGTGTAGATATGCACTGTGAAAGGTCCAGAAAAGAAACTGAAGTAAAGGCAAAAATAAACTGTTTATTCCACTACAATCCGTTAATGCATTAACTGACTCACTGCGTCAAATTTATAGGGAAAATGCAAAATACTCATTCTTCCAGTTTGAAAATACATTTAGTATCTTCAATAAATATTTCCAGACGCTGTTGTCCTAAAGTTGAAACTAAACAGTACCACAAATGCTTCCTCTGAGCAAATGTTATATAATCTTATAGCCTTTGCAAAAAAAAAAAAGTTAAAATGCCAGACTCTTATGAAGTGTATGCGTCTGTATGCCATAGAGTCAGCCTATGTCAGTAGAATATTTTTGTTCAGTGCAGTTGTCCAATATTTGCTTCTACCCATCCCCAGTAACTGTGAACAGGCTAAATTCTTTAATAGTCTTTAACAGTCACCAGCCGTAGTGTAAATAAATAAATATTTCTTTTTATAGATCATTTTGTTCTTTCCATCACAGTTTCTGTCAGTTTATTAGTTCCCATTTATCCGTGTACACACACCTACTACCATTTTCGACATTGAGGTAATATAGATAATAGCATAAATTAAATAATAAAAGGGTATTACCATTGAAAAACATTTGAAAAACATGCAGTCACTGTAAGCAGAGCATTTCCCACAAAAAGTAGTTTGGTTACTTCATTTTGTCTGCATCGCTAGCGGATAATGTAAAATGCCCAAAAAATCCCTCCATAGTAAACTGCTTACACCGTGAGCCAGAATAAAGCAATACTTAAAAAAAAACAAAAAAAAACATGTCAAGATTTCAGTGCCAGGAGTACCCCTTCAAGCAGCTCCATGACATATCTCCCAAACTCGTACCTCCCGAAATGGACATCTTTCATTATTTAGTGACTTTATTCCTCAGTGATAGGCCAGAAATCACAACTTTTATGAAGAACAAACCAAAAAGATTAGGTAAATATCTCCCTCTCCTACAAGTGTTACAGCCATTTACACTTTCCACAAAAGATACCACACTAGAGGCCTATAGATATGTGTATATATTTATGTAAAACATGGTAGTTATATAAAACATGACAGAAACAGCAATGTACTATGCAGCCACAGGGCAGGCGCTATACATATCTTGGTTGCATGAGAATGAGGATACAAGAAGCTGTTGCGTATTCTATACAATGACACCTTTTATAAAAATAAGACTTTTTTTCCCTTAAATAATGTCATTGTATAACAACAATAATCCACTCCTGTGAATGCGTAATGTGGGATTTAGCTGTGGTTGTCTTTGTTTAAGCACTCATACTTTACCCTCACGATCAAACCATGATGACCTCGTGGGTAATCCTACATTGACCACACAGAGTGATTGATAGATTATTGCTAAAGTACTGTTTTATTGGTAAGTGGAAAGTTTAGTAGTTTGCAATCATTGCGTGCAGAATCTGAGAATGGTACATGAGTGCCTCTCAAATGCTAAGAATTAGGGATGGCATTATGATTTTTGCTCTTAGATTTCTTGATGTTTTCATAAAGTTAGATACATTTAAAGGTTCACACATAATTAAATAACTCTGCTAAGCCTACACAGTCATTTCTTATTAATACCTCCATTGATTGCAGTATCAGATTTTCTATTCTGAAAAATAAGTAATATCTCTTCTTTATGACCCACTACTATGATTTTTGAAGGGCAGTACTATAATTTTGATGCTGACAGGCATGAATGCACATGCAAATGGAATTAGCTGTCATATTGTAATTAATTAATTAATTTTATGTATTTATTTTGACATTTGTTGACTGGGTTAGTCTGGCTGAGCAGAGACACAAAGAGAAAAGCTCCAGACAGGTACATAAGAGACAGTTACTTATAAATGTAGTCTCAATACAGTATAATTAATGGCAGGAGATGTCTTGTCTGTATATTTTAAGAGATTTTTATATTTTTATTTTGATAATGAATAAATTATTGTTGATGTGTAGCAGGAAATACTGTGCAAGCTCATCTGTATTTTTCTTTTGAGCCCTTTATTCTAGAACTGCATATAGATGGCTAGAATACACAGATAAATAAATATTTAAAAAAGACTGCAATTTAAGTGCATATCTGTTACAACAGTAAGATGTGCATTTGTATTCTGACATTCTCTGTATGTGGAACACAACTCCACTTGATAAAGTAAGTGAAATATCTGTATTTATCACTCCACAGATGACTTTTGTGATCTTTTGGAATCTGCTCTACGTGAAAGTTATAGCCCCTCCTCTTTCCTGCTTTTTAAGGCTAATGCAGAGACTTAGATTTTTGAGTTGACTTTGAATATGCAGCAGTACATTGCTTCACTGCTGCAGATTGTGCTTTGCAAAAAGTAGTGTTCACAAGTAAGAGTGTCAGAGCACTGACCTCAGAGTCTCTCCATATGTATGTGTAGTTCAGTAGGATTGATGTACAGGATGATCACTGACTAGCTTTTGATGCCCCCTGGGACACTGTCTTCTATTGTCAGTTTATAGCTGCTTTAATCTTTAAATTGGAAGATAACTTTACCATTAATTATTAAGTTGGTTTTCTGGCTTAGTTCTCCTTGACAAAATCTAGGAATATTTGTAATAATAATAATAATAAAAATAATAATAATGACAGTGATAAGAATAATAACCAGACTGCAAGCATAACATTTCAGTGGAACTGTACTGGCCCCTTCTACATCGTGCACTTTATTGTACTTTCTGGATCTCACATGTCCTACTGTATGTATTCAGTGAAATATGACTATTTTTATTAAGCCTTCTTACTTTTCATGTAGACACATTTTATAAAAACATTTTGTTTTTTCTAATTATGTGTACAGTTTTGCAGTCCTTCCAGACTAATTGCATTCTTGTTTTTCTTACAGATGACTTTCCATTAAAGTTGCTCTGTTTTTTTTTGCTCACAGTCATTATGACTTTATGTGCACTTGGTGCTGTTCTTGGTGTTACAACAGGTTTAGATTTAAATATTGGCCACTGTAATGTTGTAAGTCAGACCTTTGTATTTGTGTGAGAGCAGAAAGTGTATGTAGGGCAGTGTATTAATAACCCCCAATTAGTAATTTCTCTCTTTCTGCCTGGCTGTCACTGATGGTGTTTTCTTACCATTCAGTTTAATCACTTTCTTTCATCTTCCAGCCTTTTTCAACCCCCTTCCAAAAGACATTTGTTGAGGCATAAATGTGTGCTACAGCTTCCAAATCAGTTGGTACAGTTTACTGAATTGGGAGTCCTGCATTATGCTAACATTTTACTTCTACTGCTGACATTTTGTAAGAAACTTGTTTACAACCAAGTCACATGGTGGCGTGCTGGGGACGAAGTTGTATCATCCTACAGGTTTTTGATGTTGGGATCCATATGTAATGCCACATGTAGGTCAGTGGAAGGTGTACTGCTTTGAAGAGGGGCAGCACAGGCAATGTTCATTATTCCTGCTACTTCAGTGGCATTTTGGGTTAATTGCCAAGGTAACCCAGTATAGACCAACTTTCAAAAGCTCAAACTCCCCTCTAACTGACTTCCTGTGTCAATTGACTGGCTGAGCATATCCGGAGAAGGAAGCCTTCTGGTGTCAGAAGAAGTGAATGTTCAGTTTTTCTGACATCCGAAGAAGAAAGTCCTCTCACTCTTCACAGGACTCGGTACTGATTTGTACAGTTTACTGCTCAGATAAGGCCCATTTGAGGACCTCCTTCATCTCGTTTTATTATTAGACTTATTATTTTCCTACTATTTTTATGTTTATTTTTAAAAAATGTATTTCAGTATTTTATTTCTGTCAGTGTTTGCAGTAGTTTCTGTGGGAATTTCGGGTCTATATCAGTTTGTTAAAGGTTCATTTCTGTGAACCTTTCTTCATCAACCTGAAACAACTGAACATTCACTTCAGCGAATTCACATTGAAAAAACATTTAAACCGGGAAAGGAAGCAGTTGGCCAACACTTTGACTGTAACACATATGGCAGTATGTCAAACCCACCCAAGTGGGGGACTACACGGCCCCAACTATATATACCAGCTCCAAGATTACACTACAGTGGAGAAAAGGGCAAATTTCTGCTGTTGGCCAACTGCTTCATTAACCTATGTAAATCTTTTGCAGATGTGAACGTTCGCTGAAGTGATCATTCAGTGGTTTTGGGTTGATGAAGAAAGGTTTGCAGAAATTAACCTTCAACAAATTAATTTACCTGGGCATTTCTGCTTGTAGCAGTGCTTGTTCACTTGGATTCAGTCTTTGACAAGTGCTTGTTCTTACTGTGTCTGAGGAAACATTTAGGATTTCTCTTAGAAGTGCAGTGTGTATGTATGCACTAGGGGCTGCATCATACAGTCAGAAGCTCAAATTAATTGCTCCTGCCTTTGCTGTTGTTACTGTGGTTCATTTTCATCTTTTGAAGGGGAAACATTGCAGAATTTGGATTTTTCAACATATATACATTATTTACTGTCTGTATGGCTCTGCTGTGTATGTTTTTAATATCAGGTTGTGATTTTACCACAAATTAAGTTATTTGAATGTACTGTGGAGATTTTATTCTCTCTGAAAAGAAAATATAGTGTAAATTGCTACCAAATGTCATTTTGTGACTATTAAATGTGGATGTTAAGTTGTCTATCTCGCCTTCATTCTTGCTGGATGGGGTTCGGAGCCGACCTCGGCTCCGACTCGGCCACTCTAAAAGCTCGAGAGTTGGTTCCACCGGCTCGAGGCTCCCCTTATATCCCACAATGCTAGGCGAGAGTTACCTCAGATCTCGTTTGCCGCTACAGCGATCGAGGTGTTGGTTTTCTACCGGCTTCTTGGTAAGTAAACTTTCAGTAAAGTTAGGATACTTAAACCCCTTTATTTTTAATTTTAACTACATTTTCCCTTAGTTTAGTGGAATTCTAACCCTTTTTCACAAAAATCCTGCTTCTTCCCACAAGAACTTAAAAGTTCTTCCTCGGGCCTTCAGGCCTCTCTTCCATTCCCTAGTGGTGTGTGTGTGTTGCTTCTCTTAATTAAAACATTTTGATAGTTGTTTTATTTTTGAGTTTAAAAAATAAGATAAGGTGTAATCAGTGTGTTTGACTGAGTGTGTGTGGTTACACTTTCTTGTTCTAAGATGTCTAAAGACACAAAGGTCTCAGGCTTCAAGAAGTGTGATGCGTGCTGTCAGAAAATGTCTCTGACAGACGGTCACACTTCTTGTGTCTACTGCCTGGGCCTTTGCACCTGCAGGACTCCTGTGCTGTATGCCACGGCTTCAGTCCCAGGGTCCTGCAGGAAAGAAAGAACAAATTGATCCTAAGGGGTCTACTTAAGCCTGAGGATTCCCTCTGTCTCTGGGAAACCCTCCAAGGCTTCTAGGTCCTCGGCTCCAGCTACTGAGCCGAGACCTAAGGCTACTAAACCTGTCTGCATCGGCTCCGGCTGGAGCCGATGAGTCTACAGCTTCTGTGGTTCCTCGGCTCCGGCTGGAGCCGAGGTATTAGAATTCCTTGTCGGCTCCGACCAGACCTTCGGAGCCGACATCTAGGAAGAGATCTAGGTCACCATCCCTTGGCTCCGTTCATTCGGCTCCAGCATCTCCTCTGCTGTCTGAACGGAGCCATAAATCTCACTCCTCTAGGTCATCGAGGCTGTCGGATCATGACCTTCAGAGGGTAGTGAGTCGACTTCTTAAGTCCGAGGCACTGGCCCAAATGCTTCAGAGCCCGACTCATCAGTCGATGCCTGCCCCTGTCCATCAATATGTTCCTCCTCCGACTCCGTTGAGCTCGGAGCCGGGCGTTGAACCGAGACTGTGGTAGCCGAGCCGATACAGATGTCTTTGGCTCCGCCATCGGCTCAGATTTCTTCTTGAAGAATCTCGGCGCTGACTTCCTCGGCTCCGAGGGGTGAGTGGCATCGGACCCTTGTCCGACCCCGCTCTTCCTCTCGGAGCTTCGCGCTGGTGAGTTCGGCTCCGACATCGGCCTCGAGCCATCACTGTCGGTGCCGAGGAGGTTCTCAGCTTCTCGGAGCGGGACCTCTGGCTCTGCCTGACAGGGGTGCGTTCGAGGTCATGCGGAGTGTGTTAGAACCTGGCTCTACTCCACAGTCGGCTCCGTCCGCCCCTCCCTCTACGGTGCCTCAGGTCAAGTCGACTCACTCCCTCATCCTGGACCGCAGAGAGCCAGCTCCTCAGGAACCCCCTGTGGGGATCTCATCCTCTTCCGAGGCCTCTCCTGATTTGGCAGAAGAGCCCCCTCGGAAGAGAAAGTGTAAGAGGAAATACATTGACTCACCTGAGTCCGTCACCTCTGACACAGATTTAGAGGATTCCGAGGGTTCCCCCCGTTCCCCTTCTGAAGATGTCTCTTTTGCAGGCATTCTAGAAATCCTCAAACAGAGGGGAAATTGGCCAGCCCTCAACCCTTCGGAGGATGAATCTGTGTACCTTGAGGCGTTTGGCTCTCGTTCTTCCACCTCCTGGGTGTCTCCCCCCTTTGACCCCCTCATGCAGGTGGTAGCTAAAAAGGCATGGACGGCTCCTGATTCAGTGGACCCCACTCCCAGGAGACCCTCAAAATTCATAACGGCACCAGCAGACAAACAGTTCTTGACAAAAGGAGTTTCTGTGGATGCTATGGTGGTTGCTGCTGCCACTAAGAAGGAACTAGCTGATCCTTCAGTACCTGTCCATCCACCTAACAAGGAATCTAGGTCCATGGACAGGTACGGGAAGCGGATGTTCTCGCCAGCGACATTTGCTATGCGTTCGCTGAACTACCTATGCCATTTTACTCGTCTTCAAAGGGACTTGATCAAAGAAGTGAGTGACATGTTGAAGGATCCTACAGCTGCGGGTTTTCAAGATAAGGTGAACACTCAGCTGGCTACCCTGAACTCCATAGCCAACTCCTCCATGCGCCTCCTTTCTTATGCGGCTGATGGAGCGAGCAGGGCCGCAGGGACAGGTGTGGCCTTACGTAGGCATGCCTGGATGCGGCTATGCAATTTTGCGGACCCCTTTAAAACGTCTTTCACTAATTCCCCATTCGATGGATCATCTCTCTTTGGTCCTCAAGTGAAAGAAACCTTGACTAGGTGCGAGACTGATGGCAAGACTCTTTCTGCCGTCGGAGTCCGTTTTTCTACTCCTTCTAGGCCTTACCCCAAAGGCCAGAAAAGTGGGAAAATGTGGTTCCGTAAACAATCTCAAGGGACTTCGCCTGACGCACAGAGTCGGTTCCCCGCCAGAGGCAGAGGCGGGAATAACAATGGTAGACATCGCCCTCGAGGCAGGGGGGGTCCGCAGAACCAGGGCAATCGAGAAGCCTTCTCTGATAAGCCCTTTCAGCATCCCTGAGGTGTTGCCCGACTGCCCACCTTCGGAGGCAGTCGGGGGAAGATTGTCACTGTACCCAGAAGCCTGGCTATCCCTGACTCAAGACAAATGGGTACAGTCCATCATTTCCGAAGACTATTCCATTCCCTTTCTTCGCATTCCAAACCAATCAAAAAAAATCCCTTCCAGATGTTCCACCCGCTCAAAGGGATCTAGCGGTTTTGGAAATTTCAAAGCTGCTTGCGAAAAGAGCAATTCAGCCAGTTCCAGCAGACCAGCAAGGATCCGGAATCTACTCAAGGTTCTTTTTAGTTCCAAAGAAAACAGGGGACTGGAGACCAATTTTGGATCTCAGTATCTTGAACAGATCAGTCAAGAAAACAAGATTTCGGATGGTCACGCTGCAGTCCATCCTTCCCCTATTGGGAAAAGGAAACTGGATGTGCTCTATAGACCTTCAGGATGCGTACTATCACATAAAATGAACAGACGCTCCAGAAGATTCCTCCGCTTCAGGCTGGGAACCAGTCATTTTCAATTCAGGGCCCTGCCCTTTGGTCTCACCACTGCCCCCGGTGTTTACCAAATGCATGGCAGTGGTAGCTTCTCACCTGAGACTACAAGGATTCCAGGTGTTTCCATATTTGGACGACTGGCTCCTCACAGCTCCCACCAAGCATCTCCTTCTGATGGCCAGGGATTACACTTTTCGCATTTGTCAAAAGTTAGGCATTTCAATAAATTGCGAAAAGTCTGTTTTGTCGCCTTGTCGTACTATTACCTTCATAGGCGCAAATCTAGACACAGTAGACATGTCTGTAGACTAACAGATCAGAGAATAACAGACATACACAAACTGGTCTCACTCCTTTTCAACAACAACAGAATCAAAGCCAGGTTAGTTCTGAAAGTGTTGGGAATTATGGCGGTGGCCATACCTCTGCTTCCATTAGCCAGATTCCACATGAGAATCCTTCAATGGATGCTCTTTACACAATGGTCATACCAGCAACTTCCAATGTCCCACACCATTATGATCACGCAGGCGTGCAGAATTCATCTCATGTGGTGGATGTCTTCCCCTCAGCTCTTATTGGGAAGACCCTTTGTTCCTCCCCCTCCGGTTGCTACTCTGACAACGGACGCCTCCCTGATCGGGTGGGGGGGGCATTATCAGGGCAGGACGGTCCAGGGCACATGGCAACCAGACGAATGCCACTTGCACATAAATGTTCTGGAGATGAGAGCAGTGCTTTTAGCGTTGCAAGCCCTTCAAGACTCTCTTCCCTTGGGAACGATTGCAATCCAGACAGACAATATGTCTGTAGTGTGGTACATCAACAAACAAGGCGGAACCAGGTCCTACCCCTGTGTCGAGAAGCACTCAGATTGTGGCAATGGGCGATTTCTTCTCAGCGGTTTCTGATAGCAACGCACATCCCGGAAGTCCAATCAAATCGCGGACAAGTTGAGCAGAGCTATCCTCATGCCTCACGAGTGGTCTCTGAAAGACTCTGTTGTGAGAGAAATTTTTCTCAAGTGGGGTCAGCCTTGCTGCGATCTTTTTGCTACTCCCCAAAACAGCAAGTGCAGAGATTATTTCACTCTATTCCCTTTACCAGGCCAACCCAGCAGAGACGCTAGTCCAAGTTTGGCCCCGGGGACTTCTGTATGCATTTCCACCCTTCCCACTAATCTCTCAAGTGATACAGAAAGCTATCGCTCAGAAGGCCTCGTTGATCCTCATTGCTCCTTACTGGCCTCGACAGGTGTGGTTCCCCTTTCTACATCAATTTCTATTGAGCGACCTTGGCATCTGGACCTAGTTCCAGATCTTTTGATCCATCAGTCGGGTCAGTTTCATCGCTCCCTCCCTCTCTGAACCTCACTGCTTGGTTCCTCCAGTTCCAACCTTAGCCAGGCTTCTCAATTATCTCACTCTGTTCGAGATATTTTGATAGCTTCCCATAAATCTTCCACTCGGAAGATTTATTTGAGTAAGTGGAAACGCTTCACATATTGGGCTCAAGGAAGGGACATAGATCCTTTCACTGCTTCCATCCAAATAGTCCTTGATTTTCTAGCTGAACTCTTCCATGCAGGTTCATCTCCTTCTACTCTTAAAGTTCAATTGGCAGCTATTTCTAACTTTCATGTGGGTATTTCTGAGTCTGCCTTAATGTCCCACAAGCTTTGCAAAGCCTTTTTGAAAGGAGTTTTTCTTCTCAGACCTCCTATAAGAAATCCTCCTTCTCCTTGGGACCTAAATTTAGTTCTTACTTCTTTGATTCTTCCCTTTCGAACCTGCAGCCTCCTGTTCTTTAAAATTGCTATCATGGAAGACTCTCTTTCTGGTAGCTATTACTTCAGCTAGAAGAGTTTCAGAACTTCATGCACTCAGCTGTCGACCTCCTTATCTATTGTTCCATAAGGACAGGGTATCCTTACGAACCAACCCGTCCTTTTGCCTAAGGTAGTCTCGACGTCAAACCTAAATCAAAGCATTGACCTCCCTGTCTTTTTCCAGAATATTCCAATAGGTCTGAACAAAAATTACACTGGCTAGATGTTCATCGTCAGTTGAGGTACTATTTGGATAGAACAAAACAATTCAGAAAATCTGACCAGCTGTTTGTCTCCTATGCAGAAGGCAGAAAGGGACTTTCAGTTTCAAAGGTATCATTATCTAGATGGCTAACATCTCTGATTTCCCTTGTTTATGAAATTAGACACCAAAAGCTGCCTAATAAACCTAAGGCCCATTCCACCAGAGCTTTGGCTACTTCTTTAGCCTTCCAAGACAGACTGCCTATTGACACCATTTGTGCAGCGGCTACTTGGGCTACTCCTCACACTTTCATTTCTCATTATAAGTTGGATTTAGCTTCTAGGCATAGAGATAACTTTGGTTCCACTGTTTTCAGGAGTCTGTTCCGTTAGGCCACCCGGGACAAGGTGCTAGGGACGCGGTCCCATCCAGCAAGAATGAAGGCGAGATAGACAACTTAACATATAGAAGTTATGTTCTTACCATAACGTTCCATGTTAGTTGTCTTCTTCTCGCTTCTTCTTAGCCCCACCCTCCTTCCGCCTGGCCTGGACAGACCTAGAGGAGTTGTGATTGTGACCTCTCTTTCTACCACCTCTTTTATTAGGCATATGCTGTTGTGCATATTTCCTGGATGAGGATATAGGTCACCCTTCTTTCTCCCTGGTTTTAGAGGTGGACTTTGTTTATAGCTATTCTGATACTATTATAAGCTGGGGTTAGCTTACAAACGAGATATGAGGTAACTCTCGCCTAGCATTGTGGGATATAAGGGGAGCCTCGAGCCGGTGGAACCAACTCTCGAGCTTTTAGAGTGGCGGAGCCGAGGTCGGCTCCGAACCCCATCCAGCAAGAAGAAGGCGAGAAGAAGACAACTAACATGGAACGTTATGGTAAGAACATAACTTCTATTTAAAGTGCGTGGAGCTAATTTTTAACACTGGTTGCTTTGTTGTCTGAACTTTGGGTACTGGAAATTCTTTTAACATTTGTCAGTTGTAAAATAATTCTGAACAAATTTTAAACTGTTTTTGTGATAATAGGCATTGTTTAGTTGTATGGGGACATACTTATTACTAGAAACTTTAAGCGATTATTGTGATACTTTAAACAGTATGGTCAGTTTATTATTCTGGCTGGTGTTCTTCCCCCTGACTTGATGGATCCTAACCCTGGTAACCCCCCCCCCATCAAATATGTTGCACCTAAAAAGTAAAAACAAAATAAAAATATGCCTCAGTCTATCCTATGTGATTTTATTGAGGCCACTGCTCAGCCCACAGACCACATACCTTTTGCCCTGTCTTCCTCTAGTGTAGCTTTACTAGCCATTATGGAACGGGATTTAGACACATCCTTTGGAGCTGTTCCAGTACCTGGTACTGGTATGAGACAACCAAACCCTTTAGGTGCAGGAGTACTCCAGAGTAAGAAACCCCTTGCCAGACATAATACTCTGTCCCTAGATATTTTATCTTGTAGTGAAGTTCACGAGAAAAAGGGAAGCTTAATCATGTAGCTGATAATCAGATTATAGCTGTTTATAAGGCTGATGTGGTTTCTTTGGCTAATAGTGTTCAGCAGTCAGCTAATTCTGATGGCTGTGTTCCCTTACATGGCTCTAGTGCTAGTGTGGCTAGAGACCTTTCTGTTGTTTCAGAGACTGATAAGGAATCTGATGAAGACAGTAGTGATTTCCTAGCTGACACTGAATCTAGTCACTCATTTTTGGAAGGTGAACCTGCGCTAAAGTCTAAACAAGTGTTCTTTTTACCTCAGATGATTGCTAGATTTAGTGATGTTTTTGCTTGGGAGCAGTTATGAACTACCCCAGAGCTAGGCAGGGGTATATGACTTTATAGAGGATGAGATGCCCACTTCTGTGCCCCCCCCCTTACTTGCCATGGAAGATGTTTATAAAGCTGCCTGAGGGATACTAGTATTTATTCCAGCAGTCTCTAAAAAGGCTCAGAGAAAATATAGTTCTCCTTGGATATGACAGGTCTCTCTTCTTATCTGACTGCTTAACCAGCTGTGGTCTTCCCAGCTACCTGCTCAGATAAAAAAGTCATTGACTTCATTCAATCCAGCATCCCCTGATAAAGTAATAAAATGGTTAGAGATCTTCAGGAAAAAATGATGTCTGTTTTTGGTAATATGCCCTTTAGAATATTAAATTTTGAAAGCTGTATATAGAAGTTTATTTTACAGTGTGTACACAACTTGAATGATTTTGTTGCATCCTTACCTGTAGTGAAAAATTCTTACAATAGAGAGTCAATTATCTGAACGTCGATTATATGAAACGCCAATTATCCGAACCAGCCTTCCAGAGTTTTTGGATAGGAAAAATCATAAAGTCTGAATATGTAAACATTGTACATATTTGATTGAACATGTTTTTTAGGCTTGTAGCCAGCTCGTATGTGAAAAACATTCTTTATTGGCCACTAGATTCACTGAATGGTTTAAATCTGTATTCCTGTGTGCAGAAAAAACAAGGTTTTAGAAGTTTTTTTATCCAGTTCAGTTTTATGTTTGATTATCTGAACTACCCTAGGTCCCAATTAGTTTGGATAATCAACTCTACTGTATATGAATGAATTTGTTTCTGATTTGACTTCGGCTTCAAAACATGCTTTAAGATGTGTGCTTGAATATTCAGATACAGTGTTGAGAAATCCTGCTACTTCTATTGTTTCAAAATGGTATGCTTGATTACAGAATCAGAACTTCTGCGATGATTTAAAAGTCAAAATACTGAATGTGCATTTAAGTTCTGAATTGGTGTCTGGGCTGTCTGTTACACAGATTCTCAAACATTGGTATGATCGAGGCAAATTAATGCATGGGGTATCTAGTATGTTTCTTGTACCCAGTTTTGTCTTCCTTCAAAGGGCAGAACAAATAAAAATCCCAGCCAAACAAAAGTGAGGGATCTAAAAGGAAATGACCAGAGGATAATTCTTCAAAACCAAAGAATAGAGATTATTTTCTGAAAAAGACTCAACCGCCTGCAAAGGAATGACTATGCCGAGTCACAGAGTACCCCTACCCACCCACTCTTTCTTCTCTTCTTTCTTACCTCTGGCTCGCCCTCAACCCAGCAGTATGTCTGCAAGTAATGTCAGACAAATGGATTCTGAGAATAATTCAGACAGGATACACTTGGCAGTGAACAGAATTTTTTCTCCCTATTGGAAATTCCCTCACACCCACCAGAACAGACAAAGCCATTTCCTCCAGGGCTCCATCAAATGGTAGAAGTAGAGGTCATAGAACCAGTGCCTGCAGTATACAAAGGCAAAGGATTTTACTCTAGAACCTTTTTGGTACCAAAACAAAAAAGGAGCACTCCTGGAGACCCATCCTAGATTTGTCCTTTCTAAACATCTTTGTAAAAGTTCAGAAAATCAAAATGCTTACCTTACAGTTGGTTCTAGTGTTGTTTCCAAACCCATGTTTCATGGTGTTTCTAGATTTCTAGGATGTTTATCATTTTCAGGAAATTTTTAGATTTGTTGTCTCTGGCTTACATTATCAGTTTTCTGCATTACCTTTGGGCTATCTGTTACACCTCATGTGTCTTACCCCGGTGGTTGCCTGTTAAAGAGCACTAGGCATCCACTTTTGTCCTTATTTAGAAACTCACTAATTTGTACATTTTCTGTATCTAGGTGCTTAGATCCCTTAGACAAGGTTGCATCCCTCCTTTCCCACCTGGCCTTTAAATTGAACCTTCAAAAGTCCTAATGCACACCTTCTCAACAAATTGTTTTCCTGGGGTGTTTGGTCGACACAGTAAAAAAAGATAGCCTTCCTGCTAGAAGACAAAGTTTTGACTTATCAGGCCAATTTCTTGGATTTCTGTCTTCTGTATGTGACCTCAGCAAGAAAGTTCCTCAAAATTCTAGACCTCTGGCATTAGCAATCGTCATGACATCACCAGCCAAACTACAGGTGAGAAAAATTCAGTGGTACTTGAAAGAATTGTTGGACCCATTCGCCTTCATTCCTTGGATTTCCATGTACAGGTACTGGGATTTGTGAAACAGCAACTGCAGTGCTGGAGGCATCAGCTGTCTCTGAGTGGAGGACTCTCTTTCTCTCCGTAGAACACAGTCAAATCTATCCAGATGGACTATTCAGATGTATGTGGAGAGCAGTGTCCAAGAGATTTCAAGTGCAAGGCTTTGGGGTGTCCTCAGGAAATGCCAAAGCACATGAAAGTAAAAAAAGATGTTGGCAGTGATACATGCCTTAAAAGTTCTTCACCACTTATGGACTGCGGATCCTCAACTAGTGGTCACAGACAACACTCTCATGATGTGGTACCTGAACAAGCAGTGGTACAATGATATGCCGTTTTTGCCATTTGCAAATGAAAGCATGGGAGTTGGCTCTTCAGCATTCTGTGAATCTTTAGGCTTCATATATTCTATTAGAGCAAAACGTAGCAGCAGACAGACTTATCAGATCTTGGGGGAGGTCTTCCAGGACTTCATCCAGATGTGGGGAACACCTCAAGCAGATCTTTTCGCCTCCTTTCAAAATGGAAAACTGAAAAAATTCCATCCAAGATATCCTTGGAGCCATGCTTGGAAAACAAATGCTGTACCATTTCCATAGTTGGGAATGTTTTTGTATGTATCTCGACCATTTTCAATTATTCCCAAAGTGCTACTAAAGATTCAGAAAAAAATACCAAAGATCATTGTAGTAACCCACTTTTGGCCCAGTTAAAGTTGGGTCTTTCTTAATGGAACTGGTCAAGGGCAATTACCACAAGCTTCCTCACAGACTGGACCTGCTCACGGAATATCAGAAGCAAAGAGTAGATCTCAACTTAGAGCACTTGTTCCATGAGGATATGCAACAGGTGTTTAAGGAGACAAGAAAACATGCAATTATAAAATCTTATGTTTACAAGTACAAGAAGTTTTATAGATGGTGCATAGCCAATAACAGAGGTCTCAAAAGGGTTTTGACTTCTCTGGTTTTGAAATAGTCATCTCCTTTGGGAAAAACAAAGTGCCCACAAATTACCACATAGGTGGTAATCCATTAAGTATGGAAGAAGTAATTAGGGATTTGGGGACCCAAGTAGATAGCAATCTGTCCTTTGACAATCGCATTGCCAAAGTGGTTAGAAAGACCTTCTATATAGCCCACCTTATCACAAAAGGGTTCACATCTAGATCAAGAGAGGTCATTGTGCCCCTCTACTCATCACTCATCAGGCCCATAATTGAATACATTGCCCCATTTGGGATGTACCTTACCCGACACCTGCAGCAACTGGAAAGACCCCAAAAGTACCTCACCAAGAGGATCAAGGGACTCAAACAGATGCCCTATGCAGTTAGGCTAAAGAAACTCCAGCTCTACTCAGTTGCTTACCGCCTACTCAGAGGCAATCTGTGTCTGATGTATAAAGCCATGTCCAACCCAGAATTAATGGACATGCTCCACCTCAGGAAATCCAAATCCTTTAGAGCTACACACTCCAGGGACTTAAACCTCAGCACAGAAATAAATAGGACATGCTGGAGGGACAGATTCATATCCCAGAGGCTCTCCTCACTCTGGAACAAAATCCCAATCCATGTTAGGCAGAGCCCCTCAATGACCCTCTTCAAGAGAAATCTTGACGAGTGGATGGGAGATCATAGGTTTACCCCTGGGATCTCTTCTGTGTCCCTACTAGACAGAGGCACAGTAAACTAACCTTAAAAGGGCCATCTTCTTTGACCTACTATACAGAGGCACAGTCAACTAATCTAAAAGGGTGGCGAAAGCCAAACACACTCTGGCTAGGCTTATAAATGCCCTAGGGCGGATAGCCTAGTATCAACCTATGAACCTATAAATATTTGTGTGAGCTACTCAGAGATGATTTGTCATATGCTTCTATAAAAGTGCATCTTACAGTCATCTCACCCTTTTGTCTCTTTTTGTGGTCGAACAGTTTATGAAAGGAGTGTTGTACTGAGACCACCTCAAAAGCAAATTCCTACTCCTAGAGATCTCAAGTTTGTTCTTGAAAAAATGACCATGTCTTCTCTTGAACCTGACTCATAGGCTGATGTATGGTGTATTATTTGGAAGACTGTTTTGCTGTCTGCTCTGACATCTGCAAAGTGAGTCTCTGAGCTGCAAGCTGTCATGGTGGGACACCCTATCTCATTTTTCACAAGGAATGCGTTCTGTTAAGCACTAATCCAGCATTCATTCCTAAAGCTGTTTCTGAATTAAACTTGAGTCAATCCATCAGTCTCCCAGTGTTCTGTTCTGATCCAAAAAGCAAGGGAGAAAAGATATTGTGTATACCTTGGATGTGCACAGGCAGCTCAGGTACTAGCTTGACAGAACAAAGCTGTTTAGGAATGCTGAATATCTGTTTGCTCCTATAGGGGGCTAAGAAAATTCAACCTGTTTCTAAGCAAACTACTGCATGATGGTTACCCTCTGCTATTGTTTTCTACTACTCCCACATTAGTAAATCTCTTCCATGCAAGGTTAAGGCTCATGTGATTAGAGCCTTATCCTCTTCTGTGACCTATTGGAAAGAGGTGGACTTGAGAAGCATTTCAAAGGCAGTAACCTGGTCCTGTGATCATACCTTCATAAAGCACTACAAAATGGATTCCTTTTCAAGGTCCAGAGTAGGCTTTGATAGGACCATTCTCAAAAGGAACTCCTGGATCCTTATCCTTGTACGTTACACGGAATCTATCTAAAATGGCACTGAGGCAGTAAGAATGATGAGCATAGTACAGTTACGTAAGTCATACATACATGTAGCACCAGATGTTTGAAATCCTCGTTGCCTCAGTAGCAACACCCATTCACCATTCCCCCTGGTTGTGCATCGTTAGAGGTGGGTTTCGACTCTTTGATTCGGTTGTTGTTGAATTTGTTTTTTTATATGGTATTATTGTTGGTTGCGAAATTACTCTTGCTAAATGAGTTTGGCTTCTGGTACTTGCATCATCTTTGTGGAAGCAAAAAAGCCTGAACACTCACTTTCTCTGACAGCTGAAGGCTTAAGTCTCAGGATATGCTCAGCCAATCGGCTGTCACAGGAAGAGAGAGAGGGAGGAGGGTCTGAGCTTTGGAAAGCTGGCCAGTACTGGGTTACCTTTTCAGATAAAACAAAATAAAATGAGGCAGTAATTAATTTGAACATCTACTGTTACAGGTAAGTAGGACTTACACAATTGTACTAAAGAACAAGGCAAAAAAACCGGAGATCGCAAACCAGTAAAAGTAAAATAATATCCAAAGCTCCTTATTTAACGCTACCAATGTATTTCTGATGAAGTCTATGTTTCTGTGGATGAAAACATGTGGCATTGGTAGCGTTAAATAAAGAGCTTTGGATATTATTTTACTTTTACTGGTTTGCGATCTCCGTTTTTTTCACCTTGTTCTTTGGTTTACTGGTTCATTTTGGCGAAATTTCTCCTGTTTGTCTTATCACTTACACAATTGTACTTTTCTTAACATCCACCAGCCTAAGGTTGTTTGAGTTCAAGTAATACAAATATTGCTCATAAGTTTTGATAATACTACAGCAATGTGTAGCAGATTTTTTTGTTTGCTTCTTTCTACATGCTTTTACTGTCATTGTCTTTTTAGCCTTTGGGCCCTCCTACTCATATATTCTCAATAAGAGGGACTATACCTGCACCACGCAAGAGCTACTGGAGTGGCTGTGATACAGGCAGCTCTGGAGAAGCTTGCAGTCTTTCCTGTGCCCCATCTTCCACTTGCTGCTGAGGAAGGCATTCTCCACCCAAGAGCCTGAGGGTCTGGCTTCACCCCTCCTAGACCAAGGGCATTTGCATTGCATAGGTGGAGTCTTAATTTTTCCCAGGCCAGGAAACTAAAGTACACCCCTCCCCATCCCCAGCTTGCATCATGTTGGACACAGGCTATGGTGCCTTTTTTATTTGGTCCATAACCCTGCCCCTTGGTGGCCTGTGTGAATACCTGAATCACAACGGGGGGCATACTATATCTTCCCCATGCACAGGTTTGCTCCCACATATATGCTACTCTCACTGGCTTGAATCAGTAAGCTTGCATCCTTGATTTGTCTTTTATTTGGGGGCCACACAGGCTAAAGCTTACATGTTGCAGACTCACCAGTCAACCCCCTTCCAAGATGTGCAAGCTAATATTTATCACTCACTCCATGATCCCCACCTAGCTTTCCGGAGCCTGAGGCAGCACTTGAACTTGGCTTGTCTGGTCCTCAGTCAGAGCTTTAATCAAATAATATCACAGAACCAGGCTAATGTGCAGCAGATTTGATTTTATACCAAGACCTCATCCAGCTATGGATATTGCAGTTTTTTATAATTTAAAATAACATTTTAAAGGGGCTTGCAGTCTAAAGGCATTGTGTTGATGCGTTATATTTTGCTAACAAGTTAAACACAACACTGTGGAGCATTTTTCATATCATCAACCTCATCATCGTTGTTATACTACTGCTTATGTGCAAGCTGTGCACATGTATTTATTTATTTATTTACTATTTATTTGTTAACATTTGATTACTGGGAAAGTCTGACTGAGTTGGAGCCCATTTTCAGTGGAGGCCTGGTGAGAAAAGCTCCAAAGTATTACAAAACATTTTAAGAACAATAATTTTAGTCTTTAAAAATAATACAAAAAAAACTACATTTAAATAATTGTACAAAATTAGACATAAATGAAGACATTGGTTAAGAATAGATACAAATTATATGACAATGATTTAATATTTAGAAAACTTTTAGCCAGTTTATTGAGAAATTAAAGGTAAGTCAGTATAATACAAACAGGACCTGCAATATGAAGTGAGAGAAAAGCAGGCTTATGGTATATTTAGAGATAAAGCCAAGGAAGAGAAATTGATAGAAGTAAGGAAGTGAGTGAAGAAGGGAGAGTAAGGAGTTGTAAGGTATGAATAAGTATTTGTTCACATTTAGGGATATAAGGAATCATAGTGTTGTGCAAGAACAGAACCAGCTTTTGGCTAGGAAGTCTTTCAGAATGTTGTTTTAAGATGGGAGGGAGGGTGCTAACCTAATGGATACAGGTAAAGAGTTCCAGGCCTTAGAAACATGGTACAAGTACAGACAATGCCCAACAGATCTGATAGATTTGTGGACAGAAAGGAGTTTTTGGTCACTGGATTGTAATGGCCAGCTGGGAACATAGTTGTGTAGAATGTTATTCAGTGCTGGACAAGCAGATGGATGCTTGATAATTTTATAGGTGGTAAGAAGCTATGTATATTTTAGTTGATAGGGTAGTTCTGAAAGGGGTATTTGCTGGAACATTATTTTATTGCTACACTGTACATTTTATACACTGCTAAGAAATATCTTAAGCATTAATTAGTTAAAACACCATTTTCCAGTGCTCTTCTTTAATATTTAATAGCACAGCAAGAGTTACTTATACAAAAGTGAAACATGCATCTTTTATTAAGCAAGGAAAAGAGGACACAATGAATTGCTGATGTTCTTCGTGTTTCACTTTTGCAGTCATCACATTTGGGCTATCCTGCCAGGGGTAGCTCTCAGTCAGCCTGAATACCAGAGGCTTAGTATTTCTGCATCATTTGTTGTCGCTCCAGAACTGACGTCAGGTCGTCAGCGGTATAAAATCAGGCAGCCGATGCCATTACGTTAGTCTTTCTTGCAGAGGAGCCGAAGCAGAAGCAGTTTGCACGAGTGCCGTTTGTCCGCTACCTGAGTTTTTGTTTCCAAATTAAAGTTGAAATCTTCTAAAGTTAAGTATCCCCTAATAGACTTAAGAATATACACCCCTCTATTATTTCCCAACAACAAATGGGCTTTATGACAGACAAACAAGTGACAACACCCTCCTCTTAGATACCATTGTAAGACTACTTAATAGTGATAAATGCCCCAGATATGCCCTTACAGTAGATGCAACCAAAGCTTTTGATAGAGTAAACTTGCACTTTCTCTTTAATATACTGCCTTTATATGGTTTTCCTCAAGAATTCATTAAAATGATCCAGGTTCTGTATCAGAAAGCTTCTACCACTAAACAGGTAAACAGACTTATAACTAACCCTATACTCTTATCCAATGGTACAAGACAAGGATTTCATCTTTCACCATACCTATTTAATCTTTGTTTAGAACCCCTCCTTATGTTTATTTCACAAAAAATCTGTCATCATATTCCCAGAATCCACAATACAAATCTTATATACTCGGCCTTTGCCAATGACTTAAATATATACTTCCAACTCCCCATTACTGACCTCCCACAAATACTTAAAGCTATTGATGAGTTCTTGGTAGTTTCAAACTATAACTTAAATTTAAACAAGTCACACATATTTCCCCTCGATCCTATAGGTCATAAAGAATTGTACTTTCCCATGAGTGAGATCAAAATAAACTATCAGATAAAATATCTAGGAATACTATTTACTTCGGACTTCAAAGATATTATAAATAATAACCTACTAAGTACTTGGACTAGTATTCAAAACTATATTGATAGATGAAAGAACATCAATATGCCTCTACTGTCAAAAGCAAGTGTTGTCAAGATGAATTTTCTACTAAGAATACTCTTTCAATTAAATGCTACTTTTTCAAATATTCCCTAAAACTTCTTCCTTGCCATGGAAAAAGCTATATCAAGATTCTTATGGTATCCCAAATCTACCAGAATTAAATATGGAAAACTTGTACTCGCCAAAGATAAGGGGGGATTGGGGTTGCCTGATTTTAAGCTTTACTATAGTATAATTACTGTCTACAGGCTAATACAAATAATAAATTATGAGTCATATATAAATACTTGGACACCCCAGTGGACCAAAATCTGGTATGAACAGTTGAAATCCCTTGGCTATAATATAAAATCCCTACCATTCTTGAATTTAAACCAGGCTAGCATATACACGAAGAATCTACACCCACTAATTAAAAACATGATTCATACAACACAGAAGCTATTTAATTCATTGCAATTAGCTGATGCGTTTGCCCTTATTCAACCATTACACCTAAATCCTAATCTACTAATAAATAAAAAAAAACGTAAATCTAACAAACTACCCCTTGATAAAAGACTACACAATATGGGATATATACCAATGGAAATACTCTAACACGGGGCAAATGAGACTTGAACTCAAACTTCCTAAGAAATATAGTATTATCTTTAACCAACTTCACCATCTTATAAATGCTAAATTCTCACAAATACACACTGACTTACAGAACATAAATTTAGTTAAATTAATACTTGAAAATCTTGCGATTAAAGGGAAAACAATTTCTAGGACTTATAAAATTGTAATGAGCACAAAATATCAGAATTCTTTATTCTTTTCAAACTATTGGCAAACGAAAAATCAATCACTGACTGAAGAAAATAAGAAACTAGCCATTGAAAATACAATGAAATTCATTCCTTTCAAGAAGCTGTTATATACACAAATTATGGTAAATAATCTATATTATACCTTATCTAAATTAAATAAATTCAATCCTAACTTTTCGCCTATATGTCCCCATCGTTCGGATCAAACAGCTGATATTTTACTTGTCATGTGGAACTGTACTAAGATACACAACTTATGGTGTTCCTTGAGAGTAAGATTAGAGAAGATGGGATATGAAAAATCAACCCTTACATGGGAGACAGCTATATTGCACATTAACATCAATCAACTTCCAAAAATATTAAAACTTGTCTTTATTACGATGTGTGCCCTTATTAAATTCTTTATTACAAAGAATTGGAATGTCAGGTCACTAATTATATGGGAAAATTTTAGCAATCTTGCTATCAAATATATCTCATCTCACAAATTAGTTTATTCAAAAACAAAAAACAAACGCTATTACCAAAAATATTGGGGTTACTTGCTAGATATAATTCTTGACAAATTAAATTCGCCCACAAATTGACATGAAAAGCTAACCTTTTAATAAGAAATGAATGTAGTATAACCAGTTTTCTTGCATCTTCCCCTTCTCTTAGTATATGTGTATCTAGATATTTTCCCTAACCATACAATAAATGGCTGAATTTTTATCTTTACTTTCTATATAGACTATCCCCATTCCACTATCCCTTATGAGACCAATTGAACATAAGAATTCTCATACTCTACTTGACGATGTAGTGACTTCTAGTGTATATATTGTGTGTATATATATATATATATATATATATATATATATGTGTGTGTGTGCATTTTCTTGAAACGAGATTGTTGTCTGTTTTCTTTAGATATGTATTTGTATTGTTTATTTGTGTTTTTGAGTTATTGTATTGTTGTTGTTATTTGGAAAATAAGAAAAAATGAAATAAAGAGATTTTGGGAAAATAAAGTTAAGTACCCCGTTGGGGATCCTTTTTTCTTGCTCTAACTGATATCAGAAAATGTTAACAATTGTCTCGCCTGTGGAAAGCAAATACCACACGAGACTTTCATTCTTACTGTGTCACCTGTTAAGGCCCAGACCACGACGTTCCCAGCTGTTGCTTTTGTGCTTTGTTCAACGCCAGAACTAAATGTTGTCAGGCCCTTATTGTAGCTAGATATTTTTGTTCTCAGTCTTCGAATTCCGATATGGCTTTGGTAAGCCATTCGACTACCGATCTTCCAAAAAAGTAAGAATAAAGATAGAGACAGACCGCACAAGTCCAAAACTGCCGACGACACTTCCGCTAAGCTAGTCGTCAGTTCTCCGGTCCTCGGTGAGACACTTTCGCAGCCCCTGATGCCCGCTTCTGTGAATGCACAGGCCGCTACCGAGACCCTTTCGGAGTCCGGTATGCCGCAAGACTCTTCTTCAACTAAGGATCCTATGTGTCTCTACCTTGGATGGGTCTGACGGCCGCTGAGCAGGCACCGGCTTCCGAGGAAGTACTTCACACTACCAATTCTCGACACAGACCAACTTCTTTCGCGTCTTCAGTTCTTTCTAAAACTACAGAGTTTCTAAGCCGCAAGGTACAAACCATACCCAAAAAAAACGATGACCCAAGCTCAGGCCCCTGCTTCCTTGCCTCAATCTCAAATGCTTAAAATGGCAGAAGACCTTATTATGCTTATTAGGGGAAGCCAGGCTACCCCTTCCAAAAGAAAAAGAGACTTGTCCCCAGTAGTTTTATCTGAACAGGAGTCCGATGACTCTAATACATCTGAATATGAAGACATGCAACCCTTCTCTGCTTATGAGGATTCTGATGCAGAGGAATCCATTCCTTTTATCTCTCCACCCAAGGATTTTTCATTTTGGGAAACCCTTCATACTTTAAGGGAGCATTTCCAATGGGAATATCAAGACTATCCTCAGTCAAAAAAGAGACTCAGGGATTTCTTAGATTTACCACAGCACAGACCTTTGGCGATTCCTCCTGTCCTGGATGTTGTGGATGATGTTTTTATGGAATCCAGTTTGACTTCTGACACCCTTCCTCCTGCTCCCAGGAAACCTGACAGGTGTTACAGAGTCCCTGACTCTCTCAAATTTATTTTCAAAAATCCTACTGCTGACCCAGAGGTCATTTCTCAAGGACCCAAAGGAATTAAAGCAACTTCAGCTAAGAATCCCACTCTCTCAGATAAGTATACACCTCTGCTACACATGCTATTAGAGCATTAAATTGTCAGTTCCACATTCTGAAATATCAGCAGCTTACCATGGAACTCCTCAAACAAAAAATATCTTCCTTTCCTGCTTGTGCAGAAAATAAAGAATTACAAGAGGCTAATGCATTCTGCAAGTCAAGTAACTAAGCACACCTTGCAATGTGGCTCTGACGCCCTAGAAGCATCTTGCAGGGCAGCAGTCACTGGTTCTGTCCTTAGAAGACGTGCTTTGCTTAAGGAACAGACCTTGCCAGACCATGTCAAATCCAAATTATTGGACGCTCCACTGAACAAAGACAACTTATTTGGCACCAAGGCAGAAGAATTCTTAAAAAGTTGGAAGAAAAAGCTAAATCTATACAGACAGTTAAAACTTCTTACAGGACCAGCCTCCGAGGTTCGGTAGGCATTGCCCCGCCAAACACTGGTCCTTTCCGGCCCCCTCCAGGCCAGCTCGGCTCAGACCCAGGGGAAGCAGACCCCCCTCCCCCCGAGACAGCAATCTCAGGGAATGCAGAGATCTAAGCAATGGAGTTCCTCTTCTTCAAAAACAGGAAGTGCAAAGCCACCCCCTTATGGTAAGAACTCACAAAGACTTAACCCCCTTACCTCTGCCCACCTGCATCTGCCCCTAGGAGGAAAATTCTCCTTCTATGCAAGGAACTGGGCCACTATTACCAACGACCGGTGGGTCCTCAACATAGTGTCCCAGGGATACAAATTTTATTTCCACACTCCGCCAACCCCAAAAAGGTTCCCAGATCTTCCTCCAAGCCAGTGGGCAGAGGCCAAAAAGCAAGTCCTTTCCCTCTCTCCATGAGGGCAGTACAGCATGTTCCTGCAGAACAGATAGGCCAAGGTTTCTACCCCAGACTCTTCCTGGTACCCAGAAAAGAGAGCACATGGCACCCCATCCTTGATCTATCCATTCTAAACATCTTTCTGGTGATACCAAAATTCAGAATGCTCACCCTCCAGCAGCTTCTACCAATGCTTTCCAAGGATGCTTGGTTAGCCACCCTAGATCTAAAAGAGGCCTACCTACACATCCCAGTCAGGGAATCATGCAGGAAATACCTACGTTTCTGGGCAGGATCTATGCACTTTCAGTTCTCTGTGATTCCCTTTGGCTTATCCACTGCTGCCAGAGTTTTCACAAAATGCCTGGCTCCCGCCATTGCTTTTTGCAGACAAAGAAATATTCAATTTACCCACACTTAGATGATTGCCTCATTCAGGCAGTCAGGAAAAGCTGTTACAGCACCTGACATTTGTACAGGACCTACTGACCTCCCTGGTGTTTGCTATCAATGAAAAGAAATCAAAACTATTCCCCAACAAAAAATTGTATTCGTGGGAACAAGGCTGGACACAGCATCCCAGATGGCATTCCTTACTCCAGAAAAACAAGCCTATCTGACAGGCTACTTCTCTCAACTAGCCACCAGAACCCAGTTATCCACAAGGAAAATCCTGCAAGCTCTAGGGTTCATGGCCTCCTGCATTCTACTCATTCCATATGCCAAACTGCATATGAGGAAACTACAGTGATACCTAAAAAGCCTTTGGTTTCAACACACTCAAGACCTGGAAACTCTCATACCAATGATACCTTGTCTAAGGAAAGATTTTCTTTAGTGGGCAGCAGCTTGCATCCACAACAAGGGACTTCCCTTCTCACAACCCCACACCACCTAGACCTTCACCACAGACACATCAGACTATGCCTGGGGTGCACACCTGGATGGCAGGTGCATTCAGGGTAATTGGAGCCCAAATCAAATACATCTGCACATCAAGCTAAAAGAGATGTTAGCTGTTCAGCACACCCTGACAGCCTTCAGACCCCTACACTCCCGTGGGATTCTTCTGATTAAAACGGACAACACCACAGTGATGTGGTATATCAACAAGCAGGGAGGGACTCACTCTTATCCTCTCTGCAGGCTCACCGTGACCCTTTGGCACATGGCCTCAGCCATGCAAATACACCTGCTAGCACAATTCCTGCCAGGCTATCTAAACTCTCTGGCAGACAACTTAAGCAGAAACCTGCTTAGACCCACACGAGTGGCAGCTAGACTACAGAACCTTCACCCTTGTAACCCAGAAATGGGGCACCCCCAAGGTCAACCTCTCTGCCTCCTACTCCAATCATCAGCTCAGAAAATAATGCGCCAGGGAACCTCACAACAAGGCCTGGAAAGTGGATGCTCCATCCTTCCAGTGGGTAAACCTCTCGGTCTGTGCATTTCCCCCTCTACCACTCATATCAAGAGTACTGCTCAAAATAAAGGAGGAAAAACTGGGGGCAATCCTGATTGCCCCAGACTGGCCACGCCAGCACTGGTACCCACTGCTGCGCAGCCTGTCACCCCTGCCACCATGGCACCTACCTCATATCCCAACACTCCTGACCCAGGGGAATGGAGAATTCATGCATCCCCAATTGCAGACCCTTAACCTGGCAGTCTGGCTTATTTCCTGACCAACCCTCAAGCTACAGCCTAAGCAAACAATTCTTAGATGTTGTAAGTGAGGCCAGATGCCCCAGCACTAGGAAATCATATGCTGACAAGTGGAACAGGTTTTGCACCTGGATCCAGGCTAAGGGAGGTGGAACGGTACAGCCCTCCCTACCTCTCATCCTGGATTACCTGGCAGACCTACTACACAGGGGTCTATCCTTCTCTTCCATTAAAATTCATGCCTCTGCCGTCTGTGCTCATTTTGGCACAGAGCCTACTCTCTCTCTCACACCCTCTCATCAAACAGCTCCTAAGAGGGGATGACAACTTAAGGCTACCCAGAAGAGCTTCTACCCCAGATTGGGACCTTAACTTTGTGTTGGAAAAGCTCACCCTATCCCCCCTTTGAACCTGCAGCTTCATCAGAGTTAAAATTTCTGTCTTGGAAAACAGCCTTGCTTCTGGCCATCACTTCAGCTAGAAGAGTTATCAGAGCTACAAGCACTCATGGCTGTAGAGCCCTTCATCATTTTCCATGCTGACAGAGTCTCACTCCGGACTAACCCATCTTTCATGCCTAAAGTGGTATCCAGTGTGGCTCTCAACCAATCCATACATTTGCCCACCCTTTTCCCTAACCCCCAAAACAAGGGGAAAAGGATTCTGCACTCTCTATATGTGCACAGACAGCTCAGATTCTACCAGGACAGGACTAAATCTTTCAGAAAAATTGATCAGTTGCTAGTCAGCTTCGCAGCAGGAGCAGAGGGCAAGGCCATATCCAAACATTCTCCATATGGATAGCACACTGCATCCATTTCTGCTACAGACAGCATGGGAAACCACCCTCAAAGGGGCCAGGACACATTCCACCAGAGCAACCTCCCACATCTGCAGCCTTTCTCAGAGGGGTACTCACCAGGGAAATCCTGGAAGCTGTAACATGGACATCTGTTCATACTTTCACCAAGTATTACCACCAGCATATCGTCTCCAAATCCAGGGCAGGCTTTGCCACCGCAGCCTTGCAGGGCATCCTAGCCAGCCCCTTGTCTCCTTGATTGCCTCCACCCTTTTCTTCAACTTTGGGAATCGACCCAAATGTGTTGACTGCAACAGTGAAACATGAAGAACATAGTACAGTTGTGTACACTTACCATAAATGTAGATGTTTGAGTGTATTCACTGTTGCAGTCCTGGTTTCCCTCCCTCCATCCCCCTTGCCTCTCTCTCTCACTCTCTCTCTATCTTCCTAGCTCCTTACAGGGATTTTTTGGTATTTACTTTCTACTGTGTTCTTCTACCATAACCTAGCTCCCTATTGTTGGGGCTCCTGACAGTTAGGGCAAGAAAAACTGATGTAATGGCATCAGCTGCCTGATTTTATACCACTGACGACCTGACATCAGTTCTGGGGTGGCAGCAACTGACGCAGAAATATTAAGCCTCTGGTATTCGGGCCGACTGAGGGCTACCCCTGGCAGGATAACCCAAATGTGATGGCAACAGTAAATACACTTGAACATCTACATTTATGGTAAGTGTACACAACTGTACTTTCTGAGGCCAGTAAAAACACTTGTCCTGAAGTCTCTTGTACAACATGCTGTGTCATATTGCACACCTATGTCATATCGCTGAGTCTAGATACCACACCTTATTTTGTTGCATGTACCAAAACAAAAGTAAGAAACAGTGTACAAATGAGACTTAAGTAAAACAAAAACTGTGCCAAGCATGTCAGAAACTCTGAAAAACAGTATTTATTATTATATATATTACTGATGTTTTACAAGGTTTTTTTCTACCAGAATTTCTATGGACTTCTTCAGAACCAAATTTAAAAATAGAAGATTCAAACACCACCCAGTAAATATATAGTTTGTCAAACATTCCTCTAATTAGAAAATTAATCAATTAAATAAATTATCTTAAAGACATATCCATCTATAAATTCCCTCTACTAATATGTACATGTCTTATAAACACATTACTAATCATTCATGTTGTAAGCATTAGTAATGAATTCCAACATAAAAATAAATTAAATAAACAACAGTACATTTTTAAAATCATACTTACATCAAATAATTTTGAATAATAATCATTGTAAAAATCCTATAAATCCAAAGCTTTGAGTTTTAAGATACTGGCTATTGTAACATTCTCATTTAACCCTGGTGGGTCCTGGGAATTCAAATGCTGTTACCCCGCAGCTCCCTAGATTCTCTAGGGTTTGGTCTAACTTTTTCTAGTATATATAATCACAAACTATGCAGATGTTTCCATGTTGGTGGATGGATACAAAAATGATATCAAGAAAGAAAAACCAGCACTTGAAATAATGTCCAAAGAGGAAGTTTTATTATGCTAACAGCTTCTGAAATGTACAAATCGATCTCATTAATCAAGGTTCATCAGTGTGATCTGTTTAATAAACCAATATTGACTCTTTATATAGACTAACACTTGTATCACATGATCTCTGATCCACTACACAAAAACAATTAAAAAAGCATAAAAATTAAAATAATATAAGGAAGAAATGAAAAACAACAAAGAATTTGAGTATTTTTCATAGAAAACACGTTTTCATTTTTTAAAAGTTAAATACTTTGGAGCACAGTAGCTGAGAAATCCTAACAATAATTCACCATGTTTTAAGAAGTCATCTGTGTTACTACACGTCCTAAATAGGACAGCCAAAAGCATTCCAACAATACATATTAAAGTTGGATATAAAATCACAGAAATATATTCCAAGGGAGAATATAACTGAAGAACCGTTTTTTTTTTTTTGCAAAGCAAAAGGGAAAAAATGTATATCTATATATAGATATACACACACACACACACACACACAAACAAAAACAGATTCTTGGTGTGAAGCAATCAATAAAACAAAATGCTGTACGTTAAAATACCAAATTGTATGAAAATCCTACGTTTTTAAATAGATGGGTCCAAATTCTGGCTTTACTACTATTTTTCCAAAATAATGGATAATCTGTGTCCCTGAGAATGTCCAGTTATACTGTAATGGTAGTTGTTTAATGTGTGTGTTTTCACTACTAAGTAAGAAGGGCCATTAATACCTGGCTAGGTCCTATAGAATAGAATATGATCCAGGTCCGGTGCCTTGTTTGTGGACTTAAAAAACGTGAACTCATGATTGTGTTTACAGATTGAACATTTCTTGTTTGTCCATTTCTTGTAGCTTGTCCCTTGCAGGTGTCACCCCTGCTTTGAACTTGGGTTTAATTTTGCTTAAACTCTGGACAGGGTTTGCTCTAAGTTAGCCATTCATCTGTTTAGGTTAAAATCCAGGATTTAGATCTTTGGCCCATCAGAAGTATATGGGGAGGTGGAGCCTAGATGGCAAACAGAGCACTGAATTTGTGAGCTCCATAAACTAGTATAATCATATAGGAAAATTTTATTATTTTCAAGTTTAAAACATCAGAAATCTATATATAAACTACTAAACTACATAAATATCAATTTTGGTGGAGATATACAAAAATTTTCCTGTCAGATAACTTGGAGATATATTGAGTCACTGAATATGAACAACTGAAGGAATTCTCATCCAGATGCTTCTTTGAAAAAAGAATTGCAATTGATGACATCTACCTTACAGGAACTATCTTTGAAGATGGATAGCTTTAAAAATGACTTAAAAAACCTCAAATTAAAATTCTCGGAAAGATACTGATACTCTTAGGGAACTATTACAGCAACATCATACAAAAATAACAAATATAGAGACTTCTCTAAATGACATTGAAGGGAGACTCAGAGAGGAAGAATTCCAAAAAGAAACACAATGCATGGTTGCTTAACAAAATAGATGACTTAGAAAACAGGGAAAGGAGAAACAACATAAAGATATTTTGTCTGTCTGAAAACACTAAAGGAGAAGACACATTCTTAACCTGGATTCCTGAATTTTTAGACTTAAAAGAGGGACTTTCATTTGGAATTGAAAGGGTGCATAGAGCACTGAGGAAACCTGATTCTGACTCAACAAATACTCCACCTAGATCCATAGTTATAAAATTTCTTTAATTTCTGGACAAGGAACTAATATTAAAATCTGCTTGGAGAAAATCACCCTTAAAACACAATCATAGCCTGATAAGGTTTGACAATGATTTCCAGAATGCTAGAACAAAGGAAAAAAGTCTGGCCAATAATAAAAATGTTGAAACAAAACAACATTAAAGCACAGCTAGCATTTCCAGCCAAGATAAAAATACTTTTTGCCAATGAGACAAGAACCTTTAATGACTTAGAAGAAACTACTATATTCATCAAAAACAACAACATAGTGTCTATCCCAGAAGAAATGGAATGGATGGCCCCTACTCTTAAAAGAATAAAAGAAACAAATCCTTGGACTGATGCTAGAAAGAAGAAACAAAAAAATTATTCCAAGATAGCTGTCCCAAAAAATAACTCTTACAATTACATCTCTCAAAGTATCTTGTCATCCGTTTTTATTTTAAAAAAGGAGGGTTTCTTAAACAACTGAGAAACAGTAATGATTTATTCAGAATGTTCAAAGAGTCCAATAATTCTTCATAAACAAAGGTAGGTCAAGATGGGTTACTATTTACATTATATATAAGCCAAACAAAGCAACATATAATACAAACATAGAAGTTTCTATTCCCCTACTTGAACTCAATGAATACTTATCTTGTTAATTTTTCATTGATTTTACTTATAATAATTTAAGTAATTAATTAATTAGCTAATTCAGCAAGGTACCATTCATCATAGTTCAGACTCAAATGTAACAAATTAACATCATATATTAATAGCAGTAACAGAAGAGTGTTTTGGAAAAAATGCTGTCATGGAGACTAATGCCTTCTTCAGTTAAAGTATGATTGGGAAATGTCATGTATATCTTGGTTAAATAATAGTAGCAAGCTCTTAGTACAAATGTCATCATTATTCTGCCTAATATAGTTAATATCAATTATGGCAGGTATCACAGCTACGAGTGCTGTTTAATCAATCCTGATATGGTGTGCGTGCATGCAGCCGTGTCTGGCAGCTAAGCTAATACAAATGTTATTATTATTCTGTCTAAACATAGTTAATATCAATTATGGCAGGTATCATAGCTTCGAGTGCTGTTTGATTAAGCCTGGCGTGGTGTGTGTGGATGCAGCAGTGTCTGGGAGCTGTGTATGTTGCCGTTATCATCTCCGGGAAGCTGTGGGTTGCGGCTTGTGATCGAGCTTTACTGATGCTTGTGTATTAGGAAGAGACATTTGGTGTTTTAGCCTGGATCCAGGGGAAGGGGATTGATAAAACTCTGATCTGGGATATTTTGGAAGAGAATAGTTTGTTTATAGATCTGCTGAATGAGAGATGGGAAGGCTGGAAGAATGTGTTATCTCTTGTTGTGGCGGCTTGTTGGGAGTTTTTTTTTTTTTTTTTTCTGCTTGCTCTCCGTTCTTTTCCTGACTGCTGCCTCACTGAAAGGGAGGGAATTTAGTCTTGAAGTTGCAGTGAATTGAAGCTTTGCTTTAGGTGCATCGCAAGCCTTTGGTATGCAGTACACAGACACACTGACGGAAACAAATGCTCCCAGGTTGCTATGGTAATGGTGACAGAGTGACGATAATGCTTAACTCATTCACTCCAGAGCAGCTCAGAAAAAGCTGCCTGCTTAATTCCACCATAGGAGCAACAGTGCAGCCTGAGCTCATTTTCAGAAAATCCATTTGTAATACTATACAGAAAACAAATGTTCATAACTCTTTAAACATAAGAGCTACACTAAAAATGTAAACGCGAAAGTTGTTCAGCAGACACTGACCTTTCCAACAGTGTAAATGTTGATAGTGCATATCAAAGTCATTATTAAATATTTGGCAAGGAATGCTGATATTTTGCATATTTTTTACCTTTTTGGAAAAGCAAAGCACAATATCTTGGTCTATGTACCATGCAGACCCATACAATTTGAATTTACTTTGTTAGTATGAATGTCAGTTTTAAAATGATACATCAACCATTACTGTGTGATGCTCCTTTCATGAGATATTCACAGAAATATGATTGATATATTATTTTTCATTGATAAATAAACGAAGCATAATATCTCATCACCTGTAACAGACAGAGCCTACATATCAGTGTAGAAGTTGTGCATCTGAATGTCAGCTTCAAAATGATGCATCATTTGTATGATTACCATGCTCCCTCGCAAAGATATGGGCATAATAATGAGAAGTATTGTAAATGTATAATTTTCATATTCGTACAAGACTAAAACTGTGATATCTGTACGTGTGTACAGTACACAGACACAGTTCTTTTACCATGTTGTAAGGAGTAACACTGTCTTCAAAACGAGGTATTACTTCACACAATGAGATGCTCCCTTGCAAAGTTATTTACCAAAATATGAAAAAAAATCATAATTTCCATAACCTAAGTCCGAAACCAACTTTGATATCTGCCTATGAGTACAACATACAGGCACCATTCTTTTACCATGTTTGAACTATAAATAATATTTTCAAAATGAGGTATTACTTAGCACACTCAGATGCTCCCTTGCAAAGTTATTTACCATTAATATGAAAAAAAAATCATAATTTCCATAACCTAAGTCCGAAACAAACTTTGATATCTGCACATATATACAGGCACAATTCTTTTACCGTATATATTCTTTTACCGTATATATACAGGCACAATTCTTTTACCGTGTTAGAAGCAGCAATACTGTCTTCAAAATGAGATATTACTTGGCACATTCAGATGCTCACTTGCAAAGTTATTTACCAAAATATGAAAAAAATCATAATTTCCATAACCATAAGTCCCAAAAGAACTTTGATATCTGCACGTGTCAAACATACAGGCACAATTCTTTTACCATGTTAGAAGCAGCAATACTGCCTTCAAAATGAGATATTACTTGGCACATTCAGATGCTCCCTTGCAAAGTTATTTACCAAAATATGAAAAAAATCATAATTTCCATAACCGTAAGTCCCAAAAAATCTTTGATATCTGCACGTGTCAAACATACAGGCACAATTCTTTTACCATGTTAGAACTATAAATAATATTTTCAAAATGAGGTATTACTTAGCACATTCAGATGCTCCCTTGCAAAGTTATTTACCATTAATATGAAAAAAAAAAATCATAATTTCCATAACCTAAGTCCGAAACAAACTTTGATATCTGCACATGTGTCAAACATACAGGCACAATTCTTTTACCATGTTGGAACCAGCAATACTGTCTTCAAAATGAGATATTACTTGGCACATTTAGATGCTCCCTTGCAAAGTTATTTACCAAAATATGAAAAAAAATCATAATTTCCATAACAGTTATTTGCCAAGCTCAAAGAAATGAATTTTACACAACACATTTCATAATAGTGTTTTACTTACTATACTGGTCCGACTTGGTCATGGGTGTTTTCCATTCTTCTCACAAGCTGCATGTTAGCAATCTTGCATGGCTCTCCTCACGCCATTGTGGAGGTTGGTCAAGAACAACGCAATGCCCTCCTCATTTAGGTGAATGCCATCCCTTCTGAACAGGTAAACATCTTCTGCAGTGATGCTGTCATGACAGATTGTAGATTCATCGACCCTGTGTATCAAGCCACGCACAAACCCATTCTGTAAATGTCTGGCCTTGTGCACTGACTGTTGACTGTTTGCTGTTTTCCACATCTGTCGAAGAATTGTGTCAGACCACACAAAATGACGATGTGGCCGCCACGACTGCAGGTGTTCAAAAATTGCTCTGACTTGAAACCGTAGCCTTCCGAGTGGTTGACTGATGACATCATTCCCTCCAATGTGCAGCACAAGAATGTCAGGCTCAGAGTAGATGGAACACTTCTCTTCCAACAACTGCAGTACTCCGCTCCAATGCATACCTTTTCTTGCAATCCAGTATACCTTCACACTAGATGTGAGGAAGCTCAAGTTGTAGTGGTTTTCACTTACAGAGGCATGGCTGGCAGCCCAGTGAATGTAGGAATGGCCACATACCCACACTTTCACTTGTCGTTACATTTAAATCCACTCTAAATGAACTACAGACAATGTGTGCAGATGCATTACCCTATCTCCCAAGAGAGGCCACTGTCATACTGATATTTGTGTGTATATGTATATATGTGCAAGTACTTCATGTACATACATATCGATATATACACATATATGCACAGACACGTATATATACAGGAAAAACATCAGGGGTTTTGGAGGATAGCTAGTTGATGAAGAATGGGGGTGGCTTGCAATGACTGCAAGCAGGGAAAAAACACAATCTGGCTTGTGCATTCATCAAAGTGATAACGATTTCTACTTATGTGAATAACAGTTACAGCAGCTGAGACTTTTACCAGAAAAGTGATAATGACTCACTGCTATATTGTAACTGCACTTATTGCTAATGTGATAATGACCATTCTTTCAGTACTGCAAAGTTATGCATGCTCAGACAAAGGTGATAATTGCTGCACATAACCTATTGAGTAGGCATTCATTATATTACCTTGTGCAGCTGTTGTGTAACACAGACTCATTATCAGTAAGGAGAACACCTGAGTAATTCATGAAAGTAGTGTAACACTTGCATATTACTGAGCCCTTCCTCCCACCTAAATTCCACACATGACTGACAAAGCCAGGAAAACTGCACAAAAAATATGGTAGCTCCATGCTGGCAGTAGTCAACAAATGATAACCTTTATCTCACACCTGCAACTACTAATCACAAATGGAATAATACAAGCAGAAGTGATTTCTTTTCTGCTTATTTTACATTATACTATTAATTAGTCAATGCTGTATCTGATGTCTTATATGCTGGCATATTACACTATAATTACATGTATGTGCTGAATTCTAAGTAATGTAAGCATATGTAATTTTCAGACTTCATGTCTATGTTTCCCCAGTAACCAATTCACTTGTTTGCATTGTGTATGCACAAGCACCAAAATGGCACAATAAAATATTTTGACCAGCGGTCACTTCAGCAGTCAGACCATGTATGCACAAGCACTTCCCTGATACACAATGAATTATTTCCCCAAGCAACATCCTCATTACTATGTCCAGGTATACATGCACCTAAATGAAATGTTTCCCCCAAACAGCCCTTCACTAACATTTCCTGGTATGTGCAACCACCAGTATGATTACTTCACCCAAGCAACCCCTTCAGTAGAATGTTGAGCTATGCACAATCACCAAAATTAAACGCTTACCCAAATGAAACGTGTGTAACATTTCCTAATATGTACAACCACCAAAATGAAGACAGAGTCATTACCATCTGTTAGGACAAAGACCAGAGTAATTAAGTCAAAGTAGTACAGCAGTTATATCTTACTGAGCATTGGATATACCATGGAACACAGTGAACACAGTCAAACAGTGGAGAAGCTATGGGACAACAGTGATGTTGCAATGAACTGGACGTCCCTCCAAAATTGATGAAAAGACAAGACAAACACGGGTCATGGAGGCTGCCAAGAGACCTACAACAACATTGAAGGAGATGCAGGAATTTTTGGCAAGTACTGGTTGTGTACTACATGTGACACCAATCTCCCGTATTCTCCATGTGTCTGAACTATGAGGTAGGTTTGCAAGACAGAAGCCTTTTCTTACACAGAAAAACATCCCAGACCTAAATCCAAAGGAAAATGTGAATGGTGACCTGAAGAGGACTGTGCACAAGAAATGCCCTTGCAAATTTTGGACCAGCAGATGCACATAAAGGACATTTGGTTTTCCAGGGTTTCACTTGAAGCAGCTGGCAGAGGTGAGCAAGTGGCCTTTGGAAATAGTCAGGAACACAACAGTATGTAAAACTGATCTAAGGGTTTGCCGCACATTCAAACTTGAACCCCTGTCTCAACCAATACAATTCCAAAAATAAGACAAAAACCAGAGTACAGTTACAGACATTTCACACTGCCATACAAAGTTATATAATAAAATCACAGTATTCTTCCCTTATAAGGTCCATTATTGAGTACAATGCCCCTTTCAGCATGTACCTCACCCATGAATTATGATCGGATCGCTACTCATAACTCTTCAGTAACATCTGCTAATTTGTGCAACCACCAAATGAAGCATTTCCCCAAGCACCCTGTTCAATAAAATGATTTATGCACAAGTATCAGAATGAAATATTACATAAGATGACCCTTCAGTAACATTTATTGGTATGTACATGCACCAAATGAAACAGTCACCCAAGCAATCTCTTTTTTTTTTCAGATACACATGGCACAAAATGATTACAAAGTAAAAAAAATAAATAAAAAGACAGTGAAAGAATGCATGCTGCAGTTAAAATATTGCAGTACAGTCCTTCAAGTCAGCATCTATGTGTGGGTATGGTAGCTCAAAATAGTACTAAAACTGAAAAAGTAACAGGTGACACAGGGAAGTGTTACAATTTACAGTTACCTAAAGTCTGTGGAGTCCAGAAGATCATCATATGAAGAAATCTAAGCTGGGGAGCAGAACAGTTAAACTGGAAATGGTCAGATTAAAACAAAAGACTACTATTTGGCCTGCATATATCTATATTTCACATTATCTTCAAAATACTAATCACAAAGTTTTAATCAAATACCCTGCATAATTAGGCAAAACTAAACTTCCTCACCCTACTCAAAAATGTGCAACAAAATTTGTTCTTTTTAGCACCTAAAATAACCATATAAAAAACACATGCACGACAACCAGCTTTGCAAATGTACCTGCATAAATATCTGACTCGCAGATTTTCACAAGATAGTGAATGATCACTAGTTACCGGTGATAAGTGGGCTGAGGACCCGGCTTACTCTGACCCACGCCAGGGAACCTTGCTAATGGAGGGAGGGGTATATGTGCTCCTGTTGGCCAGTGTGTGCCCACCATAAAGCCCAGCAGCCCTGGGTGAATAAGCTACTGGCTGGCCGGTGTCTCGTTGCCCAGCCTGGGTTACCTGTGATAGCTCTGTTAAGCAAAAGCCGGATGTAAAACCAACTAACCTGCCAAACATGAACTGAGAATTGTTACACTTAATGTAGGTTCACTAACAAGATGCAACTTGGAAGTGGATGACATGTTGATACAGAGGAGGCTAGACATTCTATATATCCAAGAGATGAGATGATAGAAGGCAGTGCCACTTGGCTTGGGATCCAGAGTCTACTACTCAGGTGGAGGGCAGGCTAGAAATAGTGTAGGAATTGTGGTGAGAGCAAAATGGTTCACACTGCCTACCTTGACCTGGCCAAGGCATTTGACACAATACCCCACTTGAGCATTGTTGACAAACTCCAGAGGTTAGGTATAAACCCGTATGTTACCCAGTGGATAGCTAGCTGACTCATAGACAGGACCCAGGAAGTTAGAACTGGGGAGTCCACCTCTACAAAGAGGCCAGTTACAAGTGGAGTCCCTCATGGATCAGTCCTTGGACCACTCCTTTTTGGCATTTACTTCTCTGAAGTCAAGGCCAATATCAGCAGATAGGTATGTATCCCAAAGATTACCTCGTCTCTGGAACAGGCTTCCCATCCATGTGAAGCAGAGTTCTATTAGCAATATAATAACATTTGTGAGATCTTGCCTGGAGTTCAAAATATTACTTGCTGAAACAAAAAAGACGGAGTCTAAATGATGCAGCAAATATGGAGATTGCATCATGAAAAGGAGACACCTGAGAAGGGAATTATGAGCACCTTATAAGCATAAAATATACACAAGTCCTTACTTGAGAAGTTAGGAAAGTTAAGATTAGGCAAATCTGAGAAACATGCAAAAATATTTGATCACCAGATGCATAGGTGAGGTTACAGTGGTTCTCCAGTAGAACTGATTAATGTGATTTGATAAATGTGAAAGTTCAGATTCAAACCTACATGAAAATGAGAAAACAGCAAAGCCACTGCAGCTTTTCAGGCAGTAAAAATCAAAAAGTGAAAAGCGTATGCTGTAAATTCTGTAAATGCTACACTGCTTATCATTTACCTTTCTATCAGCTTTTGTCTGGGATACTGAAAAATGCAATAAAGTCGAATTTAGAACACAGTAACAGGTATTCTATTTTGTTAACTGATATATAAAGGAAATATGGAATTTATTCCGTATTCTTTTTATTTCAGCATACGGACAGAAAGATGCAGCTTTATGTCACATTGGTAAAGCAACTATTTTAACATTCCGTTTCTTATCATCCAAAATTCACGCACAAATAGAACCTTTTTCTTGGGAAAGTGCACAGCAGTTTATTATCTTATACTATTTAATGGATCAGGTAGAACGGTTTAATTACACAGGTTGGTAACACACTTCAAATAATAATGTGAAATAACCATGAGGAGATAAAATGCCGACTTTCTAAAATACATTTTAAATTGATTTGAGAAGTTAGCACCTAATTTAATACATTTCAAAAATTATATCCATTGTTCTTACACACAGATTATTTTCCTCACAGTAAAACAGACTCGACATTATGGAATTAATATTGTAAATACATTGTTGTATTAGAGCTGTTGAATATCGTTTTAATGTGAAGTGATTAAGCCAGTAGAATAGTGATATAGAATATCGTGTGCACGTCCAGGTAGAGTGAAATAAAAACCAGTCCTTTACTGGGTATTAGACAGACAGCGGCTGATTTACTCCCTGGACACTGAAGTACATACAAGGAACCAGCACAGAAGTAAGTTCTCCCTTCAAAACAAAAATCCTTTCTCAAAAATATTCCACTTCCTACTTCTTCTACATAACAAATATTAAAGCTATAAGTACTACTAATACAGTTGTTATCAGATCTGGTCATTTTTTTTTTTTGGCTGATGTAAAAGTAGAAACTACAAGGGAATACTATGGTATTTAGGGATTGTTTGTTTGTTTGTGTCTTTCAGCTTTTCCTGGTTAGGGGTCGCCACAGCGGAACTCCGGTCCGCTAATGGTTATGGGTGGAATTCAATTAGTATAGGAATGTAACTGGAATTGTGGAAAGAGTAACTTCCAACTTTCATATGGCAGTTACAATGTAATGTTCAACAGTACTAATTTCTCGTGGCGTCTGGAAATAGAGACATCGTACAGCAGTTGCTATAAATACACTATGCAGTGCGACAAGTTAGCACGAGCAGCAGCTATCAATCTATGTTAAGTTCTAGACATCTGTACATTCAATTAATTACCCCTAACACTATAATGAGAAAAAATATAAACATCCATTTAGTCTAATACTACAGAACAAGATACTGCATTTTCACATTTATTTTAGTTCGTTATCTGGTGAGCACGTTATCGCAGAAGCCGTACAGGAGGGGGAAGCCAAATTAGTAGAGTAGATTATTTAAAACGCTGGGACCATTCTTGGTATTGGTTAGGTCAGGAACAATAACAGTGTCTGGTTTCAGCTTTATTTTAAGTGATTAAGGCGTAAAGTTTAGTGTCAAAATCTTATTGCAGCTTTTTGTAGGTTGCCGTTTTGAGCTGGGACTATTCTTGATAACGGTTAGATCAGGAACAATTACAGTGTCTGGTTTCGGCTTTATTTTAAGTGATTAAGAAATAAAGGCTAGGAGGGAAGGAAGACAAAAACAACAATAGAATAATTATACAGAAATACTGTAAAGGGATTATGCTGTCAGATAGTAATCAAAAGCACTCAGGCCAGCAATAGAAGCGGCAGTATACACTTACAGTATGTACAGCAAGTAAATATCAGTTAGAGATACTGATTGGGATTTTTTAATGCTGTAAATCATACAAAGACTCCAAAATACAGACTGTAAAAATGTCAGGAAAACATATACCTCAGTCAGCGAAACATCAAACCTAATTTGAAACACCTAGAATAGCATCGCATTTCCATTCAAAAGACCTACACATTTATGTACAAGACTTCTATAACAACGAGGCTCTAGGAATATAACAGGAATTTTGGAAAGAGCAACTTCCAGCTTTCATATGGGCTGTTACTGGTGGGGGTGGGGGTGTGATGCAAGTGGTAGCTTGGATTACAAGAATCCGATTGGCTGCCACCACTTGCTTTATCAAAACCTTTTAAACAGGATTTTCTAAAATATTTTTAATGCGAGCTTAATGTAAAAACATGCTGAATGGTAACTATATAAGGTAATTTGCACATTCAGTTACCATTTCACTGTGTTTTACATTAAGTTCAGCTACAAATCTGGATGCCAGTTTCTCACATTTGTGGAAGGCACTCAGGGGTAACAGCTTCAAATTACTATCTTCTCATGGCGCGCTCGGTGTTAAGAACAGAGGCGCCATGAGAAGGTACTCAGGGTTAATGAGTTAAAAGCTCTGAGGAGCCTACAAGATGATTCTCGGCAATGAAGTTTTTGGTTTAAAAAAAAAATATATATATATATATATATATATATATATATATATAAAATAAAAGGGCTGTTTTAAACCACATGTACACATATTGATGGTCTCCCAACAAGTCGTTTACCTCATTAAGTTGATTCTTGATAAAAAAAAAAAAAAAATCGCAACTTTATATTTAAAATGTATTTTGGTCCAAACACATTAAGGACTTACATAAGAGTGGAAGTCTGAGTTATTGTGAAAGATTAAGAGCACTTGGTCTTGTGCAGTAACCTTTGTAGTGGTCTGGAAGGTGAGCTTGCTCGGATGTGTTGGGCATATGGGGATAGCTGATTCTAGGGGTGTTTGGGGTTGCCGAGAAGTGCTAGAGAGTCATCAGATTTCCTTCATTGAAATATCTGTGAGAATGGAAGGTGTGTTGAGTGGTTCACTGGCACAGTGGCCACTGCATGGAACAGGACAAATATTGGTTTGGATATTTTAAGAACAGCCTGGAAACACACCACATGAACTAGTGAATGGTATTCTGGCAAAACTGGATGGGCATTGTTGCCTGTGCTTGAAGTACTGATATATGTGCATGTAAGGATGGAAATATACTTATAACAAATAAGAAACTAGAAGGGTCTCATAATTTAAAGTCTGTGGATTGTATAAACATGCTTGGAAGGAGCTAATAATAAGAATAAGCATTACAGCTTGTGGTCTCTCAAATAACTAAACAACAGCCAAAAAAAAAAAAACACATAATAGTTATGTAATGCATGATTTTAGTAAATCTAGACATAAAATATATAATTGTCATATAAGATGAAGCAGTCTGCTGAATTTAGATATTAAAGACATGATTTAATAACATGGGCTTGTGTATAATAACACTACTGTCTTAACTTGTCATAAATGACCACTACATTGAACATCAAGGGGAAGCATGATGATGTAAGTATATATGCTTAACGTCATGCAATTGCTTTAACTTGAACTGTAGTTTTTGTACGCCATCTTGACCGTATATAATACTTAAGCGGTTACCAAGGTAACCAATGCTTTCTACAATGACATCAAACTGGCAAAGTTGTTCAAGATTTATTTATTTATTTATTTTACATTTGTTGACTGGGTTTGTCTGACTGAGCTAGTGGCTCATTTTCAGCAGAGACCTGGGGAGAAAAGCTCCACAGTGTGATAAAATTATACATCAGATACAAAAACTTAAAAATACATTTCAGTTATATGCACATAAAAAAGAATTATGCATTCAGCAGTATGCAAATAGTTTCAAAAGCATCTATACACTATTTGCAATGGTAGAGAAGTGATGTAAGGAAACCAAAAAGCACTATTGTGAGGCAAAACATTTTGAAAAGGAAATGCACATCTAGGATGGACTCAGTAAACCAGCATAGAATAAACTTAAGATATACGATCAGAGGTATATAGAAGGGGTTTGTGGTAATAAACATGGTATGAACTGTTGAGAGGTAAAAGAGGAGAGACAGTACAAGGATAGTCTAAAAAAGTCAGCAGAATAATGTGTTTATAGTAAATAACCATTAAGTAATATGGAAAGAAATAGGAGAAAAAATACTGAGGAGGAAAGATGAGAGAAGGGAGGTTGGGATTAGGGAAAAGAAAAGATAAAAGGAAGCTGTTAGAGGACAGTGCAGGTGGAAGATTAGACAAGGAAGAAGGGGTGTGAAAGGAAGTGGTTGGAGGGTGTAGGTAAGATGGGCAGAGGAGAGAGGGTATTGGTAAGATAGGCAGAGGAGAGAGGGGTGTTGGACACTAAGGAGAAAGAGGGTCATGGAGGATGAGTGCACCGGCAAGACCAGTTTTTCTTTAGGTATTCACGAGTGGCAGTTTTGAATTGTTTAGGGTGGTTGTGACCTAATTTCTAGGGGTAGTTTGTTCCAGGATGTGGCAGGGTTGTAATTATACAGTATACAACCTATTTTGGTCTTAGGTTTATAAATCTGTAGCAGGTCTTAGTCGGAGCTGCGAAGTGGTCTAGCAGGAGAGTATTTGGATATACTTGAAGTAAGGCTAGGACAAAAGGAGGGCAAATATAGGATGGAGTGGATATGTTGCAGTTGATGAAGTTTGAGGAAATGGGGAAATTGTAGCCAGTCTAGTTGCTTAAGATATATGCAGTGGTGAGACTTATAGGTTTGGTTTGCAGAGAATCTGGCCACCTTATTTTAGGTAGTTTCTAGTTTAGTTAGGTGTGTGGAGTTCAGATTTGTGAATAATTGACAGCTGTATAATAGAGTAGGAAGAAGAAATGCATGAGAGAGAGAGTTATTTGGGCCCTGTTGGTTAAGAATTTCTTGTTGTGGTAAAGGTGTCCAAGTTTCTGGTGTGTCTTTTTAATACAGTTTGTGACCTGTAGAACAAATTTAAGCTGATCATCTATTATGACTCCTAGCAGTTTTGTGCTAGGTTCTACAGTGATGATTGTGTTGATGCTAGATTGAATAGTAAAAGTAGAATTGAGATTAGAGAGGTTCTTAGGGAGAAAGAGTAAGAGCTTAGTTTTCTTTGGGTTGAGAATTAATTTGTTGTCACTGAATGTCTCTATGGTATTAAATGATGCTTGTGTAGTAGAGTGGAGGTCTGATGGATTGTCTGCGATGGTGATGACAATAGTCATCAGCATATTGTACAAGTGATGACTGGGAGCAAGAGAAACAATAGAAGCATGAACTTGCATTGCCACAGAATGTAACAATCATATTCTGAACAAATAGTATTACATTGACAATAGACACTCAGTTTAATAAAAAAAGAAGCCAGTCTGCTGGTCCCCTGCCATAAACAAACTCTACAACAGAAGAAAGAAACTGTTGCAACAGAGAGTAAAATCCCATGATTGGAGGAACTCCCTGGTCAGCCTCTGTAAGAACCTGAGATCTCTCATAAAATCCTCCAAAGCTAGTTATGAAAACAAAATTGTGACTGATTCTAAAGACAACCATAAAGCATTCAATAGCTTTGTCAAGAATCTCAATGGCAACACTCAGATCTACTCTGAGTTACAGCACAATGACACTAAATGTACAGAACCAACTGATATTGCCAACATCTTGGCAGATAGGTTCAGTGCTAACTTTACCCCTCTCTCATTCCCTAAAGGGCCCATCTCTATACCGGAAGAATGCAAAGTTCCTGTAATAACAGTTGCACAGGTAAAAAACACACTCTCCAAAGCCAAGAACACAGCATCCATGGGACCTGACAACATCCCAGGCTGCGTTCTACATGAACTACAGAATGAACTGGCACCCCACCTAAGTACCATGTTCAATCATAGCCTCACCTCAGGCTTTGTGCTCACTGAATGGCGCACAGCAACAGTTATCCCACTCCACAAAGGGGGAGCCACCATGGACCCCGGTAACTACTGCCCCATTAGCCTGACGAGCCTAGTCTACAAGGCTATGGAACATATCATCATGTCACATCAAGGGATGTCAATGCACTTTTTGGCATTGAGCTTGAGGCCATGGCTTTGACACCAGGCATCTGCCTCAGTGAGGTCCTTTTGTAGGATGTCCACATCATTAGGAGTTTCGATTATGGCTCCAAGTTTGCAGTCATCTGCGAACTTCGTTAGCCAAAAACTTTCTGTGCTAGCCTGTACTTCAGAGAAGTAGATACCAAACAGGAGAGGACCCAGGACTGAACCCTGTGGTGCTCCACTTGTCACTGGTCTGAAGTCGGACTTGGAGTCTGCTACTTTCACAGTGTGGGTTCTGTCAGTGAGCCAGTTGGCAACCCATCTTGTAACATAGGTATTTATACCTAGTTTAGTGAGTTTATCTATAATTCCAGACTGAGGGATGGTGTTGGAAGCCTTGGCAAGATCTAGATAGGCTGTGTGAACCACCTTACCCTCATCTGCGGCTTTGGTGACCACTTCAAAGAAGTCTATCACTTTTAGGAGACATGATCTGACATTTACAAATCCGAACTGGGTGGGGTCCAGAATTTGGAGATTACCAATGTCACTGTTTATAAGTTCCATGATAATACGTTCCATAGCCTTGCAGACCAGACTCGTCAGGCTAATGGGGCTGTAGTTCCCGGAGTCCGTGGTGGCTCCCCCTTTATGAAGTGGGATAACCATTGCTGTGCACCATTCAGTGGGCACAAAGCCTGAGGTGAGGCTATGATTGAACATTGTACTTGGGTGGGGTGCCAGTTCATTCTGTAGTTCATGCAGAACGCAGACTGGGATGTTGTCAGGTCCCATGGATGGTGTGTTCTTGGCTTTGGACAGTGTGTTTTTTTTCCTGTGCAGCTGTGATTACAGGAACTTTGCATTCTTCCGGTATAAAGATGGGCCCTTTAGGGGGTGAGAGGTGGGTAAAGTTAGCACTGAACCTATCTGCTAGGATGTTGGCAATATCAGTTGGTTCTGTATATTTAGTGCCATTGTGCTGTAACTCAGAGTAGATCTGAGTGTTGCCATTGAGATTCTTGACAAAGCTATTGAATGCTTTATGGTTGTCTTTAGAATCAGTCACAATTTTGTTTTCATAACTAGCTTTGGAGGATTTTATGAGAGATCTCAGGTTCTTACAGAGGCTGACCAGGGAGTTCCTCCAATCATGGGATTTTACTCTCTGTTGCAACAGTTTCTTTCTTCTGTTGTAGAGTTTGTTTATGGCAGGGGACCAGCAGACTGGCTTCCTTTTTTTGGAGGATAACATCTTGGTTCTGTTAAGGATTGCACAATCCATGCACACATTTAAGTGCTTATAAAGTGCAATTGTATAGGATTCAGCAGTCATACCTCTATTGTCTGTCCACTTCTGTCTTAAGCGTGAAGTTGGTTTTGGAGAAATATTTTACGGTGGTTTCCCTAATGAGGGGGTGGGGTGGGATGTGGATGTCTACTGTGATTTGCTTGTGTTCGGATCTGACCAACGAGGAATTGACCTCTGGTGTGGAACATAGGTTGCCCATGTTGGTAATGACCAGGTTTAGGATATTGCTGCCCCTCGTGGGGGTATGGATAAGTTGATCCAAGGCATTGGAATTTATGAATTCCAGAAAACGTTGAGCACAAGAGTTGGTACATTTGTAGTTTTCCCAGTTAATGGTGGGGTAGTTGAAATCATCCATTATTAGGATGTTAGGTTGTACCCTAATATTTTCCAGTGTATCAAAAAATGAGTGGGAATCCTGGGGCATGGTGGGGGATCTGTAGCAAGCTACAATTTGTATTGCGGTCTTGCCCAGAGTTAGTTGCACTTGGATAATCTCGGATGCATTATGCTGAGCAACTAGCCTGGAGGTGTGGATATCCTTAATTAATATGGACACACCTCTGCCTTTAGTGGTTCAGTCCAGGTTAGGTGGCCGAAAGCTGTGGTATGAATTATAGCATGGTAGTGCAGGGGTGCTCTCTGGAGCCTTGAACCAGGTCTCTGTCACTTCACAGATCTCGATGTTCTCTATTTTAAGGAGTGCCTCGAGTGAGTGCATTTTTAGGTTTAGACTTTTAGCATTAAGTAGCATGGAGCTTTTCTCCCCTGGCCTTCGCTGAAAATGGACATGTATCCATTTGGACTATCCCGGTCAACAAATGTAAAATAAATAAAATAAAAAATAAGTAGCATTACCCTCAGATTTTGCTTGCTTGTACCTGTTACGGTGGTGAATTTGTCATTTGAATCTTGCCTAAAAAAGGCACTATAGGAGTGGCAAGAGCCTTAGCCAGTATCCTGCATCCCAAGGGCGATAGGTGCAGGCCATCACTGGAAAAGCATCGTGGTTTGTCGATCATGTCATCCCAGGCAGACAGATACTGGATCCCCTTAGAACGACACCAGAAGCTTAGCCAATTGTTGAAGTCAATCATTTTGTCCTTGTACTGTGGTATCATTCTGGGTGATGGCAGGATGCTACTCAGGCTAGGGTCATACCTGCCTGGGCTACAAGATCGGACAGCTCCTCCATGTCTCTCTTCATGTAGTACAGGGAGGTATGCCTCAAGTCATTCACACCAACATGGACAATGACAGAATCATATTTGTACTTGTTGTGGAGTGACCTGAGTGCATGCGTTGTGTTGTGGATCCTGGCACCTGACAGGCAGTTGACAGTACCTTTCTCCTTGTTTAGCCTGGTGAGTGGAACATCAGTGTGCCTGACTATAGAGTCATCTATGACTAGAGTGTTAGGTACGATGTTCTTCGTGTTTCACTGTTGCAGTCATTACATTTGGGTAATCTGCTGGCAGGTTGCCCTCAGTCAGCCTGATTAACAAAGTCTTGGGTCCTGTGTTGGTTGATGTCCCTTCTTCCATGACGTCAGGTCGTCAGGGGTATATAACATGCAGCCACCACCATTACATCAGTCTTTCTTGCCGTGCGGTGCTCGAAGCAGAAGCAGTTCGCAAGTGCCAGTCGGCCGACTCCTGAAATTTTCATTTTCAAGTTTTAGAACCGAAGTCTTCAACTTAAAGCTAAGTACCCCGTTGTGGAAACTTTTTCTTGCTCCTTACCGTTGTCAGTAAAAATTAATAATTGCATTACTTGTGGAAAGCAAATACCTCATAAAGATTTTCATCCGTACTGTATTCCTTGCCTAGGCCCTGACCACGACGTATCTTGCTGTCGATTTTGTGCTTTATTTAATCAGTGCACTATCCGTCATCGGTATATTTTTGCCACTAAATATTTCAGTTCTTGGTTTAATTATCCAGAAATGTCGTCGGTTAGCCATCCAACTACCGGGATTCTGAAAAAAATGCAAAGATAAAGACAGAGACAGGCCACCGAGGTCCAAAACCGCTGACGACGGTTCTCCTAAGCCAGTCGCCAGTTCGCCGGTACTCAGTGAGGTGCTTTCACAGCCCCTGATACCCGCTACTTCTGATTCGCAAGCCTCTACTGAGACCCATTCAGAGTCTGGTATGCCACGAGATACTTCAGCTATAGAACCCATGGATGTCTCTATCTTGGATGGGTCCGGAGCCACTGTGCAGGCACCGGCGTCTGAGGGTGTATTCAGGCCTACAGACTTGAATATTAAATCGACAACACCTTCATTACTAAGGCCTAAATCTCGATCCTTGTCTAAAAAAAGATGCTCAGGCCCCTATGCCTAAAAAACAAATGATAAAAATGGCTGAAGATCTAATTACTCCAATCAGGGATAGTCATCCCCCCACCCCCAGAGGCCTAGGGCTGAGCTTGATTATGAATCTTCTGATCAGGATTCTGTTTCTTCTGACTCTTATGATGACCTGGATTTGTCCATACCTACTTATGAGGATTCTGATGCAGAGGATTCCATTCCCTCTGCTTACCCTCCTGAGGATTTTTCTTTTGGGGAAACTTTACATACTTTAAGGGAGCATTCCCACTGGGAAAGCCAGGAATTTTCTGATTCAAAAAAGAGGCTTAGGGATTTCCTTCTTCTACCTCAGCATAGGCCTTTGGCTATACCTCCTGTACTAGACATTGTTGGTGATGTGTTCTCGGTATCCAGTTTAGCCCTTGATTCCCTGCCTCCGGCCTCTAGTAAACCTGACAGATACTACAGGGTTCCTGAGTCCCACAAGTTACTTTTCAAAAATCTTGTTGCAGATCCAGAGACTATTTCTCAGGGGGCCCATGGGCATTAAGGCTTCTACTGCTAAATATCCTTCCCCTTCTGGTAGAGACTCCAGGGCACTGTAAAAAGATTTATACTTCTGCAACCATGGCAATCAGAGCTTTAAACTGCCAATTTCATATGTTAAAATATCAACAGCATATTATTGGACTGCTTCAACAGAAAGTTATGTTGATTCCTGACTTTGTGGAAAATAAAGATTTATAGGATTTAATGCATTCTGCTGAACAAGTTGGAAAATATACTTTGCAATGTGGTTTTGATTCTTTAGAGGCCTCTTGCAGAGCTGCTGTTACTGGGTCTGTGCTTAGAAGGCATGCTTGGCTTAAGGAGCAATCTTTGCCTGATCATGTTAAAGCTAAATTGTTGGATGCTCCTTTAAATCAGGACCGCCTGTTTGGCAACAAGGCTGAAGAAGTTCTTAAAAAGATGGAAGATAAAGCTAAATCTATGCAAACTGTTAAAGAATTTTTACAAGTGCAACCTCCAAGATTTAGTAGGCACTAGCTTACTAAGAAATGGTCCTTTCCAGTCCCTTCCAAGTCCTCTCAAGCCAAACCCAGAAACAGCAAAAACCCCAGGTTTCAGTCCCATGGGACTCTCAGAACTAAGCAGTGGGAGGCCTCCACTTCCAAATCTGGAAATAACAAGACACCCCCCTATGGTAAACAGTCTCAATTACTTCCTTTTAAAATTCCCAAGCACTTATCTTTTAACCACCCCTTTGGGGGGAAAGATTGCTCTTCATGCAAAGAACTGGGAACTCATAACCAAGGACAAATGGGTTTTAAATATAGTGTCTCAGGGATACATGTTTCATTTCCACACGTTGCCAACACCAAACAGGTGGCCAGAGGTGCAAAAACAAGTTCTTTCCCTCTTAAGCATAGGGGCTATTCATCTGGTACCAGAAGAGGAAAAGGGACAAGGTTTCTACTCCAGGCTTTTTCTGGTACCCAGAAAAGACAAATCATGGCATCCAATCCTGGACTTGTCTACTCTAAACACCTTTCTGGAGATTCCAAAATTCAAGATGCTGACTCTTCACTGTTTACTTCCTATGCTAGGCAAAGATGCCTGGTTGGCAACACTAGATTTAAAAGAAGCATACCTGCACATCCCAATCAGGGAATCTTGCAGACGATACCTATGCTTCAAAGCAGGCTACTCGCATTATCAGTTCTCTGCACTGCCCTTTGGCTTGTCTACTGTGCCCAGGGTATTCACAAAGTGCCTGGCTCCAGTTATTGCATTTTACAGGCAAAGAAATATTCAAATATATCCATAGCTGGACGATTGTCTAATTCAGGCAGAAAACCAGGGCATACTTTTAAATCATCTGGCGTTTGTAAAAGGGTTCTAACTTGTCTGGGGTACACCATAAACGAAAAGAAATCACAACTGGTACCCTGTCAACAAATTACATTCCTGGGCGCAAGCTTGAATATAACTGCCTAGATGGCTTTCCTCACGCCAGAAAAGCAAATTCATTTGGTAACTTACTTCAAACAAGTGGCCACAAAAACCCTGCTATCTGCAAGACAAGTACTGCAAGCCTTGAGGTTCATGGCCTCCTGCATTCTTCTAATTCCATATGCAAGACTGCATATGAGGAAACTACAGTGGTATCTAAAAAGTCTATGGAGACAACATTATCACAGCCTGGAAACAATGATTCCTATCATACCTTGCCTACGCCTGGAGTTCCTATGTTGGGCAGAGGCCTGCCACCAAAACAAGGGACTACCATTCACACTACCCCCTGCCGCACAAACCCTAACTACAGATGCATTAGACTATGCATGGGGGGCTCACCTGGCAGGGAAGTGCATTCAGGGCAAATGGAACCCAAATCAAATGCACTTACATATCAATCAGAAAGAAATGTTAGCTGTACAGAATGCTCTGACAGCCTTCAAGGACTACATTCTTCCAGGACAGCTAATGGTAAAGACGGACAACACCACAGTTATGTGGTACATAAACAAGCAGGGGGGTACACATTACTGCCCCCTCTGCAGACTAGCCATGGCATTGTGGAACACAGCCTTGAGCTACCAAGTGCACCTACAAGCTCAATTCCTGCCAGGAAAATTGAATACACTGGCAGACGGACTAAGCAGAAGCCTCATGGACCCACACGAGTGGAAACTGGAACCAAGGATTTTCAACATGTTGACAAGCGAATGGGTGAGCCCAGACATAGATCTATTTGCCTCCCCCCAGAACTACCAGTTGGACAAGTTTTGCACAAGGACTCCCCACAAACAAGCCTGGAAAGTGGATGCTCTGTCCTTCAGCTGGAAAAACCTATCAGTCTACGCCTTCCCCCCACTGCCTCTGCTCTCCAAAGTTCTACTAAAAGTCAAACAGGACAAACCAAGGATGATCTTGATTGCTCCTGACTGGTGGCGCCAACACTGGTACCCCTCCTGCGCAGTGTGTCACAGTTATCTCCATGGCACCTGCCTCAGACCACTTCCTTGCTGTCTCAGCAGGAGAACCATGTTCTGCACCCTCAGCTTCCAACATTGAACCTTGCAGCCTGGCTAATCACTTAAATTCACCCTTATCATGCCTCAGCAAACCTGTGATGGATGTCATCTTGGAGGCAGGAAGACCTAGTACTAGAAAATCTTATGCTGACAAATGGAAAAGATTCTGTGCCTGGAACCAATCTCTAGGGATGAGCACAGCAGCACCCAATTTACCTCAGATTTTGCAATACTTAACTGAGATGCTTCACAAGGCCTGTCTTTTTCCTCCATTAAAATCCACGCCTCAGCTATTTCAGCTCATTATAACACAGAACCTCCCCTCTTCTTGCATCCTCTGCTCAAGCAGTATTTCAGAGGGGAGAAAAAATTGAGACCACCCAGGAGAGCTCCAACCCCTGCCTGGGACATTAACTTTGTTTTGGAGAAGCTCACTCTACCTCCTTTCAAGCCAGCTGCTACTGCAGACTTAAAATTTCTTTCTTGGAAAACAGCCTTCCTTTTAGCAATCACTTCAGCTAGAAGGATATCTGAATTACAGGCCCTTATGGCAGTGGAGCCTTTTATCATCTTTCATGCGGACAGGGTATCTCTCAAGACCAATACATCCTTCATGCCCAAGGTGGTATCCAGTGTGGCTCTTAATCAGTCAATTCATTCTTAATCAGTCAATTAATTTGCCAACCTTCTTTCCCAATCCACAGAACAAAGGAGAATGGATTCTACATTCCTTGGGTGTGCACAGATAACTTAGATTCTACTTGGACAGGACTAAACCTCAAAGAAAATCTGAACAACTGCTGGTAGCATTTGCTGCAGGGGGCAGAGGGGAAGGCTATTTCAAAACAAGCCACTTCTAAATGGATAAGCCATTGCATTAATTTCTGCTATAAGCACCATGGAAAACCTATCCCCCAGAGGATTAGATCTCACTACACCAGGGCTGCATCTACTTTTGCAGCCTTTCTCAGAGGTGTTCCTACCAAGGACATCCTAGAAGCTGCTACCTGGAGCTCTCTACATACTTTCACTAAGCATTATCATTTACCAATTTTCTCTAAAGCTGGCTTTGCCACTGCTGTCTTGCAGGGCCTTATAGCTGGCCCTAATGCTGTATAAACTCCTCCTCCCAACCATAGCTTTGGGAATCTACCCAAATGTAATGACTGCAACAGTGAAACATGAAGAACATAGTACAGTTGTGTACACTTACAATAAATGTGGATGTTCAAGTGTATTCACTGTTGCAGTTCTGGTTACCCTCCCTCCAGCCCCCTAACTTCTTTTGTCTATACCTCTACTTTCCTTTACTATGCTTAAAAGCCTTTTTGGTGTATTTGCTTTTTTGTTGGAGGTATAGCATTGTACTTTTATATTTAATTGCTCCCCCATTAGGGGGGCACCTGACATCTGGGGCAAGAAAAACTGATGTAATGGCATCGGCTGCATGTTTTATACCCCTGACAACCTGACATCATGGAATAAGGGGCAGTAGCCGACGCAGAACCCAAGACTTTTTTAATCAGGCTGACTGAGGGCAACCTGCCAGCAGATTACCCAAATGTAATGACTGCAACAGTGAATACACTCGAACATCTACATTTATGCTACGTGTACACAACTGTACTTTGTTATGCCTTATAGGCTGTGGCTGAGTGGCACACTGAGTTTGTGGGCTATGTGCCATTTGGATTGTGTTGGGGGGTAGAGGTTGCTTGCATTTCTGCTTTAGAGGTCCCTGTTGCTTGGGTAGATTTTCTTTGAGAGCCTCTCTGAATGTAGGTGTGTATTTTGTGTTTCTTTGTGTGTGTTTTGGTGGTGTAGGTTTTGAAGGACTATGTGATGAGCGTAGTGTGGTGCAAGTCTTTACCTTCTCCTCTTGACTGTCTAGCCCAGTCTTGGGTGAAGAGAGCTTTGCTTCCAGTTTGGCTATATAAGTGCATCTCTCACAGGTTGTAGTGTTGGGTGGTAGGAGGAGAGGGTTGTCTGTGTACATGAGGCAATAGCTGCATTGCCCCAAGATGCCCATATTAATCAGGTAAACTGGAGAAAACACTGGGAGCTGACCATTAAACATGCATGGATAGGTGCTTATTTATTAAGTACTAAAAACTGTTTTCCTCTAGACAAGTGAGGAAAGTTGAGTGCTGTAGTAATTTGTAGCTTATTTAGTGCTTACAATGAGTTCTGAACAAGTGCTGAGCTCAAAGAAACAGATTTTAGTACTGAGACTAGAAAACTGGCTAGTTCTAAGAAACAAAATTAAGCTAGAAGGCTTCCCTCCAACACAGAAAGGCTTGGGGGCTCAGAAGCTTATAAACAGTCCTGGATACAGCAAATCTGTATCTGGACTAGACGACTTACAAGAAAGGCAGGAAACAAACTTAGACTTTTTTTTTTTTTGTAAAGTGGAAAGGAGGAGCAGAAACTAACTGGGTTGGCCTTCTCAAATGTTCTCCCTGGATTAGGTAGAACGAGGTAATGACACTAGACTGGGAGGAGTGTCCCAGATCAAATTTACAGTAGGAGCGGCAACTGCAAACCCACCAATTATAAAAACAGGATACCAATAGGGAGGGAGAGTGGGAAACAAAAATCAGAACAAACAAACCCAACCAGATGCTTAACAATTGTAGAAAATTTCTAGTTAATACCTCCCACACAGTGAAACTAGCTAGCAAAGTATATGCAGACAATAAAAGTGCTATAAATAACTCAGAAATAAGCAAAAAACAGGATACTTAATGTTATATATCACAGATTAGTTGGCTCAGAGCCCTTCCTCCAACTTCCTTCGATTAGCTCAGTGTGAAATGGCAGAAATACTCACAAGTTAACTTCTTAAGTAACAAAGTTGAAACCTGAAACAACTTTAAAAAAAAAAGCTTGAAAGAACCGATGAGGTGCTTACTCCAAGCCGTAGTCCAGCCAACCCCACTCAGCCAATGACCACAAACAATTCATTTTCACTGAAGTGCTATACTGGCTTTGGCTAAGCTATGATGGCCTGGAATATGTGCTCAGACACATACAGCCTCTACTAACAACTAGGCCCAAATCACAAGCCTGAATATGGACAATGCTACACTACCAACACTACTTAGGTAGAAAAAAACTGCAGAAATATTTAAACAGATAAAGGATCAAGGAGACTCTAGAGAATGCTTTTAACTGCAAACAAGTTATATGATAAACTCCTTAGGAAATCAGAACAAACAAACCCAACCAGATGCTTAACTGTTGTAGAAAATTTCTAGTTAATACCTCACACACAGTGAAACTAGCTAGCAAAGTATATGCAGACAAAAATGCTATAAATAACACAGAAATAAGGATAAAAACAGGATACTTAATGCTATATATTGATATTTCTGAAACTATAAATAAATTACTGCTGCGTATACCTGCTGTATCAAAAACTTTAAACAAGTGGGCAGAATCATTTAATCTTGTAGATACTTTCAAATTTAAACACGGTAAATCTTTGTTTTTCCATCAAGATCACAAATTGGGTACCCAAACTAGAGTAGATAAAATATTTGCTGCCCATGACTTGCACTCTAAAATCATTGATTTCTCAATCACTCCCTGCCTTTTTTCAGACCACAATTCATTGATACTAAAACTTCAAAATGGGTACAAACCATTAATCTGTAACTCCAGAATTCTAGCATATATATAGCTAAAATTAAAGATTTTAATCCCTGGTTATTATCTGAGTTACATTTCTTCTTAGATATTAATTAGACCACATAGATAAATAAAATAATGATATGGGACTCATTAAAAGCTTACATTAATGGTAAAACCCTAACTTGGTATAAAAAAAGTCAGAGAGTGGGATTCTGAATTATTAGATCTACAGTAAAATATTCAGTAAAAGCTGAAAAAAATCAAAATCATTTGGAGATGAAAAAGAAAGTAGAAGTATTAAACAATAAATACAACAAAATCCTAACACATGAAACTAGTTTAGCTTTAGAAAAACTAAAAATTCATACCTTGGCCATTTCTCCCAAATATCTACATAATTTATCCATAAGAATCAAAATACAGCCAAAAGCTAATAGCATTAAAATTATCTTCCATGAAAAGAAAGGGAAAAATGTCTCTGATATAGGCGACATTCTTTATGCCTATAAAAATCACTATATGGAACATTTCCGAAAAGAAAATACATATATTGATCAATTAAATCTAGATGAAAAATGTTTTACTATAAAAAAACAGAAAAATTAAAACTATATCTGCAAGCACCCATATCCTACAAAGAAATTACAGATGCTATAAAAGAGTGTGAAAATAATAAAGCTCCAGGTATAGATGGCATAATTATGGAATATATAAATGTTTTCCTAAAAAAAGATACTATCCCTCTTCCATAAAACTCTATTAGAAATTCAGTCACAAGCTTTAATACCACCCTTTTGAATATATTCCTTAATCACACTAATCATAAAGGAAAACAAATCCCCAAACCTCTGTACCTCATATAGACCTTTATCATTATTAAATAATGACTATAAGATAGTTATGACAATATTAACTAACAGAAAGAAAATACCACTATCCAAAACAATAAATAATGATCAAACTGGATTTATATATCATAGGTACACACATGACAATATTACAAGGATAATTTCTCTCATAGATTATGTTAATAAAGAAAATAAAGAAACACTCACAATTGGCTTAGAAATAGAGAAAGCCTTTGATTCCCTAACTTGGGACTATTTATTCAAAATCCTAATGCTATTTGAATTTTCTTGCATCCTTTGTTCATCACCTAAAGAATATATATGCAAATAATTTAGCGTATGTCAAATTAGGTCCTTTTACCTCTGAATCTATACATATAACAAACAAGGATGTCCCGTGTCACCAGTTGTATTTGCTCTCGCTATTAAAATATCGGCAGATTCAATTTGTACCAATATAAAAATCAAAGGACTAGATGTTCATGAACAATACAATTCTAAAGTAATGCTATTTGCTGCTGACATATTACTAACATTATCTAATACAAAAGAGACATTAGAAGAATTAGATATATTAATTGACAAATTTCACATGACTTCAGGACTCCATTCCAATAAATCAAAATCAAAAATTTTATTTTTAAATAAAAAAAAAGAAAGAACTGCAGACTAAGGGGGATCAGATCATAGGGGAAACAATAATCTAAATTAAAATATCTAGGAATTGAGTTATGCAAGGATAATAATGTATTAGTCTCAAAAAACTACAATAATATCAACACAATTAAAATCTGTGTGGAAAAATGGAACAAAATAATAATAATAACATTTGAAGATAGACTACAGTTAATAAAATGGTTTTACAGCCCAAGATCCTATATATAGCCTTGGCAATACAACTGTTACCAGAAAGGAACATACTTAAAGAAAGAAATTCATGCCTAACAACATTTTTATGGTTTCCCAAAAGAAACAGAATGGCTTTAATATATCATATCAGACCATGGAAACAGGGAGGATTAAACTTTCCTGATATAGAAACATATATAAAAGCATCAGTATCTAAACACTCTCAGATTGGATAAGTCCAAATTACTCTGCAAATTGGAAAGAATTACTAACTGTAATATCAATAAATTAATTTGATTTACAAAATAATTCAAATAACAGATTAATATAATTTGCCATGGCACATATTGTGTATTAGTATGCAATATAACATAACTAAACCCAATAAAACTCGTATGATTAGTTATTATATTGACTCATTTAGGAAAATTACTAATGCAAATATACATTTAAAAATCTGGTTTGAGCTTTTAACACCATTTATAGTCACAAAGAACTTTCCACATAAAATATATAGAGAAATTATTAATTCCTGGGAACAGAAATGATTTGTTTGTTGGCTCCAGTGTATCAAAGAACTAAAAGTTTTAGATATACAAGTAATAAAAAGAACATACAAAATTCCACAACAGAACTGGCTAATTTTACAGAGTATTCTGTCATATTCACAAGATTTAAGTAGAATAATTAACAATTCTTCATTTAAAGAAATACCTAACTTTATGAAATACATATATTAAATCATATATAATGACTTGGACATGGGAAACAGTATTTCAAAATTTTACAAAATATTGATAAACTATAAAACAACACCCAAAATCTCATATTGGAAATATATAACAAAAGGACACTCAGTACAACTAACTGAAGATATTAAAACAAATATCTTATTATCGATAAGATATACATCCTTTGCACAATACTGGAAGGTTGTTAATTGGAAATGCTTGCACAGAGCATTCTTAACCCCAGGCAGAATCAGGAAAATTAGTTCTTCCATAAAAGGAATATGTTGGAGATGTGAGCAAGTATACAATGCAGACTGGAACCACATTTTCTTTGATTGTGCTAAATTTAAGCCATTTTGGAATGGTAGTAATAACTTTCTGCAACCTTTATTTAATGAATCATTTTATTTAACTAAAGCTCTTGTATTATTAAATGTGAATGAAGATCCTCATTTGAATAGGTCAGACACATATCTAGTATGGACTATACTTGCAATTTCAAGGAAGTGTATAACAAGAAGATGGAATACAAACACAATACCAAATTTGGAAGACTTCTACAGCCTACTGAAGACCACAGCATTATTGGAAATTAAAATTAAAGAACTAAGAATTTATCCAAAGACATTTATCAACAACCATTGGGGAAAAGTCTTATTGTTGATTGACACTATACAATATTTGATCAGACACTGTGATAATGGATTGGACATACTTATAAAGTAACTGTATACATTAAGATCTGTTGTCAGGCTAATGTAAATAGTGTACATAGTTATTAAGATGTTATGTATAAATACTATGGAATTCATTCAAATGCATCTCAAAAATAAAAATAATTGAGGGAAAAAGTATATAGAGCATTAAAAACTGTTTTTATCAAGGGCAAAAATGTGTTTTCTAGAGGTGAGAGCTCTGTGAGTATCACAGCTCTGAAGAGTATGGGGCGAAAATTCAGTGGTCTGAGTAGTATTCTGGTATTCTAGAGATGGGCACAGCAGGGGTACAAACAAGGGGTAAATAAGTTGCAAGATAATAAAAGACAGTTGCACATAGAATGTGGAAAAAAAACATACGGCTCTTGGTAATATCTAATCATATCTTTGCAATGTCCCTCTATCATTTGTTGCAATTAGTGGTTAGCAATAATTTTGAATGTCTTATGTCCTACAATGGAATGGTAGTAGCCAGTCTTGAGTAATTTGTTTTTCAGTCACAGCTGATTCTTCTTTCCACAGTGTTATTATCTTTGTCTGTAACTTTACTTTAAATATCTTTCACTTTGTTTTATTTTTCTTTCTCTTCATTGAAGTAGACTGGCATTACCCTCGGTTATTGCTTTCCCCATGCATCTTTGATGACTGCGTGGAAATATTTTTATTAGTAGCTCTTTTATCAAAATTGGTGTTATCATTCAGTCTTTTAGGGTAAAAAAAACAGTTTCCACACACTTCATAATAAAGGCTGCTATCTGTAAATTGATAGTCTGAACAAGCAAGCAGAGCTTAGAATACAGCATTGCTTTCTTCAGCTTACTATTTGGCATAAATCTTTGCTTTCTTCAGTTTTACTTGTCTAACATAAGATGTTGCTTTCAGTAACATTTAAAAAAATGATGAATGAAATGTTATTACTCTGTGCCGCAGATGTGGTAGAAATAGGTTGTTTTGACTTGTAAGGGGCTGGTTTGAGCCTTCAAGTCCCCTCGACCTCTTCTGCTTTCAGACCTAGCCACCTCCCAAAAAAGAAGTCTCCCCACCAACCAAAAAATCACTGGTGCCATGTTGTCTTATTCCTTCTAGTTACAGGTAGGACACCAAAGAAGATTACTCTACTGGCTATCCAGTGTCAGTATGGACTACTTAATAGAGCTGCCTGGAGTGGGGTGTTCTTCAAGTTTTCTTTAGCTTCAAAGGATGTAAACAAAGTTTATGAGTTGCACTCATGGCTAAGACTGCCATGTGTTAGACTCCTAAATCCTCCCCTTTAAAAATTTTTGCATAGAGACTAACCTGCCTTAGAAGAGCTCTTGATATGTCATTTGGAGCAGAGGTTTAAGGCTGTGAGCTTTAGTTCATGTGGAACAGGGTTTGATTTGCTCTGTCCTCATTTGCTTACTGTGTGTCCTTAAACCAAGAGTTTACACCCTAATCAGTCCTGAAAGGGACTGCCTCCAAGTGGGCCTATCTGGTTAACAAAGGGGTATTGTTATTTTATCCCCCTTCATAAGGGAGGACCTTCAACAGATCCTGGCAACCCATTAGTCTGAGTAGTCTGATTTGCAAAGCCATGGAAATTATCAGCAAGGATATAGGAGACCACCAGACAATGGATCCATTCCAGTTTGGCTTTGTCAAAGGAAGGTTGTGCTTATTGAACCTGTTGGACTCCTTTGAAAAGGTCACTAAGGCAATAAATGAGGGGAAATTGGTGCATACTGCCTGCCTAAATCTGGCTATAGCATTTGATACGCTACTGTACTTTGGCATCCCTATATAAATCAAATTTGTAGTTCACATTTGATTTACATGACTAGGCTTATAAGGGACCTAGTGGTTGTTAGCCTAGTATACACCTATGAACCTATGAGGCAGACACTGACTGTATCCTCAGTGAAGCCTTAAAGGTCATCACTCCTTCAGACTGATGCCAAGATTTCTTGTCCTGTCTTAGTTCTGTATGTATGTATGTATTTATTTTTTTTATTTTTGAAGTGTAGGGAAGGCTTCCATCCCATTCTGGACCCCAGAATCTTCAATGGGCACAACTCTTATATTAGATTCTGTATAGTGGCTCTCAAGAGTTTGATACCTTCTCCATAGGCCATTTGGATGGTGATGATGAAAATGATGACTGCCATCAAGCACATCAGTATTTGTAAGTACGTAGTGCATATGCTTGGGCTTTCCTTTGGACTGTACTTTGCTCTCAGATTGTTTGCCAACATGTTGGCTAAAGTAGCCTAAGCCTTGCAGGAAATGAAGGAGCTCCTCATTTTCTCCTACATGGACTGCAGATTCCTGGTGGCCTCCTTGATTGATTTCCTTGTGGCTTCTTTGGAGTGAATGCTCTAGTGTCTGCAATTTCTGGAGTGACCATAAATGGGAAGTCATCTCTGATCTAGTCTTAGGTGATTTCCAGCAGTGATGTAGAGCTAGACACTCTCTAGTATCTGATGTTTTTACTCATGGAGAAGACCCAGGAAGTTATAACCTTGACAATCTGGGTGAGCATGCAGTGGGGCTCCCCTTGTATCTTCAGGGGTTTGATAGTTGCCAAAAACACCATAGTGCGACTGCATACTTGCGTTTTTTTTGTTGGAGTGGATATTTAAGATCCAGTGGCTGAAGTGTCCACTTGCTTATGGGTTTGTCATGGTATCAGACATCTGCCATCAGACACTGGAGTAGTGGATGTTCCCTAATTATGATGTTGTCCTCCTTTACCAGCAGCCAGCATTTTGTAGTTGCTGCTGATGAATACTTCACTGGTGTGTTGGGAAGTCACATCAGTTTCTCTACATTTCAAAGAAAGTTGGCCCTCAAGTAGGATAGGAGACCACACATCATTTACTTAGAGCTATATGCTGTCTTTATGGCCCTAACGTTTTAGGTGTGGAAATATTTGCAGGACTTCTCTTGATTTGGTCCAACAATGAATCTCTTACTGAAAGTACAGTGATGGTACATAAGATGTTCCCCCTGTGCAGAGATATAATGCATGTCTGACAGTTGGCATAGGAAGAAGCATGAGTCTGTCAGTACTTAAACATCCTTGAGGAACTAGACATAATGACAAACTCACTGAGCCTTTGTTCTGGCCCTCTCCTTTAGCTTCAGATTCTCTTGTTTGGATCGTCTTCATGTGAGGTATGCTGAAGATTTCCCTCTTTGCCACCATTGAAAATGTATTCTTCCAGTCTTCTGCTCAGTTTAGCACAGCCAGGGGAAGTCGATGGTTGACATATTCTCCATCTTCAGTAAGGGACTTTTCTTTGTACCTTCACTACATTCCGTCTGATTCCACACCTCATTGCAAAATTCAGAAAAGAAACACCAAATGTAATCTTCATTGATTATCCAGTAACACGTTTATTACAAAGCATGTAAATGAAAAAAAAAATGTTGAATATTATAAGGCTTTTTTTCTGGTAAACAAGGTACCCTTTACCAGTTTTGTGTCTGGTTTGCATGTCACTAGAAGACAGTTTGATAAAGAAATGGTAATGGCTCAGAGAAAGTATTTTCTGAAAGCATTCAAGTGTTTTCTCAGCTGGGAGAGGTATAAAGATAGATAAAATCAAATAGCACTTAATAGCATAGGCTGTACAATGCATCTTAGTATGACTAACCTTTCTTTTTGGTTAACTTTAGCCTGTCTGTGTGGCTATTAGCTTAGAACTTTTGCTCTTATTGGGAAGGAAAAACTTCAATATTTGAAGGTGTACATAGTTTTGTGTGTTATTATTAAGTTAATAGGTTTTAGGGGGGTTTGGTGGGTTCTGCTTGAGGGTTTTAAAGAAAAACAAAAAGTTATGTAAGATGCGGCATAAGCGCAAATGGATATGACAAGAAGCAACTGTATAAAAAGATCAACCTGCCAAGCAGTATATGCATGTAATATAAAAGTTAAAACTAGACATTTAACAAAAAAGCAGTTATATGTAAAAGTGATAATAATAACTATGTAAGAAAATGATGCTTTCTGTAATGTTTTTCAGTCTTAATGGTCTTACAGATAAGTATAAAAAAGAAAGAGTAGTGAATTATATTAAAAAATGTAGAGTGCAAATAACCATGCTACAGGAGACATACCTAGGAAGAACTGAACATGTGAATTTGATAAAGAAAGGGTTTCAGAATGGTTATTCAGTGGAATATCTGGGGCATAGGAAAAGAGGAGTACTTGTATTAATTGCAAGAGGAGCTCCAGTACTGATAGAAGAGGGGATAAAAAGATAATAATGAAAGATACATAGTAATAAGGGTCTACTGGCTAGAGAGGAGGATTACACTGGCATATATTTATATTCCACCTAAAACTGCTATAATAGAGCTTAACAAAATTCTGGGAGAAATAATCAGCTTTCAGCAAGGAATATTACTTGTAGGTGGAGACTGAAATTTGGTTTGCAACAGTGAAGATGTTTCCAGGGGGGCCTAGAAGGGGAAATATAATAAAGGAGAGTAGATTTTTGAAGAAATTTATGAAAATGTTTGGCACGGAAGATGTGAATTCACTACTAGGATTTCAGAGTGAATTTACATACTATTCACCAAGATACAAAAACTGGGCTAGGGTAGATAGATTTTATATCTCACAGGAACATGTGCATTTAATTGAAGGTCTTGAAACGCACCCAATAACTATTTCAAATCATGCACCAGTAATTAAAATAAAAACGCAAGGTAATGAAATGAAAATAAGACACACTTCGCTTTCGCATATATTGGTTGAAAAGAGAGGAATTTAAGGAGCAGGTTTTGGAATTAATTCAGGAGCTCCTAGAGAAGATAGAATTTTGTTCTGAAAATATAGCTTGGGAGTGGGATAAAATTAAAGTGGAGTTTAAAACCAGGGTGAAAATAAAGGAATGGGGGATATGGTTAAGAAGTAACAAGAATTATTTAGAGGGACTGACAGATGTTAAAGTATTGCAAAATAGGGGAAATCTCTCAGAACAACAAAAAGAGCAAATGCAGAATGCTAAACAGAAAACAAGGGATTACCTCGATAATATGCACAAGTTTAGAAAGACTGCTGTTAAGCAACTGTTTTTTGATAATAATTCTAGAGCAGAAAAATTTTTAGCACAATGACTCGGGCAACAGAAAGTGGAAAGGGCCGCCACCAAGCTTAGGGAGCATGTAACAAGGAAGATAAGATAACAAGAGATACTGTAGAAGTCTTAGAAATATTTCAGAAATTTTTTGAAAGTTTGTATGAAGCAGAGAAATATGGAAATCAAGGAAAAGGTACAAATGGTAATGTTTATGGAAGAATTAAATATGCCAAGGTTAGAGGTAGATGAGGCTCAATTACTAACAGTTAGGATAGGAAGAGATGAGATAAAAATGGCTATGTGTAACCAATTTGCAGGAAAGTCCCCAGGAATAGATGGTATTCCTGTGGAAGTTAGTAAGTTAGGAGGAAAAACTGATAAAGATCTGGAAGGTTTTGTTTAACAATATTATAATAAGAGGAAGAAATAGCAGCATCCTGGAGAAGGCGCTGTTAACAGTAATACCTAAACAGGGTAAACATCAGATCCAGCTTCATATAGGCCCATTTCTATAATAAACCGTGATTAAAAAGCGTTTATGTCTATAGTGGCTAAAAGAATGGCAAAAGTGATACCAAAATTGATAAATATGGATCAGTGTGGTTTTGTGGAAGGAAGGCAAACATTTGACATTATTAACAGAACAGTAATAATCTAGAGGGAAGCAAAATGTAAGAAAATTCCACTTTTATTGGTGGGTCTTGATGCAGAGAAAGCATTTCACAGAGTAGACTGGGACATCATGAGCAGGGCAATGGAAGCATTTGCTTTCCCTGATACAGTTATGAGGTTGATTAGGAGTATATATGAGGGATTGGAAGCAAAGGTTAAAGTGGGTGGGGTCCTCTCTGATAACTTCTGCTTGAGCAGAGGTACCAGGCAGGGTTGTCTACTTTCCTCTTTGTTATTTGCATTATATTTAGAACCACTGGCAAAGAAAATAAGGGACTCAGAAATTCAAGGATATAATTGGTATGGTAGTCAGGAAAAGTTGGCTGTGTTTGCAGATGATGATATTTTATACATGACAAAACCAGAAAGGGACATTACAGTGTTGTGGAACAGTTTAAGACAGTTTCAAATCTTCTCGGGATACAAAATTAATGAAGCTAAAACAAAGGCAATAGCAGTAAATTATGTGCCCAAACACAAATTGGTCCAACAATATCCATATTTATGGAGATGTAATAAAATTAAGTATTTGAGTATGGATTAGAAATGACTCTGTTGTGGCAGCTGAGGATGTGAGGGAAGAGGCTAAATAGAAGATAATACAAACATTGAGAAACTGGAAGCTTTGTTTTATGGATATGAATACTGCAATACAAGCAATGAAAATGTTTTTAGTCCCTTTAGTCTCATACACAGGTCAGGGATATTTGTATCCACCAGAGGAGAAGCTTTGGATAGCAATTAAAAAAGAGTTGGAAGGATTTTATCTGGGAAGGTAAGACAGCAAGGGTCAAGTGGGATAAGCTGATTCTTCTTATAGAACAAGGTGGACTCTTATACATAGCACAAGCAGAAAACTGTAATTCAAAGTGGAAAGGAATGGTGATGATACAGGGAGGAAGCTCAAGAAATAAGGAGAGATTGGGATTTTGGACATAGACTCTTAAGGAGAACAGCAAACATCATACAGAGTATTATATTCATAAAATAGCAGGAAGTATTCTGAGAACTAAACCAACACGAGAATGGAGAAAAGAGATTCTGCTGATGGGGATGACTGTGGTTAGGAATACAGATAAAAGCAAGAAGGGACAGGAATTTATTGGAGGAAACTGGCAAAGGAACCAAAGTATTGGGAGCAAATACTTAGAGAGGGAAAGGTAATAGAATGGGAAGAGGCCAAGAATTTATTTGGACTGCAGGTTAGAGATTGCTTTCCCTATCAAGGATTGATAGAGTATAGGCAAATAGAAAGAAATAGTGGGGCCCTAAATGAAAGACCAGCACTAGTATAGTTTTTAATGGAATCTAAAACAGAAGCTGCTGTTAAAAAAAGGAATAGTTAGTAAAGCATCTAAAATATTGCATGATAATTATAAGAATCAATCAGAGGAGTTCGAATGATTTGGGAAAAAAGATTGGATAAGCAATTCACAAAGAGACAATGGTGATATATGGATATCTCTCAAATATGCAACGAAGTCTAGAAGATTTAGGATCTTTGCCTGGAAGTGTTTACATATATATTTTTATACCCTAAGTAGACTCCAAAGAATCTTTCCTCCGGTAGATAGTAAATGCTGGGGATGTGACAAGCAAGAAAGAGCTGCCTGTGAACATATGTTTTGGGAGTATAATGAGCTGGCAGACTTTAGGGATTCCTTGCAGACCGCTCTGTCGGAGATACTGGGTGAGTGGAATGGATTGACTGAGCAGATGATTTTTGAGCTATGATACAGAATCAGAATTGCCTAGACATAGTAAAGCCTTGCTGTGTCTAATTATGGTGGCTGCAAAAAAAAGCAATTACTAGAAAATGTAAATCAAAGGCTGTCCTCCTTGTCATTAAAATCAGTTATGAGTACTCTTCTTAAGTTCTACCTACTGTAAATTGGACTTATGCTCACAGTGTCACATTTATCATATCATTGCCCTGAAGTGTTATAAAGGTCTCACTAGAACTGAAATTGTCATGGTGTATTGCTGATTCTATATGGGACATTGCCTAACAGATGCTGGAGGAGCAGCAGAGTGAAACATTGTTCCAGTGCTGGGGACTGATGTAAGCCATTAAATAAAGACTTAATGACTACCACTGGATATTTGAAAACCATTCTTAAAGCATTTCTCTGTCAGAGATGTATTGATATGATGAGTAGATCACCCAGTCATACCTCCATTATCTTTACCTTCTCTCTGTCACTCCTTGACCACCTTCATCCATTGTTTATTATCTGATATGTCTCACATAGTTTTTCTTTGATAGCATTCTTTAAATGGTTTTACTACCCATTGGGTGGGGGTGCAATATTTTCATCACTTTAGGCTTTTCCTATTCTGATTACCTGCTTACTCTTCTTTCTTTTTTTGATCTAAGATTACTAGTTCTCTTGCTTTACCTCCATTTCATTATACTTCCTGTATTCATATTTTTTGTTCTTTAAACTTTTTCAACTATTTAAAATAAAACATAATAGCTATTTCCCATGGTTTTATTTCCCTAAATTCAATTGACATGTGGCTGTGGTTGGGAAACAGTTAATTCCTCATCAGCACACAGCAAATTTACAGATAGTGCCACTTTTTTCAAGTCATGCCTGGAAGAGATGATTGGTTGTACATACCAAGTCCCAGTCCCCTCCATGGCATAGCGGGCATATGCAGTGTTATAACCTAGCAAAGAGTCCCACTGAAGGTGACTTTAGCCACAGTGAGTACCACGGTAAAGGTACTCAATTTTTTTTAAGTAAATAATGATTTATGTGGAAACAGTGAAGTTCAGTTAAGTAAAAGCAACACAGCAGTTAAGGAAGTAGACATTATTAAAAAAATCTCAAAAAATAAATATTCAGTTTAGTCGTGCGCAATATATAAAAAATGTTGTAACCATTGTGGCATTTTAGATAGGGCTATAAGAAGAAATTCCCCTGTGCTGGGAAGAAAAGGAAGGAAAACATCTGCTTGAGTCACTGTGTCTGTTCATCCAAACCAACTGAGCTGACACCGACAGATCACAGTCCCCAGACACAGGATCCCTTTCAAAAAGAGGATCCTTAGCAATGGGAGAGGAAACACCGACATTACTATAACCCGAGTATGTATTTTATAGCCAGCTGCCTGAGCAATGGATCTAACCACAGCTGCCATCTCAGGTGGGAAACCAGTCAGAGAATGCTGCCCTACCATGTGGAGGGTATTTTGTCTCTTTTTAGCATATACTACACACTAGTAAGAGAATCCTAGGAGGAAAAGCATCAATACTGGCAACAGAACCTGTACCCCTGACTTCTCCTTCATCTGAAGGGTATGGTTCTCCCATACCTGAATCAGGCAACGTTACAGTCCTGGAGGATGTGTCTGACTCTTGTGTCACACACAGTTGTGATACTGTGACCACCCCAAAGGACCTGGAGGTAACAGAAGATGAGTGGTCTGCTAGACCATCGCTAATGGGGTTATCGAGCCATAGGCTGAGGCACTTTTTTTGATTTATTTTTGTTTTTTAGGTGCAGATGTAGAGTGGAGGTAGTCTGAGTCTGTCAAGTAAGGGGATAAGACTGGACAGTTCAATACAAAGTACTGGCAGCACAGTAAGAAAATGGACAAATCCTGCAATCCTCCCTCTAAATAGCAATCTTAAAACTATTTCTGTAGGGATACAGTTCTGAACATTGCACTGAGAAAATGACAGCATTTTCAGTAACAAAGTTCAAACAAAATACATGCACAAAAGTCCCTTGATTTTGTTAAAAAACAGGCTAGTGTCATTCCAAAAAATGAATACAACCTAAAACAGCATTAGAGAAGAAATAAATTATAAACTGAAAAAAACATTCCTGTCAGAATGATTAACATACAAAATGGTGCCAAAAGTAATCTGAAGTCTATTTCTGCAGGGGTTACTATTATAAAGACTGCACTGAATAATATGACAATTTCAGTAACACTGTTCCAAGCACAAAATACATGCAAAAAAATGTTTTCTAATTTTGTAAAAAAGGGCTAGTTTCAGTCAAATGAATTGGTACAGCCTGAAACAGTATTAGACAAGATTTAAATTATAAACAGATGAAAAATTCCTGATATCAATGTTTAACATACATAATGGCAGCAAAATCACAATGTAAACAATAAAATGATGCAATTCTACTCAGTCACCTCAAATAATCATAACACCAAAGAAAAAAATGCAATTATCAGTAGGTGGTGTTGTCAAAACTGCCAAATGAAGCTTTTAATTAACAGACCTTACTGCACTAGTCAAAGTAAAAGCAGAAACATGTATGAAATTTCTGATCAGAAAAAAAACTGCCAAAGCAGCAACAGAATACACTATTCAAGCACTGATACAAAAGGCACAGGGTGAAAATAAAACCCAAAAGGAGTCTCTTATCTGAGTTCTGCATCTGATATCAACCAGTTTGAAATATTCCAAGAGATCTTTCTTTGACTGTGGCACATGAAAACTGAAGGGCTGTCCTGGCCCTGGTCCTGACAGGTTATTGGGTCTTCACTCTCACAGCTAGTAGGAGGAGATTTGAGCTTTGACATACTGCCGCTAGGAGGGTAGCAGGGCATTGCTATCCATATTCCAGTAAGGCAGTGTGTTTGTTGAACACTAACAATGTTTAAAATAGTGAATTATTTCTGCAAGCCATTCCTTACAGGTTTCGCATCCCACTTAGTGCAAGGACTCCTACCACCTTGCTGTGTATTGGACAGGAGTTACCTGTTTCCATTACCACAGCCACAGCTCTTCTAACCCATGTCTGTTTGTGCCACTGTGCACAGCTTTCTGTATGCCTTGTGTGCTTTCACAGGGTGTGTGTGTTTGTTGTGCATTGTTGCCTCTCAGTGCCTACAGTATAAATGAAGTCAAGTTTAGGCTGTGCATTGTCTTCATCAGCAAGCATTAAAACATGTACAATTCTCAAGATTAAAACGTAAAATGACCAGTTTCTTTTGGTAGTACAAAAAGTGATATCTTAAGTAGCCTTACTGCTTTGTTAAACAAATGCATTATGTAAGCAATGCAGATGTATGTAAAGTCAAAACAATGTCAAAGAAACCAGACTGTGGCAACATTATGGTGGATAATTATTAAAAAAAGTGTTATGTTTGCCATATGAAGATTTGCATTAGCATTTGCAGGAAAGATATTCTTCAGTTCTTACGAAAAGAGTCTGTTACATATGACTTTTTAAACTCGCCTTTTAAGTGAAGCACAGCAGTAAGAAAACATTCCATAATATAGTAATAACCCACGCCTGGGTGTGGGTAATGCTGGATTTACCCACGGTTGGCGTGGTTTGGTCCCGAGGGCGAAGCCCGAGGGACCAAACAAAGCCAACCGTGGGTAAATCCAGCATTACCCACACCCAGAAGTGGGTTATTGCTATTATACAGTGACATTATTTAAGGAAAAAAAAATTACTTTTCTTAAATAATGGCATTGTATAATGCCTCCTTGCTGCCCTTCTGCGGCTGTCTGGTATTCCGCGGAAGTTCTGATGTACTGCGCATGCCTACGCAGTACATCAGAGCTGTGGGCAAAAGCAACGGAGAAAGCAAGATCTCCGTTGCTTTTTACTGTTTCACTATGTTAAATGGATTTAACATAGCGAGACAGCTTTAAAAAAAGCAACAGAGATCTCCGTTGCTTATTTTAAAGCTGTCTCGCTATGTTAAACCCATTTAACATAGCGACAGTTTTGAAAAAGCAACGGAGAAAGCAAGATCTCCGTTGCTTTTACACTGTTCGCTATGTTAAATGGGTTTAACATAGCGAGACAGCTTTAAAATAAGCAACAGAGATCTCCGTTGCTTATTTTAAAGCTGTCTCGTTATGTTAAACCCATTTAACATAGCGAGACAGGTTTAAAAAAAAAGCAACGGAGAAAGCAAGATTTCCATTGCTTTTTACACACTGTGTCGCTATGTTAAAGGAGTTTAACATAGCGAGACAGCTTTAAAAAAAGCAATGGAGAACTCCGTTGCTTTTTTTAAACCTGTGTTACTATGTTAAACTCCTTTAACGTAGCGAGACAGTGTTCTAAAAAAGACATATAGTAATGGAAAAAGTCCGGGCGACCGGACCTTTTTCCATTAGTATAAGTCGATTTACAACGTACACGCTGACCAATCAGCGTGCACGTTTTGGAATATTAATGGGGGGGGTCATGGTATAATAACTTTTTTGAAATGCTCGCTGTCTGCAACAGACTGTATTACATACAACAGTTCTTGGTTGTTTAACTATCTTTTGTCAGAAATCCACAAGAATCTTTAACTGTTTTTTGAAATAATCACTATTTTTATCTTCTCCACAGGTTAGCTGCATAGTTTGCTTTCATTGTTTTATCTCACCTCCCAGTTCATTTTACACATACAAAATATGCTTGCACACATACTTTAAATACACAGGATGCTTTGTTAAAAAATATTTCACAGCCTCTGTTAGCAATAGAGGTAAACCACATTCTTGAGAAGAAATGCCTTAATTTGTGAGGTCTGAATCTGATTACTTGCATATGCATGACATGTTGCATCAAAGAACATTTGTTTTGGGAGGAGTATGAGTGCTATAGAGTTCTGCTGCATGATACTTGTGTGAATGGCAGAACTATTGGCAACCCTCTTGTGCAAACTGGTGAATGTCAAGGACAGTTCCCTACTTTTCTTTTGTCAGTTTCCATTCTGTCATTTTCAATGTAATGTTATACTGCTTGATCCTCTTTTGTATGCCATGTTCTTTTTTTTCCCCTGTTATCTGTAATTTTTTTATTTCTCCATATCTTGCTTTTATTACTTTCACAGTGACTTTTCTTTCTCATGTGTCATTGTCTTCAATTTTCAGTATGAGTATAAAGAAACAAGGAATAGAGTCTTCTTTCGGCTGCTCCCGTTAGGGGTCGCCACAGTGGATCATCTGTTTCCATTTCTTCCAGTCCTTTGCATCTTGCTCTGTCACACCAACCATCTGCATGTCCTCTCTCACCACATCCATAAACCTTATCTTAGGCCTCCCTGTTTTCCTGTTACCTGGCAGCTTCATCCTTAGCATCTTTTTCCCAATATACTCTGCATCCCTCCCCAGCACGTCCAAACCAACGTAATCTTGCCTCTCTGGCTTTGTCTCCAAACCTTCCAACCTGGGCTGACCCTCTAATATACGTATTCCTAATTCTGTCCATCCTCGTCACACCCAGTGCAAATCTTAACATCTTCAACTCTGCCATGTCAAGCTCTGACCCCTGCCTTTCTGTCAGTGCCACTGTCTCCAACCCATATAACATAGCTGGTCTCACTACCCTCTTGTAGACCTTCCCTTTCACTCTTACTGGTACTCGTCTGTCACAAATCACTCCTGACAATCTTCTCCACCCACTCCATCCTGCCTGTACTCTCTTCTTCACCTCTCTTCCACACTCACCATTACTCTGAACTGTTGATCCCAAGTACTTAAACTCATTCACCTTCCCCATCTCTACTCCCTGCATCCTCACCATTCCTCTATCCTCCCTCTCATTCACACACACATATTCTGTCTTAGCCCTGATGACCTTCATTCCTCTTCTCTCTAGAGCATATCTCCACCTCTCCAGGGTCTCCTCCACCTGTTCCCTACTCTCACTACAGATCGCAATGTCATCTGCAAACATCATAGTCCACGGGGACTCCTGTCTGATCTCGTCTGTCAACCTGTCCATCACCATTGCAAATAAGAAAGGGCTCAGAGCTGATCCTTGATGTAATCCCACCTCCACCTTAAACGCATCTGTCACTCCCACCGCAGACCTCACCGCTGTCGCACTACCCTCGTACATATCCTGTACCGCTCTTACATACTTCTCTGACACTCCCGACTTCCTCATACAATACCACAACTCCTCTCTAGGCACCCTGTCATATGCTTTCTCTAAATCCACAAAGACACAATGCAACTCCTTCTGACCTTCCCTGTACTTCTCCATCAACACTCTCAAAGCAAACATCGCATCTGTAGTGCTCTTTTCTGGCATGAAACCATACTGCTGATCACTAATCATCACCTCCGTTCTTAACCTAGCTTCCACTACTCTTTCCCATAACTTCATGCTGTGATGGATCAGTTTAATCCCTCTGTAGTTACTACAGCTCTGCACATCACCCTTATTCTTAAAAATCTGTACCAAAACACTTTTTCCTCCATTCTTCAGGCATCCTCTCACTTTCCAAGATTTCATTAAACAATCTAGTTAAAAACTCCACTACCATTTCACCTAAACACCTGCAGGCTTCCACAGGTATGTCATCTGGACCAACAGCCTTTCCGTTCTTCATCCTCTTCATAGCTATCCTTACTTCCTCCTTGCTAATCCATTGCACTTCATGATTCACTATCCGCACATCATCCGACCTTCTCTCCCTCTTATTCTCTTCATTCATCAACCCCTCAAAGTACTCTTTCCATCTGCTCAACACACTCTTCTCGCTTGTGAGTACGTTTCCCTCATTATCCTTCATCACCCTTAGGAATAGAGTAGGGTTTAATAATCCAAAAACATCCTGTTTTTGTTCATTGTATATAACCCACTTCTTACAGGATATAATCTGGACCCCAAATTATTCCAAAAATGATTTCCTGTTATTTTCTTTCTAAGTCAAAAGGATATCCCTCCCATTTATCATTATTTCCCTTAGTACTACTAAATGTTTAATATGTATTTTCTTTGAAATCATATTCAATAGTTACCATCCAAAAAATACTTTGATTTTGCTGAAGACCTTTTTCTTTTTGTCAGTGAATTCTTTCTCTCCATTTTTATCCTTAGATTTTTTTTTCCTTTTAAACTCATGCCACCTGTCTGCACTATATCACCATAACCATTAGTTGTGATAATAAAACCTCCCTAGTCAATATGTAAAAGAGAAGTGATAAAATGTCCGAGCAGCATCAAAACAGTGTCTAGAAAGCAGCTGGTAATCGATGCAATGAAGGAAGGGCAACCAGAAGCCAGTATTGTGATAAGTTACCAAGCATAAGAAATTGTTTTTTCTACTGCCAGTTTAATAAAAAAAAGAACTTTGTTGCCTACATGAGATTTTGAAAGCAATCTTTGGATCAGGCCTTTCACTTGATTATCAAATAAATACAGTGTGCTTCACTGCATAGTAAGAAGAAATTGTGCCATTACAGAATGTACCTTTCTTAGAGCAGTGCAGTTAATCTGCTTTATCAGTGAAGTACAGAGAGCAGAGATGCTCAGAGTATACTGTGCCAAATGAGGTACATTTCTCACTTGTAATGCTTTGGTGGACTTTCTTTAAAGTCTGTTAAAAAAGAAAAAAAATTACCTCTGGCTCCTTGAGGACTGCAACTGTTCTGAGATTCTCACACTCGGGGAAAATTCGAATTGCTGGATCATCACAAACAGAACTTTGTTCTTTCGGCTTAGCCACTAGAACTAATTTAGTAAATGCCAAAAAGTACAATTTAGAATTACTCCCCTCCCACACACCAATTATGACTTCCTATATAAGGAATGTTTTACACCCTACCTTTTATTCTGATAATGTCTCAATGAAAAGGAATGAAAGCTCTTAATAAAACTTTTGTTGGAATACTGTTTGGTTTCTCCCTGTGGTTCGCAGTTATTCTGCACCTTATACTGTCACCTTCCGTGTGGATTTTAGTGTACGTTGGTGGCATTGGTCTTTTTTGTTTTTGGTTTACAATTGGAAATGCAGTTAGAGGAGCTAATCAGGATGGTAAAATTTGATCACCTGATTGCAACTTCCAGTCTCATCTCCAATTCATCTTTGATGTAACCATCATCTTCTTTCGGCTGTTCCTGTTAGGGGTCACCACAGCAGATCACCTGTTTCCATTTCTTCCTGTCCTCTGCATTTTGCTGTGTCACACCAACCACCTGCATGTCCTCTCTCACCACATCCATAAACCTTATCTTAGGCCTTCCTCTTTTCCTGTTACCTGGTAGCTTCATCCTTAGCATCTTTTTCCCAAAATACTCAGCATCCCTCCTGAGCACATGTCCAGACCAATGTAATCTTGCCTCTCTGGCTTTGTCTCCAAATCTTCCAACCTGGGCTGACCCTCTAATATACATATTCCTAATCCTGTCCACCCTTGTCACACCCAGTGCAAATCTTAACATCTTTAACTCTGCCACATCCAGCTCTAACTCCTGCCTTTTTGTCACTGCAACTGTCTTCAACCCCTATAATATAGCTGGTCTCACTACCCTCTTGTAGACCTTCCCTTTCACTCTTACTGGTACTCGTCTGTCACAAATCACTCCTGACACTCTTCTCCACCCACTCCATCCTACCTGTACTCTCTTCTTCACCTCTCTTCCACACTCACTATTACTCATTGATCCCAAGTATTTAAACTCATCCACCTTCGTCACCTCTACTCCTTGCATCCTCACCATTCCTCTATCCTCCCTCTCATTCACACACATATATTCTGCCTTAGTCCTGCTGACCTTCATTCCTCTTCTCTCTAGAGCATATCTCCATCTCTCCAGGGTCTCCTCCACCTGTTCCCTACTCTCACTACAGATCACAATGTCATCTGCAAACATCATAGTCCACGGGGACTCCTGTCTAATCTCGTCTGTCAACCTGTCCATCACCATTACAAATAAGAAAGGGCTCAGAGCTGATCCTTGATGTGATCCCACCTCCGCCTTAAATGCATCTGTCACTCCCACCGCAGACCTCACCGCTGTCACACTAACCTTGTACATATCCTGTACCACTCTTACATACTTCTCTGACACTCCCGACTTCCTCATACAGTACCACAACTCCTCTCTAGGCACCCTGTCATATGCTTTCTCTAAGTCTACAAAAACACAATGCAGCTCCTCCTGATCTTCTCTGTACTTCTCCATCAACACTCTCAGAGCAAACATGGCAGCTGTAGTGCTCTTTCCCAGCATGAAACCATATTGCTGATCACTAATCATCACGTCCCTTCTTAACCTTGCTTCCACTACTCTTTCCCATAATTTCATGCTGTGGCTGATCAGTTTAATCCCTCTGTAGTTACTACAGCTCTGCACATCACCCTTATTCTTAAAAATCGGTACCAAAACACTTTTTCTCCATTCCTCAGGCATCCTCTCACTTTCCAAGATTTCATTAAACAATCTGGTTAGAAACTCCACTGCCATTTCACCTAAACACCTCCATGCTTCCACAGGTATGTCATCTGGACCAACAGCCTTTCCATTCTTCATCATCTTCATAGTTATCCTTACTTCCTCCTTGCTAATCCATTGTACTTCATAATTCACTATCCCCACATCATCCAACCTTCTCTCCCTCTCATTCTCTTCATTCATCAACCCCTCAAAGTACTCTTTCCATCTGCTCAACGCACTCTCCTCACTTGTGAGTATGTTTCCCTCATTATCCTTTATCGCCTTTACCTGCTGCACATCTTTCCTAGCTCGGTCCCTCTGTCTAGCCAATCGGTACAGGTCCTTTTTCTCCCTCCTTAGTGTCCAACCTTTCATACAACTCTTCATATGCCTTATCCTTAGCCTTCGCCACCTCTCTCTTTTGTCATGCACCTCATCTCCTTATACTCCTGTCTACTTTCTTCATCTCTCTGACAGTCCCACTTCTTCTTTGCCAGCCTCTTTCTTTGTATACTCTCCTGTACTTCTTCATTCCACTACCAGTTCTCCTTGTCGTCCTTCTTCTGTCCAGATGTCATACCAAGCACCTTTCTAGCCATCTCCCTTACTAGCTCTGCTGTAGTTACCCAGCTATTTCTATTTGTTAACTCTTCACTGCCACCCAGTGCCTGTCTTAACTCTTCCCTGAACTCCACCTCACCTCATCTTTGATGTAACCATTATAGAAAAAGAATGTGGGTAAGCCGAAATGGAACAATGTACCATTTGGTGGTACATTTTCCAATTAAAAGTACACATTCAGTTACAAAAGAAAAAAGAAACCAGTAAAAATATTTTCATATTCATGCATTGTACACGTATTATTATTTCTTAACAATTATTATTCAATTTAACACTGGATTGCTCAAGTCCTGTCTTCCATGAAGTATCACTCTTCCTAAAATTTATTCTGTATGTTTTGTTCCCCACAGATTCCATTAATTTATATGTAATTTACTCTTTCCTTTTTCTAAAAGTTTCACCTCCAAGTCTTTTATTTCCTTTACAACAATCACTAATGGGGGTGTTATGGAAAAGTGAGGAGTATCTGAGAACATGTTTTTGGAGAATCCAAGTTGGTAGATTTTAGAAATTCTTTACATGGTACTTTAGAAATGTTGGGTGAGCAAATTATTTTAACTAAAGAAATGAATCTTTTGAGCTGGGATATAGCTATTGAATCATCTAGACATAGTAAGGCCCTATGAAGTTTAATGTTGTTGTGTGACAAAAAAAGCAATTGCTAGAAAATGGAAATCAAACCCAAGTATAACAGAGTGCAGTGGATGTTGACAATTGCTATTCTGCTTTAAAGCTGCTTTTTCTGGGGGGGGGGGGGTAAGCCTCACTGTACCCCTAAATCCCTCAAACGTATAACTGCTAGACAACCCATGCTTATATAAAAGACAAAACTCCAAGGTACAATAATTTCAGACTTAGTAATATAGGTACCCATTTTCATACATTGTCTTGGTACTTCAGAAAGTGAATTTTTGAGATTCAGAATTCAAAGTGAATTTATGAGACTCAGAATTCAAAATTGCTATCTCAAAAATTCACTCAGTCTTTGAGAACATCAGATTCAAGACTTCTCAACTAATTAGGTTTGAGTGCTATGTACCTAAGCCTCACCCATTAGAGGGTGCCTGGAATTATTCTAGTCAATCATTTTGTTAAGCAGTTATGTTTGATAAGTATATAGTTGTTGTTGTGTCTTTCGGCTTTTCCCGGTTAGGGGTCGCCACAGTGGAACTCCGGTCCGCTAATGATTGGCAGTAGATTTTTACGTACCGAGTTGCCAGCCCTGACGCACAACCTTCAACGAAGGTACGCCCATTCACGCATATCTCCATACAGAAGACGCTCTAGCTGAGAATCGAACAGGACAACGTCTTACTGTGAGTCGACAACGCTACCGCAGCACCACCACCGCATTTTTTTGATAAGTATATAGTACTTATAAAAAATAAATATTACAAGTACCATTTTGGACAATTGGTAGCTTGACTAATGGGCAGGAAATTGCAAATTCACCCTTGGTCTGGCCCCCGTGTCTCTGATAAACAGAGGCAGACAGTAATGCCCAAACTAACATACCCCCCCATACAAATAAGCTCTAGAAACCTCCTAACTAACATAACCTACCCTAACAAATACCCATGGTACATTAGGACACAATTGGGTAGATTGCAAGGCTAGTCTTATAAAGGCAGGGGTGGTCGTTAGTCTAGTATATAGCTATGAATCTGTATATAGACTTCTTCAGAAATAACACAAATATAAAAATAGTTATCTGAGATGACTTTTAGTGTTGCAGGTTCTTTCCTTAGTCTTTATTTTAATATTTCAGGTCCTGTATGAAGAAAGCTTTATGTTGAAATATCAATGTATGTTTTGCTTTTCTTGATCTTGCCTCTAATGTCCATGCTGAAGAATCAGAATTCTGTGTGTGTGCCCATTTCAATCACAGTAATATAAGGAGCAATGTGTCACCAACCCTCCATCCATTTAAGATTATACTTTCTCTGCTCTGCCTCAGTCTGTACACTTCTCATAGTCAGCACTATAAAGACTGACATCATCCTCCTAGCACATACATAAATAGTAAGCATTTTGTAATAAGGCTAGTGTTCACCTGAGAGGAACAACAGACTCCCCCCACCAGTAAGGGTTCCTCAGAAGAAACTATTTTATTCATTCATTGTCACCAACACAACTCCTGGCTTTAATAGTCACACTTCTCTCTTAGTCCTTTACTTTGTTAATATCTGACTCCACAGGTTGTAAGCTGTAGAAGTCAGTTCCAGGTCATCCCAATGATGTTCATTGTGCATACAGCTGCAGTCATTACAGATGGGTCCTCGGTCAGCCGAATTCCAAAGTATAGGTCCGGCGTCGGTTGTCGTCGCCTTCTTCCCTGACGTCAGTGCGACAGGGGTATAAAAGACCCAGCCGACACCATTTTCTCCAGTCTTTTTTGCCGCGCGGTGCCCGAAGCAGAAGCAGTTTGCAAGTGCCAGTCGGCCAGCTCCTGAAATTACGAAAATTTGGAAACCGAAGTCTTCTTTAAAGCTAAGTACCCCGTTGGGGAAACTTTTCTTGCCTCAGACCGATGTCAGACAAAGTTAACAATTGTATTTCTTGTGAGAAGCAAATACCGCATAAGGATTTCCATTCCCTCTGTATACCTTGTTTAGGCCCAGACCACGACATCTCGGGCTGTCGCTTTTGTGCTACTTTCAATAAACGCACTATTAAGCGTCGGGCGGAGTTCGCCCAGCACTTTTTTGGGAAAGCTTTTAATTATATAATGTCGTCGGAGACTCCGACTCCTGTTTTGTCCAAAAAACACAAGGACAAGGACCGACACGTGAGATCCGCGGCCTCCACCGACACCACGCCAAAACCGACTACACGTGGTCCGATTCTCAGCGAGGCGCCTACGCAGCCCCTGACTACTGACGACGCTTCTCTGGCGGTGTCCTCTGTAACCGAGGCCGCAGGTTCCTCGGCCCACACCCTGACTTCAGCTACCGAAGCCACTGTTAGTGTTGAGCCTCTTAATGTGGACAGGTCTACCTCCACCCATGGTGTCTTCAGACCTTCCTCTTCCTTTTCCATCAAGGCCTTTACTAAGTCTAAATCAGCCATGCACTCCAAGAGACCTGTTGCACAGGGCCCATCTCCAGGCCCCATGCCTAAAAAGCAGATGCTTAAAATGGCTGAGGATTTAATTACTCTTATCAGGGGTTCCCATCCCCCACCAGACAAGAGACCCAGAGTGGAGGAAGAATCACCCTCTTCTGATCAGGGCTCCATTATTTCAGAGCATTCTGATGAGGAGGAACATTCTTACTCCCCTTTGAAGATTCCGATGCAGAGGAGTCCATTCCTTCTGTATCCCCCAGAGGATTTCTCATTCGGGGAAACCTTGCATACCTTGAGGGAACACTTCCACTGGGAAGGCCAAGATTATTCAGATTCCAAGAAAAGGCTTAGGGAATTTCTTTTGCTACCTCAGCACAGACCTCTGGCGATACCTCCTGTCTTGGACATACTTGATGATGTTTACTCGGAGGCCTGCCTTAATCCGGATTCCCTGCCTCCAGCCCCAGTCAAGCCTGATAGGTACTACAGAGTTCCTAACTCACACCAATTTCTTTACAAAAGCCATACTGCTGACCCAGAAACCATTTCTCAGGGCCCCAAGGGAATGAAGGCCTCTACTGCTAAGAATCCATTACCTTCCGAGTGAGATTCTAGATCCTTAGAAAGGTGGGGAAAAAAGGTATATACCTCTGCTACCCTAGCCATGAGGGCCTTAAACTGTCAGTTCCATATGCTTAAATATCAACAGTTTCTGTTATCACAATTGAAAAATAAAATGTCACAACCTGAACAACCAGATTTGAAGGAGTTGCAGGATGTGATGCATAGTGCAGAACAAGTGGGTATATAAAATTATGTATTGCCTTCCTTCGGGGGGCACCTGACATCTGGGGCAAGAAAGACTGAAGAAAATGGCGTCGGCTGGTTCTTTTATACCTCTGTCGCACTGACATCAGGGAAGAAGACGATGACAACCGACACCGGACCTAGACTTTGGAATTCGGCCGACCGAGGACCCGCCTGACGGCAGGAGAACCCATCTGTAATGACTGCAGCTGTATTAACACTCGAACATCTACATTTATGGTAGGTACAAAACTGTACTTTTGTTTGTGCCTTTCGGCTTTTCCCGGTTAGGGGTCGCCACAGCGGAACTCCGGTCCGCTAATGATTGGTAGTTGATTTTTACGTGCCGAGTTACCAGCCCTGACGCACAACCGTCAACGAAGGTACGCCCATTCACGCACGTCTCGACACAGAAGACGCTCTAGCTGAGAATTGAACCGGATAGCGTCTTACTGTGAGGCGACAACACTACCGCAGCACCAGGTCATCCCAATAATAAGTAATAATGTTACACAATCAACACTCTGGCATTGGTGGCTCCTACTCCCTGAAAGCTACTCAGAAGTCTCCATTGTTTTTTGCCTGGGGGTTAAGTTGAGATGGAGTGTAGATACAAAGACTAGCCTCCTATTTCTGGTCCTGTTTGTATTTGTACTTGGTAACAACAGGCAGTATAGGTTATTTATATCTGACTCCCATGCTGATGCATTTTCGTTTTTTTTCTCAATAATTTTTATTTTCATTTTACATTTATATAAATCACAATCATTTCCATTCTTACAACATGACCATAAGTGAGTGTTATACATTGTAGTCAATATAGTAACATGTAGGTCATAAAACATATCTATTTACACTATATACACAGATGCTTAGTCAATTCCATTGTTAAAAATGCAGCACATACAATAGCGATTTCAAGTCCATAGCTTTGCTGTGTGATCGTGTGTATATTTCTAGGTTCCTTTGTAACTTGTTACTATGTAGTATGTATGATGTTTTATGCTAATATGTTAAAGGTTTGTTCCCAAATTTCTCAGGCTTTCATATTTTTGTTTCTTTTATCCATTATTATTTTATGAGCTAAAAGATATTTTATAACTATTTTTTGAATCCTTCCCAAGAGATATTTATTAGGTCTAACCATTTGAGAGCTATGTATAGCTTCATTAGTAAGAAAATTATTATAAGTATATTTGCTTGTTTCCCTGATATGTTAGATGGGAGAATATGTAAATTCCCATGTTAGTGTTGATGTTTGATATCCCATTTTTTGCAGTTGTATTGTGAGGGTATTCCAGAGTTTGTACTCACATTTGCAACTCCAAAATATATGCATTAGGTCTGCTACCTGGTCCTTACAGTGTGGACAGTATGGTGATTTAGATGCATTGAATTTGTGGAGTATTGCGGGTGTGAAATATGCATTATTATTTATCACGAGCTTGCATGTATGGCAGTTTTTTAAAGGGTATCATTTTCGGTGTTAGATCGATTGCATGACTTATGTGCTGGTCGTCTGTGGATGGTTTTAATTTTCTCCAGTAGTTAGAGAAAAGGAGGTCCTTCTGAAATTTGATTTCGCCTATCATTTTATATGAGTTAGATATTGTTTTCCTTGTTGTAAGAATAGTCTTCCAGAGCAGGGTACAATTTACATGTCACTATTAATTATAGTAAAGTTTTGGAGGTAGCTGGAACACAACTCTTTGATTTGTCTTAGAAATATTATATATGACGTGGGTAGATTTAGGTTTATTCTCATTTCTTGGATTGTACAGTTAAGGTATGGGTAGATATCTTAGATTATTTTGTCCTTTAATTGAGAAAAGGAGTCAGGGTCTAGCATATTGTTATTTATTTTTAGATCTGGATTTTTATGGAGGAGTTGTAGTGTTGCCATAGTTTGCCCAAGGTTTAAGGAATGAAAAAGTTTTTGTGTTATATTTACAGAATGTTTTAAGGGATCTATAATGTTGTAGGCTTGAAAATCTTTTTTGTTTAAAAAGGGAAGCACTTTAGGATTGATGCCTAGTGCTTTAATGTATCTATAAAATATTGTCACCCAAGGAGGTGACCAAGTTTTCATTGTTGGGTTATGTTCTGCTATTCTCAATATTCTGTTAGTGTTGAAAATAAGAGTAGTAAGTTTTAAAATCTGGCAGGTTCAGACCCCCTTATTTTATTTATTTATTTTTTAAGTTAACTTGTACTATGGCTGTAAAAAGGGTGAAGCATGTGCCCCTGCACCCAGGCATAAATACACCACTGTGAACCCAATACTGCTCTTCAGCAATTAAAGTACTACTAAGTGAATGTCAGACAAATTAGTTTTGTGGTCTTCATAAGGTTTTGCAAATCTGTCTTGCACATTAGTTTCTAAAGACATGGTCTTCTTTCGGCTTTTCCCGGTTAGGGGTCGCCACAGCGGAACTCCGGTCCGCTAATGATTGGCAGTAGATTTTTACATACTGGCTTGCCGGGCCTAATGCACAACCTTCAACGAAGGAACGCCCATTCACGCTTGTCGCCACACAGAAGACGCTCTAACTGAGAATCGAACGGGCAATGTCTAACTGTGAGGCGACAACGCTACCGCAGCACCACCACCGCAGTAGTTTCTAAAGACATAAAGTTGTTAAATTGCAGCTTGTAAACAAAAAATATAATGCATGCAGACTATAGTGGGTATTTTGTCTTCTGTGTGCCAGTGTCTCATTTTGCACTGGCTTAGTTTGTAGCTCTGTATTTACATGAAGTTAGGCAGAGGGCTGTGACAGATGTTGAGGGTAATCAGGCAAGAAAGTTGATAGCTATGTCTTTGTAAACTGAGTAGCAATTTGTAGGGGCATTTCATGACTGATTTTGTTATTTTCAGCTTTTAACCGGGAGAGACACGCTGAGTTGAAATTACTCATTTCTGATGCCTCCTAGGACCTGTTTTTATTGATGGTGTCTGCTAAGATACATAGAGGAATCTACTTTTCTTTTATGTACAGAATAATGCATAATTTAACAGGCAGCAAAATGAAACTAATGAATGGCTGCTAAGATGCGCTTTAATATATTCAAGATGGAATAGCTGTTTCTGCCAAAAAATGGCAATTTATTTTATCAAAAGGTGGCACTTTATTTTTATCATGAGCACTGTCTTCTTCATTAATGGTTATGACAGTGACATCATTACCGTGTTCTGTTTGTATGTGCAGTGTTTTAGATTAAACTAAAATGTCATTCCCGGGAACAGAGTAAGTATACAAGTGTAGTTAAAATCAATCAAAAGTAAGAATGTTGAAGCCTAGTAATTTTAATAGTCTGTCAGGATGTCTTTATGCAGTCTGAGATATGGATTGTTCTGGCTCATTTACTGTAATTCACCTGATAGTCTGCTGTTTCAGTGGATCCTCTTGAGAAGGACTTACTGTGCTGTTCTGCAGTAGTCACACTGAGAATGAAACAGCAACTTTCCAGCATCGCTGTGTTCGTGTTTGCTGGACATCATACTGAAGACTGTGACGTTTAAACACAGTACCTAAGAGAAGTGTTCTGTACCTTAACCCAGCAAAGTAAAAAGTAATTAAATACTTCAGCAGAGGCAGTGACATTGTATCTGCTTTGCCTGAGTTGAAATGAAACTTGCGTTTTTTTTTAATATGGTCCATTTTCTTATAGATAACAGTTCCATATGATATGAGCTACAGTTCTCACTCTTTTGAAGACTGAAATTTGAATGGAATGTGGATCTAACATGCCATCCATTCATTCAACTCATTAATGATGTTATTCAGTCTTAGTCCTCCTCAATCTCTTGGTAGCATTTGAGACAGTGAATCATGGGATATTGACTAAATGCCTGCATACCAGATATAATGTTTCTGGCACTGTTATTGACCAGTTTGTGCTTACTTCTTGGGTTGCATACAGAGGAATTACCTCTCAACTGTCCAGATTATCGCAGACTGTCAAGATCTTTGGCTCATGTTTTTGGTCTGTTCCTCATACAATTTGTGGTTTTCTGGCAAATTACTGGGATGATCTGAGGATTGAAGTCAATAATGGCATACATGTGAGTTTCAGACTTCATATCCTTCAGAAAATGTATGTTAAAGCATGCTCTTTTACTCTAGCAACTTTCTAAGTTTATAAGAGCAATATTTAAAATATGCCCCTATTTTTGGACCTTTGTCACCCCCCCCATTTTTGGGGATTTTGTTCAGATTTCTTGCACTAGGAGGTTGAGAGGTATGCAGAGCATTACTAATTACAGAAGCAATCCTTTACGTGGTGGTGGAGGTGGGGGGATTGGATACCATTAGGTCCTTTTTTGAGACCATTGTTGTTCACAACATATATGCTAGCAGGTGGTTAAGCCATTTAAGTTAGGGGTTGAAGTATCATTACTATACTAGTGATGTTCATACATAAGCCTGCTTTTCTAAGAATCTTGCAGTGTTGTTTTTTTTTTTTTTTTCTTGAAGGACAGTGCGGATGCCATACTTAAAATACATGATTTATTTTAATTTTATCCAATGTTGTTTACTAACTTTGTATTTACTTTTATTTTCACTGTTTTCTAAGTAGGTCATAACTTAAAAGTCCCAGTGAACCAACTCACGTGATTGTTAAATAAATAAAGTAAATTAATTAATACATTAATAAAAGGACTGACAGTTGAAACTCCATTCTTCTAAATTAGATCTGATGACTTCTTACCATACTCCAATGTCATAAATAGCATCTAGTATCTCTGAGGAGCAGGTCTTAAATAGCAGCACCTTTCCCCATTGTTTTCCACAAGACGATAGGCTGGTGTTTGTTTCTAAAGACTAAGCTCTACAAGCTGTCATTTAGGGAACAGACAGCAGATCTTGTTAAAACTTCTCATTTATATCTGTAGAACGTTGTCCGAATTAAGTACCCAATTCCATCATAGGATCTCAATGCGGTAATTCGCACTCTCTTCTCTTTGCATTTACATTACTGCACTGTGCTTTACCTCAAGGTCTTGGACACACACACCCTACCCTGTGTCACATTCACATTCTTGTCACTTCTGTGCAAGTGGCATTGGCACACTGTCCTCTCTTGATATACCAGGTTCTACTGTCTGTTGTAAGGAGCTGTTGACACCCTGTAAGCCATCTTAGGTTCATAGGTTGGTACTAGGCTGTCGGCCCTAGGGCCTATACAAGCCTAGCCAAACAATTTCCCGGATATTTCTTCCCACAATATTTACTTCCCTGGACCCCTGTCTAGCAGGGCGACTGACGTGATCCCGGGGTAAATTTCCTATCTCCCATCCAATCGTCAAGGTTCCTTTTGAAGAGGGCCAAGGAGGTGCTCTGCTTGACATGTATGGGCAGTCTATTCCAGAGTATGTGGAGCCTCTGGGTCAGGAACCTATCCCTCCTGCATGATTTGTTCATTGTGATGACAAGGTTTAGATCCCTGGAGCGTGTGGCTTTGTGGGATTGGGATTTCTTTAAGTGGAGCATGTCTAACAGCTCAGAGTGTGACATGGCCTTGTATGTTAAGCAGATATCGCCTCTGAGTAGATGATATGCCACAGAGTATAGCTGGAGTGTTTTTAGACAGTCAGCATAGGGCATCTGCTTTAGGCCTGTGATTCTTTTATTGAGGTATTTCTGCTGCCTTTCCAGCAGTTGCAGATGTCTTGTGAGGTACATACCAAATGGGGCATTGTACTCTATAATGGGTCTAATGAGGGATGAGTACAGTGGGAAAATGACCTCCTTATTTCTGAATGAAAAGCCCTTAGTGATGAGGTGTGCCACATAAAATGATTTCCTGACTGTTGTGGTGATGTGGTTATCGAAGGTGAGACCACTGTCCACCTGTATCCCTAAGTCTCTCATCACACTTTCGGTGTTTAGTGTGCTGCCACCTGTGTGGTAATTAATGGGTACATGGTTTTTCCCAAAGGGGATAACTATACATTTCTTGGCATTTAGCTTGAGTCCATGGCTCTGGTGCCAAACATCTGTTTCTGTAAGGCCCTTTTGTAGAATATTCACATAATTTGGGGATTTAGTAATGGCTCCCAGTTTGCAGTCATCTGCGAACTTTGTTAGACAGAGTCTCTTAGTGTTGGCCTGTACTTCAGAGAAGTAGATGCCAAACAAGAGCGGTCCCAGGACTGAACCCTGAGGTAATCCACTTGTCACTTGTCTGGAGCTGGATTTGACTACTTTTACAGTCTGGGTTCTGTCAGTAAGCCAGTTGGCAACCCATCGAGTGACGTAGGGATTTATGCTAAGCTTAGTAAGTTTATCTATGATTCCAGAGTGGGGGGTTTTGTCGAAGGCCTTGGCGAGGTCCAGATAGGCTGTGTGGACCGCCTTACCCTCGTCCTCAGCTCTGGAGACTGATTCAAAGAAGTCAGTCAGGTTCAGGAGACAAGATCGGCCCTTCACAAACCCAAACTGGGTTGGGGTCCAGTGTTTGAAGGTTGCCAATGTCTTTGTTTATAAGTTCCATGATAATGCGTTCCATGCGCTTGCAGATCAGGCTTGTCAGACTGATGGGACAGTAGTTCCCAGGATCCAAGGTGGATCCCCCCTTGTGGAGTAACTGTAGCTGTGCGCCACTCAGTGGGAGGTGAGGCTATGATTAAACAAACATGACACTTAGGTGAGGTGCCAGTTCATTTTGTAGTTCATGTAGTACACAGCTCGGGATGTCATCTGGTCCCATGGATGCTGTATTCTTAGTTTTGGAGAGTGCGGTTTCTACCTGTGTGGCTGTGATTACCAAAATTTGGCAATCTTTTGGTATTGAGATGGGCCTTTTAGTAGGTGAGAGGGGGGTGAAGTTGGCATTAAATCGGTCTGCCAGGATATTGGCAATATCCTTGAGATCAGTATATTTAATGCCATTCTGTTGTAGCTCAGAGCACATCTGAGCATTGCCATTTAGATTCTTGACATAACTATAGAATGCCTTGTGGTTGTCTTTGGAGTCTTTGGCAATTTTATTTTCATAACTGGCTTTGGAGGATTTTATGAGGGATCTCAGCTTCTTACTGAGGCTGGTAAGGGAGTTTTTTGCATCCTGGGATTTTCCTCTTTTCTGCAACAGTTTCTTCCTACTGTTGGATAGTTTGTTTATGGCACAGGACCACCAGATTGACTTCCTTTTGTGGAGGAGAGTGTCTTGGTTCTATTTGGGATGGCACAATTCATGCACAGGTGGATATGCTCGTACGGTGCCTTAGTGTAGGATTCAGCAGTCGAACTTTCAGCTCCTGTCTGCATGGATGCCATGAAGTTTGTCACTTCTGACTTATGTAGCATGAAGTTGGCTTTGTAGAAGGTTTTTACGGAGGTTTCCTTACTGGGGGAGGGGGTGGGATGTGGATGTCAAGGGTGATTTGCTTATGGTCAGACCTGACCAATGAGGGGGTGACCACTGGTGTGGAGCATCTATCTCCCATGTTGGTAATGACCAAGTCTAGGATATTGGAGCCCCTGGTGAGACAGTGGATTAGTTGATCCAGGGCGTTGGACTTTATGAATTCCAAGAACCGTTGGGAAAAGGTATTGGTACCCTAGTAGTTTTTCCCAGTTAATGGCATGGTAGTTGAAATCACCCAGTATTAGGGTGTTTGGTTGTATCTTAATATTTTCCAGTATGTTTAGAAAGGTGTAGTGAGAAACTTGGGGCATGTTGGGGGATCTGTAGCAAGCTACAATTTGGATTGCAGTCTTACCTAGTGTTAGTTGCACCTGGTGAATTTTAGATGCATTGTGTTGGACAACTAGCCTGGAGGTGTGAATATGGACACTCCTCCACCTTTAGTGTTTCGGTCTTGGTTTGGTGGCCGAAAAGTGTGGTAAGAGTTGTAGCCTGGTATTGCAGGGGTGCTCTCTGGAGTCTTGAACCAGGTCTCAGTTACTGCACAGATAGCAATGTTCTCCAATTTTAGGAGTGCCTCGACAGAGTGCATTCTGATGTTTAGACTTCTAGCATTGAGTAGCATTATCTTCAGATTTTGCATGCTTGTATCTGTTATGGTGGTGGTTTTGTCCTTTGAAACTTGCCTAAAAAAGGCAGTATAGGGGTGGCAAGTGCTTTAGCCAGTAACCTGAATCCCAGGGGTGACAGGTGCAGACCATCTCTGGCAAAGCATCGTGGTTTGTCGATCATGTCATCCCAGGCAGACAGATACTGGATCCCCTTTGAATGACACCAGAAGCTTAGCCAATTTTTGGATTCAGTCATTTTGTCCTTATACTGTGGTATCATTTTGGGCGAAGGCAGGATGCTACTCAGGGCTAGGGTCATACCTGCCTGGGCCACATGATCTGAGAGCTCTTCCATGTCTCTTTTCATGTAGTCCAGGGAGGTACATCTCAAGTCATTCACTCCAACATGGACAATGACAGAGTCATATTTGTACTTGTTGTGGAGTGACTTGAGTGCATGTGTTATGTGGCGGATCTTGGCACCCGACAGGCAGCTGACTGTAATTTTCTCCTTGCTCAGCCTGGTGAGTGGGACATTAGTGTGCCTGACTATAGAGTCACCTATGACTAAAGTGTCGGGTATGTTGTCTTGCCTTAGGGGCTGTTGTTGGGTGGTACACTGGTGTTGTGAGCTATGTGTCACTTTGGTTGCGACTGGTGTTTGTTTGCCTTTCAGCTTCGGAGGTCCTTGTTGCTTGGGCAGGTTAATGTTAAGGGCCTTTGCATATTTGGGTTTAGTGTTGCTATGTGTGGGTATTGATGGTGAGGGTTTTGAAGGGCTATGTGTTGCTTGAGGTGTAGTGCAGGTGTTAACCTTCTTCTCTTGACTGTCTAGCACAATCTTGGCTGGAGAGAGCTTTGCTTCCACTTTGGCTATGTAAGTGCATCTCTCACAGGTTGTAGTGTTGGGTGGTAGTTGGAAAGGGTTGTCTGTGTACATGAGGCAGTTGCTGCATTGCCTCAGTATGCCCAGATTCACCCGATGGACATGAGAAAGTACCAGAAGCTGACCCTTGGACATGCCTGTTTAGGTGCTTTTTTTGTAAAGTACAAGAGCTGTTTTACCTTACCTTTGCAAGGTACTTTGCAACTATAGGTTATTTAGTGCTTACGATTAATTTCTCCTTATTAACGAGGAGAGTTGAGTGCTTGTATCAGTTTAAGGCTTCCTAGTGCTTTCCAGCAGGTTCTAGAGCAAGTGCTAGTCACAGGGGTTCAGATTTTAGTGCTACTACTGAGAAACCAGCTAGTTCTAATGGAAAATTTGAAGAGCAGACTTTCTGGCACCTGGAATAGCAGCCCCGCGGTGCTGCACGATGCGAAAAATTCACATACACACACAAACACACACACACACACACACACATTTTTAAGCCAGAAAATTAAAAGAGATAGTAGAAATCAGCCCAAAATGGCCAATAAAATTACAATTTCAGAGCTGTAAACCACTCCTCTAGTGTTAGTTAGGCAGTACAATGCTCACCACTCCCACTGGGTAAGCAGTAGGACTTCCCTCTACCACAGCAAGGTCTGGATAGATCTGAACACAGAAAATGAAGTCTTAAAACCAGCAAAGCCTGGGATCTGGACTGTACTAGCTAGGAAAGGCGGGAAACGAGCAAACAAGATAGTATTTTTTTGTCTTTTTTGGTTAAAACAGGCTAAACAATGCAATAATACAGTAAATAAACACATTAAAGGCTAACAAACTTGAGTGTGTAGCCCTAAACAGTAAATGCAATTAAAAGTCTACAAAATTAGCAATTTAAAACGTTTTGAATGAAGCAAGGCAAGTGCACAACTGAAAAATGATTTGAGTAAGTAATACAATAGAATAAGTAGCTAGTCTACATATACAGAAAAAACAGCTAAAACACACTAAAACAATTCAGATGCAGTGCAACCTAAAGCACTTGAGTTGTAGCAATATTAAGGCAAACAGTTTTAATAAATGTACTATATTTCCAAAATATTTGAGAAGCAGAGTCAGAACACAAGGAGATTCAAGCAATTTTTTTTTTTTGTAAGAAAGGGAGAAAGGAGGAACAGAAGGAAATAAACTAAGTGGGTTGGCCTTCTCAGATGTTCTCTCTGTATTAGGTAGAATGGTTAGCTGGCAGCTGCTAATAATTACCAAGATGAGGTTGAAGTTTTCTGGGAAGCACTTCGCTTTTGTGGAACTTACCACCTTGCTAAGTTTGGGACTAAAACACTTGGTCTGACTATCAGAGTTTTCATTCTCATATGACATAACCCCTCTTTTTGCTAAGTTAGAGCCATAGAGTCCATTCATTCCTGCCTGTGAATCCCAGTCAACCCTCTGTACTCTGGTGAGAGTTGGACGTAGTGAACAGGACAATTTTCTGTTCCTGCAGGGCAGCCTACCCTCTCTCCTTGAAAGCACGACATCCTTATTATATGACCTCCCTCGCTCCCTTGTTTTCTCAACAGCTTGTCAGATTGTGTAATATAATTGTACTGTTTTATTGACTATTACTTCATGTTTTTGCTCACTGATTATTTTGCATAATGCTTGATGGCTTCATTCATTCATTCATGATTGATGTGTTGAGTAGAATGGTGTGGGCTGGACCATCAGGCAAAATCTGCTGGGAGAACAAGCCTAGTGGATTCAGCCATGCCTTGCCACGAAGTATAAAAATAAGCTGCTTTGTGGAACTTTCATGCATTCAAGGAAAAAAAGAAACCGTATGGGTTATACTTAGGAATGAGAGCTGAATGGGCATTCCTCTACTAATGATTTAATGGAAAATGTTACCGAAGCATTCTAGCTACCCTATTTAGAAGATGAAATATGTTTAACCTTGAAGTGATATTTTTATTCGTGTACCTTGTAAAAAGTGTTTTGATTAAATTAAAATGTACATTGTATGTATTTTGTAGGATGAGATGCTGTATCATGCATTTCTTTTGTTAGACCAAAGAATTAGTTGAGTCAGAGTTAAACATGCAAGGGAGAACAAGATGGCTGTAAAGACAAATTAATCTGACTGGGGGAGTAAATTCAGTTGTTGAAGGTCAGTCCAGAAAGGGTGCCTTCAACTATCTTGTTTCTTTTCTAGGAAAATCGGCGTAGGGAATGATAAAACTGTTCTGAGCCTGCATAACCTATATACAACAAAGGAGAGCAGGAGAAAAGCTTTGTGACAGCATTCCTGAAAAAGATATAATTTTGGAATAGAAAGATAGAGGAAGATTGATTTTCAAACAGCAAGAAGATGAACATACTGAAAATCTATTGCTTTATAGGAATAGCTGAAGCACTAGTAGTCAGATGGAATGTACTGCACAATAAAACATGCAGCAGTTTGTTTTGTAACACAGCAGTCTAAATGGCATGCATAAGAAAGGAAATAAAACCAGCTGTGGTCTGTAAATGCAGTAAATGATAATAGTGATGCCACATTGAAGATGAATGGCCTCACCAGGAGAAAAAAAGCAAAGGAAATTAGTGTTAACACTGAAAAAGAGAAAAGTAAATTGCTGGGCACACATCAGAACATTCTGGGGACCACAGGGATGAAGCCCTCACTTTGCCCCATATGACCCATGTTTTGATTACTGGCATTGGATCTGGAGAATGAGGAATGGAGTGAACAGCCACTGCCCATTCACTCATTCCTTTGAGGGTGAATGGAGTCCCTATTTTGCCACATGGGTGACACCTACTAAAAGTACTGGGGGTTGCACCAGTGTAATGCAAGCATTGTGCATCCACACTGCCATATGGAGCAGCTTGGGGAGTGGCATGCATGTGGAAATAGGCATACTTTCCATGGTGATAGACAACATTGAGGAGCTCATTGAATCCACTGAACAAGAGCAGCTTCACAGATAGGCCACCGCACAAGACTCACAAATTGGCCTGTACCTTACCACTAGACTCTACTGGGAACAAATGAGCCAGTGGGACTCCCTTAACAGAATCAAACTGATCATTGGGCTTTTGCCTAGCCCAGCAACATCATGCTGTTACCCGGCAAAATGAATGGGCCAGTTATGTATAGGTAGTGGTGCCATCTGGCAGGGTCCTGTGGAGGAAGTCTATAAGAGAAGAAATTGCAGACCCCACAGGAGAGGCTATGCAGTATTCTTTTAATAATTACTTTCCTTCCATCCCCATTCATATGGTACTAACATTGTCTGATATCCCTTGTTAAAAAAAAGTGGCAAACAGTGTCTGTGAAGTACCAGTATTACTACAGAAGTTGTGGGAGATGCAAAAAGACAGTACACATAGTGACCCTCCTAAATGCATACTCCTGAGAGAGCTTTGTTAATGCTAAAGGAAGAATAAAAACTACCAGACCCCACCCCCAGCATATAAAAATTATTGAAGACATTATTAGTGTGCAAGAAAAAGACTGTTGTGTAGTGCTGGAAAAGTCAAGAGTCATGAAGAAGATTTGGAAATGAGGGAAGACGAGCTACACTAGACATTAGTGGAGGGTGTCATGTCTGCTCAAACTTTTGAAGCACTGTGTCTGAAGTAGAGCATTGTGAAGCAATTGTGTATGTAGATTCATAGGCTAATGACTTGGGGGAGGGGGCCTTTCTAAGCCCAGTCAAATTTTCCTGTAAAAATAATGATGTCCTGTATCCGAATAAAACATTGAGGGCCTGGCATTTATGAGATACCTCTGTCCATAATGGATGTGGGTGCCAGGCCTAGTGTAAATTTCCTATTGCCTATCCACTAGTGTAGGTTGTACATAAATTGGGTAATAGATGAACTCAGCTTTACATGGATGGGAAGCCAGTTCCGCAGGAGGGGCAGTCTCTGGGACACCTCTCTCTCTCTCTCCAGCATGTTTTAAGTCACAGACAAAATCCAGGTCCTTAGACCTTGTGTTTCTGGTACTGTTTGACTAACAAATATGCAGGAGATTATAAGTGTAGCTTTGCAGATGTCTTGTAAGCCAAGCATAGATCACCTCTCAGCAATGTATAGGAGACTGAGTAGAGGAAAACAACTTTAAGGTGCTCTGCATAACGCAACTCTGTTATTCCTTGTATTCATTTTGTATGGAGCCTCTGAGGTCACTGTAGTTGCTGCAAATGCCTGGTCAGGTACATACTAAAGGGAGCATTGTACTCTATGATTGTCTGATAAGGGAAGAATACAATGGAATAATGACCTCTTTGGACTTGGATGCCATGCCTTTACTTATAAGTTGCATAACGTAAAAGGATTTCCTCACCACTATGGCCACATGGTGGTCAAAGGTAAGGCTTCTGTCTACATGCATACTCAGATCCCTGACCACTGGATTGACTCGTAGGGTCATATTATCAACATGGTAATTAGCTGCGATGGTTTTCATCTGAAAGGGTACAATTATGCATTTCTTAGCTTTGCGTTTAGGAATGTGGCTTTGGCACAGTTTGTTAGAGATAGACCTTCTTGATGAATGCTTGTGTTTCCTGGGGAGTCGATGATAGCCCTCAGCTTGCAGTCTTCTGCAAACGTAGACAGCCATAAGCCTCAGCATTTGCTTCCACTTCAGAGAAATAGATTCCAAAAGGGAGAAGGCCTGTTACCAAGCTCTGGGGGACTCCACTAGTGACTGGTCTCTTGGTGGAAGTGGCCTCACGTATTTTGACCTCCTAGGTGCTATCAGTGAGCCAGTTGGCTATCCAGTGAGTAATAAAAGGTATTTTTTCTAATTTAGTGAGCTTGCCTATAATGCCTGAGTGGTGTATTATAGCAAAAGCCTTGGCCAGGTCGAGGTAAGCTGTGTGCGCAGTCTTGCCTCATCCATTGCTTTGGCGACCCTCTCAAAGAAGTCCACCATATTTAATCGACATGGCCTTCCTTTAACAAAGCCAGATTGTGATGGGTCCAGCATTTGTAGGTTACCTATGTTTTCATTTATCATGCCTATGATGATTCTTTCCATGGCCTTACACATGGGGCTGGTCAGACTTATGGGCCTGTAGTTACACAGCTCGGTGGTTGAACCTTTTTTGCGCAGGGGAATGACTGTAGCCATCTTCCATTCTTTGGGCACAAAACCTGTCTGCAGGCTCCAGTTGAAAAGTGATTCAACTGGACCATAGGAGTCATCTTTCATGCTATTTAGTTAGCATCCCAAGAAGTTATTTGGGCCCATTGGTGCAGTGTATTTGGCCTTGGAGAGTGCACTGAAGACCTGTTCCCTACTAATGTTTGGGGGAACTGTGGTATGCAGTATTTCGTTTGGACTATCTGGGGGAGTGGGGGGAGAAATTTGAGATGAACCTATCTGCCAGTAGGTTGGCAAGGGCCTCTGGTTCAGTGTAGGTGATGCCATTTACAGTAAGTTCTGCACATTATTGCCTACTTCCGTAGAGGTTAGGGGCACAGCTGTAGAAAGCTTTGTGGTTATCCTTTGCCTGAGAAGCTATTTTTTTTTAGATTTAACCTTTGAAGTATTAATTAACCTTCTTAGCTGCCTGTTTATATTAGTGAGTTTTTAGTGTGTTGGGCCTTGTTTCTCCTACTCTTGGCCAAGAATTTTTATCTTTAGTTGTACAACCAGTTGATATTGTAATTATGCCAAATGGGCTTATCTTTTGAGTTGTCTTATTCTTAATATGAATGGGCACAACTCGTTCTATACAGCTGTCAGGATGGCTGTGCAGGGATTTTGTAAGTGGCTCACCATATCCATGGTGTTTACTGGGTTTGGGGATGCTTGGAATTTAACCAAGGTGAGTCTTGGCAGAGAGAGATGTTAGCTTTGGAATAGTTCCTGAAGATTTTTGGGTCCCCAGATTCAATTTTTATTTCAAGCAACACTACATTGTGGTCAGGGCTGATAAACATAGAAATTGCATTGGTTGAGGAACATCGCTACTCCATGTTTGTGAATACAAAGTCAGGGATGTTTGTACCCCTGGTAGGAGAATGGAACAACTGCTCCAGGATGTTGGCATTAACAAAGTTTAGGAATCACTGGGCATGTGCATTAGAAGTGGTGTCGGTTTCTCAATCTGTAGAGGGGTAGTTGAGATCCCCCATGAAGATTGTATTGAGTTGAATAGTGAGGGACCCTAATACATTGAGTTAGAGGTAGTATGGGTTCTTTGAGACATGGGTTCCCTGGGACATGGAGGGGGGGACCTATAGGTTGCAAGGATGTGATGTGAGACCCTGTTTGTGGTGAGTTGCACATGTATGCATTCCAATGGGTCATACACTTTAACTAGTCTGGATGTGAGGTTGTTTTTAATACAGACTGAGACACTGACACCTCCACTTTTAGTTCCCTCCTCTGCAGTAGCTGGTCTAAAGGTGTGAAAGGCATTATAACCTTGCACTGCCGGGGTACTCTGCATGACTTTAAACCATGTCTCCATTACTACACAGATATCTACATTCTCCAGGGAGAGGAAGTCTTGCAGGGAGTGAAGTTTATTGTTAAGATGTCAAGCATTGAGCAGTATCACCTTCAAATATTCCTTCATAGCTTCAATTAAATGGGGAAGTTTATCAGTTTGGCATTGCCTAAAAAAGGCACTATAGGTATGGAAATGGTCTTTGCCAATACAGTATCCAAAAGCCTAGAGGGGATAAGTGCAGACCATCCCTAGCAAAGCAGAGTGGTCTGTCAACCATGTCCTCTCAGGCTTTCAAATATTGTACCCACTTGGAAGCTAAGCCAGTTATTAAAATCAATAATTTTCTGTTGGTAACATGGCATCATCCTTGGAAAAGGTAGCATTCTGCTCAGTGCTAGACTCCTACCTGCCTGAGACACATAATTAATGAGCTTGATCGTGTCTTGCTTCATATAATCAAAGGAGGTACGTCATTATCACCTACATGGGCTATGACAGAGTACCTGTGGTTCAATGACCTGAGTGCCTGTGTGACTTGGTGGATCCTAGCCCTAGAATGGCAGCTAACCATGACTGTCTCCTTACTCAGTCTAGTCAAAAGGATATCAGTGTGCCTCACTGTAGAATCACCAGTGACCAGAATATTTGGTTGTGCTCTGGTTAACCTTAAGGGCTTAGCAGCAGAGGCATTGGATACAGTGCTACTATGTGTAGTTGTGGATGGCGTTTTAACAAAGTGTTTATGGGAAGGCTGAGGACCCTTTTCTTGATTTTGCTATGCAGGACGTATTTCTGTTTTTGGAAGGTTACCTGTAAGTGAATCAGCATAAGTAGATTGATGTATAGGATCTTTACCTTGTACTGTAGGAGTGGTGCAAGTGTCACAAACATCCTCTAATTAGTTTTGGTTGTATGAGAGAGTTTTGCCTCCAGCATTAAAGTGTATTTACATCTCTCACATACTTTATCTGTTTTATTAAGAATAAGTGGGTTATCATTGTACATGAGACAATTGATACAATGCCTCAGAATACCCATCTCAACCAGACTGACTACAGAGACAGTTGAGAAATGCACATCCATGACTGCTGGTCTTCTAGGGAGGAGTGAGGGAAATTTAAATATTGACTAGGTCAATAACACAAGGAACACGATGAGCAACTATCAGCTGTGCACAAACTAGATGCTCTGGAAGTTAAAAAAATCTGTCTTGACAGTAAGGGTATTTTAAGGGAATCTTACACTGTGAGAGATCAATGTCTACAGATATTGTAAGGGGGAATTACATTGCGAGATATCTGTGTCTATAGGGATCACTACTAGGTGTTGCTACACGGAGAGCAGCAGTTCTAACTAAATAATGTAAAAAAGGTTAAAACGTTCAGATGTTCAACACAGAAACACTCAATTAATGTAGCTGTAACAAAATCAATGTGAAAAAAACAAGTGACGAGACAGTGGACATGGTAATGTAAGTCTTAGCTTGCTTGTAGGTGATGAGCCAAATGTGCAACTGCGACACTTAAATAGCAGAGATTTCGTAAAAAAACATAAACAAGGCCCTGCCGCCAATCACACACTCTTCTTTGTTTACATGATCCAGATCCAAAAACGAACTCAGGTATACTCTTACTAAAACTGAACCAAGGCAGTTCTAAGTAAAGACTGTAAAAAAAAAAGTTAAGTGCAGATATTGAACACAGAAACACTGAGTTAATGCAGTGAAAAAAGTGCCAATACAGTGGCTATAGTAATGCAAGTTTTAGCAGAAACCAGCAACACTCTTCTTCTCAAGTAGCATGGTCGCAAACCTCTCCAAAATATGTGGCTAGTTTCATTCAAAAGAGAGTCATCAGACATTATGGCTGCTGACACTTTTTTTTTTTGACTGAAATTGAAATCATTAATTTTTTTTAGTACTACTGCCTTACACGTTAACAAAACCTTTAACTTTTCTGAATTTTGCTGGTCTTTTCTACCTTCATGCATTTGTTTTTGGACTCCTTCACCAGAATAACAGACCGCTGACTTGGTATTGCTCTTACTGTATTAAGATAAAGGAAGACATTTTGCATAGTGTTACACAAGTACTGACTGTGTGTACTAACTAGACTAGATGTAGGTCTTAGGGTGGTAGAATAAACAAATGGTTATGATACTGCTAGGCAGTAGGACACAGAAGTTGATGTGGGGCACTTGGAGCCAGGCTGCAATCAGTGATGAGCAAGGGGATCTAACAAAAAAGAAAGACTTAAAGAACTTGGTATGTAGTTTTGATGATAGGAGGATAATGGAACAGGATGAAGAATCTGATATACATCCATTGCAGTTTTAAGAGTTAGTATGGGTGCCATTTTTCAAAAAAAGAAATGTATGAGAAAAACAAATAAAAAAGGTGAGTGAGAAACAAAAGAAGGCACAATTTCAAGTGGCAAAGTGTATGACTCAGAAGTTTCCCTACAAAATAATTGGTGGATGTCTGGAACTGCTTTAAAGAAAATGCACGAGAGTTAAAAATATAGATATAGGGATGCATAATGTGGTTTTAAATCCTTTTTATATATAAAAATAGGGGAATGAGGAGTTGTAAATAACTTGTCAGGTAAGAAGCTCCTGCGACTTATCCATTCAACAGTGGGCCATGTAGTCCTTACCTGGATTCATAACCTCTGTGTCTATGAGTGAGTCTTTGTGATTTGATAAGATGATTATCATGCTGCATTTGGAAAGTGAAACTGCAAGACAATGTTGCTAACTCAAGCCGGAGCATTCTCAACATGACTATCAACATTGTGTCCTCTCCCTGTTTTCTGACCACATCAACCTGCCTAGCATTATGGATGGACAATTTCCCACAGTTTCTTCAGCCAGCCTGGTTGACATGGGCATCCTGAGGCAATGTAGCAATTGTTTCATGTACACTGACAACCCACTTCAATTAATTATGTGAGAGATGCATCTATATTAAGAACCTAGAATCCAGGCTGTCTCACTCATCTGATACCAAGCAGGTTGTTAGCATGCACACCTCACCTCCTGCACCTATCAAACCAATACCACATAAACCTGCATATGCAACGTCCTTAACAAAAGCTTACCTAAACATCAGAGACCTCCCAAACACAAGCATAATACATCCTTTGCAGAACAGAGTAAACATAATATATCACACACCAGTGTCTCCCCAGTCAAACCCCTAAGGCATAACACAAAAACAGACATCCTAGTCATAGACAACTCAGTTGTGAGACACACACACATGTCCCTCTCACCAGGTTGGATAAGGAAAAAGTCACAGTCAGGTGCCAGGATCCGTCACATCACACACACACACTTAAGTCTCTCAACAACAGGCAGTGTTTATGACTCCATCATAGTCTGTGTTGATATGAACAACTTGAGACTTACCTCACTAGACTATATAAAAAGAGACATGACTGAGCTCTCTGATTATATCTCTCAGGCAGGTATGTCCCTAGCCTTAAGCAGCATTTTACCTTTGCCTAGAATGACACCTCAGTGCAAACAAAAAATGATTGACTTCCACAATTGGCTAAGTTTCTGGTGTCATTCAAAGAGGATCCATTATCTGTCAGCCTGCGATGATGTGATCGACAGACCTCGATGTTTTGCCAGAGATGGTCTTTATCTGTCACCCCTGGGATTTCAGTTAATGGCTAATGTCCTTGTCATCCCCATAGTGCCTTTTTAGGCAATGTCACAAGAAGAAAACTCCCAACGTATAAATACCCTCTAAAACCAACCTCAAGGTTATGCTTCTAAATGCTAGGAGTCTAAATCAGAAACTGCACTCACTGGAAGCAGTCCTCACCTTAGAAATTGCTGACATTTGTGTAGGCACTGAGACGTGGTTTAAGGCTGTGGAGAGCACCCCAACCAAGTTATACTTCCTTCCACACATTTAGACCACAAACTGAAGGTGTGAGAACCAAAGAAGGTGGCGTATTAATATTCATTAAAGTTAAATACACCTCTAGATTGGTTAAACAGCATGATTCCCTTGAATTACTTCAGGTGCAATTAACTGTAGGTAATGGTAAGAACCCCCCTCCATGAATCAGGACATCCACTCAGCCTACTTGGATTTACTTAAGTCAGTCAAGATGCAACCAAACACCCTGGTTTTGGGTGACATTAATTACCCATCCATTGACTGGGTAAATTATACGTATTCTGACTCACTTTTGCAAAGGTTCCTGGACTTAGTTAACTCCAGTGCCTTGGACCAGCTGGTTGACACACCCACAAGGGGCTCAAGCATCCTGCATCTGGTGCTGACTAACAGGGGGACCACTGCACCACCCCCAATGTGTGACCATCCCTGGTGAGCTCCGACCACAAATCAGTCTCGCTAAAAGTAACTATAATACAAGACTCCCCTTACCAAGAATTAGACTAAAAACTTCTCCAAGGCCAATTACATCCTCTTACGTCACCGCATAAATAGCTTCATAGTGCCAACCCCCACTGATGGAACAGACACTTATGCTTTGTTATACAGCAATGCTTTATATGACCACCTGTACAGTTGTATTGACTGTGCCATACCTAATAGAACCAAAGCAAGATCTTCAAGGAAAAACAAACCTGCCTGGTGGACAACTGCCATTAATAGACTATACAATAGGAGAAAGAAATTGCTGTCTAAGAGTAGGAAGGAATGGTCTCAAAATTTGAAACACTCCCTCATCAACTTAAACAGGTAAATAAGACTCATAGTAAAGTCTTTCAAAGCTAACTACGAATCCAAATTAGTTTCTGTAACTAAGGATAACCACAAAGCATTCATTAGTTACATCCGTAACCTCAAAGGTAAGGCCCAGATCTGTGCTGAACTTATAGTTAATGGTACTACATATAAAGAACCTGTGGATGTAGCAAGCCTGTTGGCTGACAGGTTCAATGAAAACTTCACTCCAGTATCCTCTCCACATATACCCCAAAGCATCCTTAACACCTGTCCTCCACCTTGTATCTCTGAGGAGCAGGTCTTAAACACTCTCTCCAAGGCCAAAAATATACCCTCTGTGGGACCAGACAACATTCCGTGCTGTGTTCTACAGGGGTTAAAACAGGAATTAGCATCACCATTGGGCATGCTTTTCAATCACAGCCTAAGCACTGATTTTGTCCCAGCAAAATGGAAAACAGCTACTGTCATCCCTTTGGACAAAGGGGGTGCCTCCACGGACCCCAGAAACTATAGACCCATTAGCCTGACCAGCCTTATCTGCAAGGCCATGAAATGAATCATCATGGACCTTATTAACAAAAATGTAGGAAATCTCCAAATGCTTGACCCCACCCAGTCTGGCCTTGTCAAGGGGAGATCATGCCTGTTAAACTTGGTGAACATCTTCAAGACAGTCACCATAGCCCTAGATGAGGGCACTTCTGTGTATACGACCTACTGGACTTAGCCAAGGCCTTTGACACAATCCCCCACTCGGGTATCATTGATAAACTCACCCAGCAGGGTATCAACCTATATATTCTCTGGCGGGTTGCAAACTGACTCACTGATATAACTCATACGGTCAAAATGGGGGACTCCACCTCCTCCAGCAGACCTGTAACCAGTGGTCTTCCACAGGGATAGGTTCTGGGACCCCTACTGTTCAGAATCTACTTTGTTGAAGTACAGGCTAAAACTAAGGGACTTTGGCTGACAAAGTTTGCTGATGACTGCAAACTGGGAACGATCATTGAAACTCCTAGCGATGTAAGCACCCTTCAAGAAGGTCTTACGCAGACTAATGACTGCTTCCAAAGTCATGGTCTTAAACGTAATGCAAAAGTGCATTATCATCCCCTTCGGCAAGGGTGATGTTCCTGCAAACTACCACATCAATAGCAATACCCTAAGCTCAGTTAGTGATGAGAGATATGAGCACACAGGTCAACAAAAACCTTAACTTTACAGTGGTAAGAAGGGCATTTTATATTGCTCATCTCATATGTAAGGGCATAGCCTCCAGAAAAAAGTGGTTATAACCCCCCTGTACTCTTCCCTCATCTGACCAATAATGAGTACAGTGCTTCCTTTGGTATGTTCCTTTCCAAACACCTGCAGCAATTGGTGAGACCACAAAGGTTCCTTGCAAAGAATATTCAAGGTCTTCGAGATCTGTCTTATGCGGACAGACTGAAATCATTGTCGCTTTACTCTGTGTCGTACAGACTGCTCAGAGGCGACCTGTGCCTTGCATATAGAGCAATCTCTGACCCAGCTATAGTGTAAATGCTGCAGATTCGCAAGTCAAATGGCACATGGGTCACTCACTCAAAGGACCTTAACCTGGTATGTGACATCAACAGAACTTGCTGGAGAGACAGATTTGTCTCACAGAGGTTGCCCCACCTTTAGAACAAGCTTCCTATTCATGTTAAACAAAGCCTGTCATTGTCCCTATGTAAGCGTAATTCGGACATTTGGATGGGTGACTGGATGGGTAACTACAGCAGAGCTTGTAAGGGAGATGGCTAGAAAGGTGCTTGGTGTGACATCTGGAAAGAGGAAGGAGGACAAGGAGACCTGGTGGTGGAATGAGGAAGTACAGGAGAGTATACAGAGAAAGAAGTTAGCAAAGAAGAAATGGGATTGTCAGAGAGGTGAAGAAAGTAGACAGGAGATGAAGTGCATGGCAAAGGCTAAGGATAAGGTGTATGAAGAGTTGTATGAAAGGCTGGATACTAAGGAGGGAGAAAAGGACCTGTACCGATTGCCTAGACAGAGGGACCGAGCTAGTAAAGATGTGCAGCAGGTAAGGGTGATAAAGGATAATGAGGGAAACTTACTCACAAGCAAGGAGAGTGTGTTGAGCAGATGGAAAGAGTACTTTGAGGTGCTGATGAATGAAGAGAATGAGAGGGAGAGAAGGCTGGATGATGTGGTGATAGTGAATCAGGAAGTGCAACGGACTAGCAAGCAGGAAGTAAGGACAGCTATGAAGAGGATGAAGAATGGAAAGGCTGTTGGTCCAGATGACATACCTGTGGAAGCATGGAGGTGTTTAGGTGAAATGGCAGTGGAGTTTTTATCTAGATTGTTTAATGAAATCTTGGAAAGTATGAGGAAGCATGAGGAATGGAGAAAAAGTGTTTTGGTACCGATTTTTAAGAATAAGGGTGATGTGCAGAGCTGTAGTAACTACAGAGGGATTTAATTGATCAGTTACAGCATGAAGTTATGGGAAAGAGTAGTGGAAGCTAGGTTAAGAAGGGAGGTGATGATTAGGGATCAGCAGTATGGTTTCATGCCAGGAAGGAGCACTACAGATGCGATGTTTGCTCTGAGAGTGTTGATGGAGAAGTACAGGGAAGGTCAGAAGGAGTTGCATTGTGTCTTTGTGGATTTAGAGAAAGCATATGACAGGGTGCCTAGAGAGGAGTTGTGGTATTGTATGAGGAAGTTGGGAGTGTCAGAGAAGTATGTAACACTAGTACAGGATATATACGAGGGTAGTGTGACAGAGGTGAGGTCTGCAGTGGGAGTGACGGATGCATTTCAGGTGGAGGTGGGTTTACATCAAGGATCATCAGAGAGCCCTTTCCTATTTGCAGTGGTGATGGACAGGTTGACAGACGAGATCAGACAGGAGTCCCCGTGGACTATGATGTTTGCAGATGACATTGTGATCTGTAGTGAGAGTAGGGAACAGGTGGAGGAGACCCTGGAGAAGTGGAGATATGCTCTAGAGAGAAGAGGAATGAAGGTCAGCAGGACTAAGACAGAATATATGTGTGTGAATGAGAGGGAGGATAGAGGAATGGTGAGGATGCAGGGAGTAGAGGTGGTGAAGGTGGATGAGTTTAAATACTTGGAATCAACCGTTCAGAGTACTGGTGAGTGTGGAAGAGAGATGAAGAAGAGAGTACAGGCAGGATGGAGTGGGTGGAGAAGAGTGTCAGGAATGATTTGTGACAGACAAGTACCAGTAAGAGTGAAAGGGAAGGTTTACAAGAGGGTAGTGAGACTAGCTATGTTATATGGGTTGGAGATAGAGGCAGGAGTCAGAGCTAAACGTGGCAGAGTTAAAGATGTTAAGATTTACATTGGGTGTGACGAGGGTGGACAGGATTAGGAATAAGTATATTAGAGGGTCAGCCCAGGGTGGAAGGTTTGGAGACAAACCAAAGAGGCAAGATTACGTTGATTTGGACATGTGCTGAGGAGGGATGCAGAGTATATTGGTAAAAAGATGCTAAGGATGAAGCTGCCAGGTAACAGGAAAAGAGGAAGGCCTAAGATAAGGTTTATGGATGTGGTGACAGAGGACATGCTGGTGGTTGGTGTAACAGAGCAAGATGCAGAGGACAGGAAGAAATGGAAACAGATGATCCGCTGTGGCGACCACTAACAGTAGCAGCCAAAAGAAGAAGAGAAGAAGAGGATGGGTGAATGGAAATTCACTTCCAGGGTTCTACCTGTGTCCCTCTTGGATAGGGGCAGTAGGTGCTGATTTTAGTGTTTGCTTGAACCAGACACCCTTAGGAACACAGGTTGAGCTTGGCTAGGCTCGTAAGGGCCCTGGGGTCATTAGCCTAGTAACCTCCTTTGATCCTATGAACTAGTATTTAATCATTCTTATGTAATCAATAGGTGCAACTCAGGGGAAACTAAATATAAGGAATACAATATTTTTTCTTATGTGGGCTCATCGGATATCGGGTCAGGGTGGCTGCATACTGAGTTTATTAATATTTATTGTACAAGGAATGAATTGTTTCAGCAAGCACCTACTACCGTGAATCAAGGCTAACTGTAGGCTATAGCTCAAATACTGCATGGGCCAATAAGATACATTTATCTGACAGTGTCTGATTGAACTGGTTCAAGGCTCCAGAGAGCACTCCAGCACTACTGGGCTACAACTCATACCATACATTTCGGCCACAGAACACAGATCAAAACACAAAAAGAGGGGGTGTATCCATATTCATCAAGGATACCCACACCACCAGTTAGTGGTGCAGCATGATACCTCTGAAATCATCCATGTGCAAATAACATCAGGCAAATCTGCAATGCAAATTGTGGCTTGCTACAGATCACCCTCCATGACCCAGGACCACCACTCCGCCTTTCTGGAGACACTGGAAAACATGAAGAGCCTACCGAACACCCTGATCTTGGGAGATTTCAATTACCCTACCATTAACTGGGAAAACTACTTGAGTACAAACTCCCAGGCTCAGCGCTTCCTATAATTTATCAACTCAAGTGCCCTGGATCAGCTGGTAAACTCCCCTACCAGAGGCCACAACATATTGGACCTGGTCATCACCAACATAGGCGACAGGTGCTCCGTACCGGAGGTCAGCACGTCACTGGTTAGATCAGACCATAAACTAATCACCCTGGATGTCCACACCCCACCACCACCCCCAACCAAGGAAACCACAGTGAAAAACTTTTCTAAAGCAAACTTCACCTTACTTAAGGCAGAGGTGGTAAGTTTCACAGCCTCCACTCTAAAGGGTAACACTGCCCAAGATGCAGAATCCTTTACAATTGCACTCTATGAGCACCTACAAGGATGCATGGATCATGCCATCCCTAGCAAAACCAAGACTCACTCCCCTAAGAGAAGGAAACCAGTCTGGTGGACCCCTGCCATAAACAGGTTATACAACAAAAGAAGGAAACTAGTTCAGAAAAAAAGCAAATCTCAAGAAGGAAAGACATCCCTGATCAGTATCAGTAAGAAACTAAGGTCCCTCATAAACTCATCCAAGGCTAACTTCGAAAGAAAAATAGTCAAGTATTCGAAAAATAACCACAAAGATTTCTTTAGCTATGTCAAGAATCTAAGTGGCAACTCGCAGATATGCTCTGAGATAGCACAAAATATACTGAATCTACTGATATTGCCGACATACTGGCAGATGGATTCAGTGCAAGCTTCACCTCCCTCTCACCTTCAAAAGGGCCCACAACAACAATACCGGAAAAATGTAGTGTCCCAGAAATCACAGAAGCACAGGTGAAAACAGCCCTTTCAAAAGCCAAAAACACAGCATCAATGGGGCCAGATGGTGTCCCAGGCTGCGTTTTGCACGAACTACAGAACGAACTAACCACACACCTAAACACGCTGTTCAACCTCGGCCTCTCCACAGGCTACGTGCCCATAGAATGATGCACAGCAATGGTTATTCTGGTCCACAAAGGAGGGGCCACAACTGACCCTGGTAACTATCGCCCCATAAGCCTGACTAACCTGGTCTGCAAGGCTATGGAGTGCATCATCATGGAACTCATTAACAAAGACATTGGGAACCTCCAAACACTTGACCCGACCCAGTTCGGCTTTGTTAAGGGCAGATCATGCGTACTAAACCTGGTTGACTTCTTCAAGACAGTTACCAAGGCCATAGACGAGGGAAAGGTGGTTCACACAGCCTACCTTGATCTTGCCAAAGCATTCAACACCATTCCTCACTCGGGTATTATAGAAAAACTCACCAGCCTGAACATAAACCCCTACGTCACAAGATGGGTTGCCAACTGGCTTGCAGACAGAACTCACACGGTAAGAATAGCGGGCTCCAGGTCTGACTCTAAACTAGTCACAAGTGGTGTCCCGCAAGGCTCGGTTCTGGAACCCCTACTGTTCGGGATATATTTCTCAGAAGTACAGGCAAACACAGGAGGACTATGGCTGACCAAGTTCGCTGATGACTGCAAACTGGAAGCCATAATTGACTCTCCGGCTGACAAGGACATCCTCCAAAAAGGCCTTACTGAGACAGACACCTGGTGTCAAAGTCATGGCCTTAAGCTAAATGCCAAAAAATGCATAGTCATCCCGTTTGGGAAAAACAAAACACCCATGAATTACCACATAGGCGGCAGCCCCCTTAATACAGAACAGGTAATAAGAGATCTGGGGACTGAGGTAGATAGTAATCTCTCCTTTGACAATCATATTGCCAAAGTAGTTAGGGAATCCTTCTATGTGGCCCATCTAATTACTAAGGGATTCGCATCTAGAAATAAAGAGGTTATAGTGCCCCTCTACTTGTCACTCATCAGACCCATGATAGAGTACAATGCCCCATTTGGGATATACCTCACAAGACACTTCCAACAGCTTGAAAGACCACAAAAGCACCTCATCAAGAGGATTACTGGCCTCAAACATATGTCCTATGCAGCCCGACTGAAAAAACTCTGTCTGTACTCAGTGGCATATCGCTTACTCAGAGGTGATCTCTGCCTGACTTACAAAGCCATGTCCAACTCAGAATTGATGGACATGCTCCACCTAAAGAAATCCAAGTCACTGCGAGCCACGCGCTCTCGTGAGCTAAACCTCACCACAACAATAAATAGAACACACTGGAGGGAGAGATTCCTGTCACAGAGACGCCCCATGCTTTGGAACAAAATTCCTAACTACATTAGGCAGAGCCCCTCACTAACGCTCTTCAAGAGAAGCCTTGACAAGTGGATGGGTAACAGAAAATACACCCCTGGGATCACTTCATTAGCTCTGCTTGACAGAGGCTCAGTTAATTAATCAATGGGGCAGCGAAAGCCGACACACTCTGGCTAGGCTTATAAATGCCCTCGGGCAGATAGCCTAGTACCTACCTATGAACGTTCTTTTTAACTCATTTCCACTGATGTAGTGTGGAATGCAGCCTATACACATATCCTTCCATTCCAGAGCATTTTATCTAAAAAAAATCAACTTAAAACATTACATAAATGAATGTAAATAAATTTTGAATAATACAAGCTACTAAAACAGTTCAAATAATTTTTCTTACTGATAATATTTGTTATTTGCAATTGTAGCAATCAGTGTGTTGATAGTCTTTCTGTAAATATTGTAATATGATGTCCTTTTCATTCTTTCTCACTGATGGCTGTCAGATCCGACCCTCAGATCTAACTCGGTCGCATTCTTACAGACTTGGATCTGAATCTTGAGCTCCTCCCTCATCCCATAATGCTCTACACCAACCCCTACTCCCCAGATCTCATTTGCCACCATTGCGACAGGATGTGGTTTTTCAGAATCTTGAGCTATAGAGAAAGTTTTGGGTGATTTTTGTTTTTCTATTTTTTTGTTTAAAAACTAGTTACTTATACTTTCCTGTTCCTCACGGTAAGTCTTTCTAGTTTTTCGCAGGTGTCAGGGTTGACTTTTTTCCCTTCAGCTCTGTGCTGTGTTTTTCTTGTGCCCGTTGACACTTTCTTTTCTGTTTAGTTAAAGCTTTCTACAGTGCTTTATAGTTAAAAAGGAAAAAAAAAAACATTCTCTTTGTTTTTCTTTGAACTTTTGGTTTCCAGTGTGTGCGCCTGGTTATCCAGTTAGAGTGGACGCTCTTTCTGTTTCAGTAGAATGTTGAACAAACCTACCGGATTCAAGAGATGCACTTCTTGTGGGCATAAAATCCCAAATTTGGATGCCCAAAAGAAGTGTGTCTACTGCTTGGGACTGGAACACCTTAAGTCCCAGTGTGAAATGTATTCCTCTTTCAACCTTCGTGTCCTTTCTGACCAGCACAATAATTTTATCTAAAAGGGTTGCTTCCGGCTTTTTCTCCTTCTTCATCTGGGTCTCAAACCCCCACCAAAGCACATAGCTTCAAGAAAAGCAGAAAGCACGTCCTCTCCGTGTCCAGAAGGGCATCTCTGGAGCTTTTGAAGAAACTTCAAAAAAACTCAGATCTGACTTGTTCGGATCTGAAGAGTTTCACCTCCCATTCGGATTGATTGGCTCCATCAAATCTGATGGAGATTATCTCAGTCAGTGGTTCTGTTTCTCCATCGACTCCGAAGTTGGATCCTAGGCCCTTGGATCCAACAGTCAGAAGCAGATCTCTTAGCTTCATTCTGAAGCCTGTCTCACCTGCTGTACCCTCCAAATTGCTTCAAACTCTGACCAGACATTCCAGATCTGGTTCCTCAGCTTCTTCCAGATCATCTAGAAGCTTGACAGAAGCCAGTATGGACAAGATCATGCAGACATTCCTCGGGGCTCAGATCCAGATAGGGCTTGCCAGCTTCGTCCCCTCTTGGATCCGTGAGTACCTCTGCTCAGCCTATTCAAACTCTTTCTCCAATCTGAGCTGTGGTTTTGGAGCTCCAGGATCTTAGAGTCCTGAGAGAGTTGGCATCAGATCTGAGTAAAACTCTTTCCTTGACTTTGGCAATATCCCTGATGAGCCCTGCTCCAATGCTGTCAGATCAGAGTGGGTCTTGATCCAAGAGGTCGGCACCAGGTCCAGGTAGTTGGGTTCAGCTCTGACACTATCCGATCCCTCTCTGCCTGTTGGTGCCTGAGTCCTCAACAGCTCTGGTCTGATTCTCTGTGAAAGGCTCAGATCCGCGGTGGGCCCCGACCTTTTGTCCTTGGCTGTTTCAGCTCTGGTGAGGTTGATAGGGGTTTCCCTGGGACCTTCCACCTTTCAGGTAGTGGAAAGGGCCTTCTAATTGCATAGAGATCTGTCCTCTCACATCTCTGATCCTATCTCTTGCCTTGCGTCGAGTCAGAGCATTGATCCCATCATTCCTGTCCCTTCAGGTCAGCCTACCCTAGAAATCACACTCATTCCTCACAGGGTTCTCCCCATTCTTCCAATTCCTCGCCTGAAAACTGCACAGAGGAGGTACCTCGAAAGAAGACATGCAAGAGGAGGCACATAGACTCCTCAATGGACTCCCTCACTGAGGAGGACATCGACTTTGACGAGGGAGAGGGATCCCCTCAATCACCACCTGATGACATCTCCTTTGGAGACAACCTGGAAATCCTGAAACAGAAAGGTGGTCAGTCTTCCTGTCCTCCTTATGAGGAGTTGGTGTCTTTGGAGGCTTTTGTGGCAGGCTCATTTACATCTTGGGTGACCCCCCCGGCAGATGAACTTATTGACCTAGTTTCCCAGTTTGCCTGGAAGGAACCAGACACAACCGAGCCCATCCCCAAGTGTCCAGATAAGTTTCTAGTTCCCCCAGCAGACAGACCACATTGTTTCCCCTATTGATGCCACTGTTGTGGTGGCAGGCACTAAGTAGCAGCTTGTCGAGCAGAGCTCCTTTGTCCATCCAGCAAACAGGGAATCTAGGGCGATGGACAGATTTGGAAAACACATCTACGCCTCAGCCACTTTCGTGCTGAGGTCATTAAATTATTTGGTACACTTTACCGCTTATAAAGAGATTTGATCAAGGAGCTGTCAAACTCTCTTGCCGAGACCACGTTGGTGGAGAACCTCAAGAAGGTCTCTCCCCAAATGGTTACTCTATCATCTATTGCTAATTCTTCAATGAGTTTGATGTCCCTTACAGAGAAGGGTATATCATGAGCAGCCAGTTCAGGCATAGCTGTAAGGAGACATGCCTGGATGAAGCTATGCAGTTTTGCAGAACTCTTTAAGGCATCCTTGGTTAATGCCCCCTTCAATGGCTCCTTTCTGTTTGGACTATCAGTGAAATATACTCTTATCTGCAGTGAACAGGAAGGATGGACCCTGTCTGCCTTGGGAATTAAGTTTTATACACCTCAGAGGTCTTTTTCTATAAACCAGTGAGGAGGGAAGAGAACTTGGTTCCGGAAATCTCAGGGGCCTTTTCAGGACCCTGTGTGGGGATATTTCCTCCAGAGGCAGAGGTGGGGGTTTCAGTGATAGAAGCCACCCCAGAGGCATAGGGGTCTGCAAAACCAGGGCTTCAGGCACTCTTTCTCTGACATGGCCTATCAGCACTGCTGAAGCATTGCCTGACTGTCCATCTCTGGAGGCATTTAGAGATTGTATTTCCCTGCAACTAAACTCCTTGACAAATTTTACAAATAACACATGGGTGCTAAGCATAATATCCAAAGGTTAATACATTCCCTTCCACTTCCTGTCACAAGGAAGAAACTCCCCGACGTTCCACCCAGTCAGAGGGGAGTATGCAGCTGAAGAAGTTCAAAAGCTGCTATAAAAGAGAGTCATCCAGGAGGTCCCACCTGAACAGATAAAATTCAGAACTTGCTCCCACTTCTTTTTGGTGCCAAAGAAAACAGGGGACCTAAGACCAATTCTGGATCTAAGCCGGCTAATCAGTATGTAAAGAAGTCAGAATTCTGAATGTGTATGGTTCAGTCCATCCTGCCTCTTCTGCACAAAGATGATTGAATGTGCTCTATAGATCTCTAGGATGCATACTAACACATCATAATAGACAGGCACTCCAGGAGACACTCATTACTAATTCAGAGTACTGCTCTTTGGGCTCACCACAGCCCCCCAAGGTGTTCACTAAATGTATGGCAGTCGCAGCAGCTCACCTGAGGCTCAACTATTCCAGGTGTTTCCCTATCTAGATGATTGGCTTCTGAGTGCCCCAACAAGGCATCATTAAGTTAGGGATTACTTCCTTCAGATCTCCAACTCCGTAGGCATCACAGTAGATCTTGTAAAATCCAAGCTGACTCCTGTACAAAATCTAGAATTCATAGGAACTCAACTGAATACTACGAATCAAGTGGGTTCACTACTTCTTCATTGTATGACATCTCTGAGAAGTCAGGCGTGGGACTTGCTATGTCATCCATCCCCACCAGCAAAACTAGTGTTTATATACAGGATAGGCATATTTTTCAAGCAGAGGAGAAGTTGTGGACAATAATTAATAAAGAGTTGAAGGATTTTATCTGGTAGGGGAAGAGGGCAAGTGTGAAGTGGGATATGTTGATCCTTCCAATAGAACAAGGTGATTTAGGATTATATGATTTGAAGGGGTATTTCAGGGCTGTACATTTAAGGCTCCTGTATATTACACAAGCAGAAAGTTATAATTTAAAGTGAAAATGGATAGTTACTCAAAAACAAGGAAAGACTGGAATTTTGGATGCTGATCCTTAAGGAAAATAACAATAACCATACATAATATTATATTCATAAAGTAGCAGAAAGTATTCTAAGAACTAAGCCCACATGGGAATGGAGAAAGGAGATTTTGCCGATAGAGATGACTGCAATTAGGGGTACAGAGAATAGGCAAGGGGGGGGCTGAAATTTACTGGAGAAAACTGGCAAAGGGACCAAGGTAATAGAAGCAAAGAATTAAAGAGGGGAAGATAGAGTGAGAAGAGTCCAAGAATACATATGGACTGCAGGCTAGATATTGCCCTCCTTGTTAAGTACTGGTATCAGAGTATAGGCAAAGAGATAGGGATTCCTAAGTGAAAGAACAGCACTGGTAGAGTTTTCATTAGACTCATTAGACTTAGGCATTTATTTAATTATCTACTGATGTAAATTAATTTTCAGAAAATTCCCTTTGGGAATCAACAATTCAATTGCAATATATATGTATGGCCACTAGATGGCAGTTTATTCACTGGTTAATATTTTTGTCACAATCAAGACATTGCATTTTTTTTATATAATTCCATGCATTAACAATATTAATTCCTGTTAGAATATATAAGCAAATATTTATTTTCTAATTATGTATGAGTTTTGAATTATTTTTTAAAGATGTTTGCACATAATGAAATGGTGATATATTAACAAGTGGATTAAGGTAATTTTAAAGGATGTCTTTTTAAATGGTGGTATTAACTTAATTGGTGAATTTTTTAATTAATTTATTGAATGGAGTATTTAAACTAGATGGAATTGCTTAACAAATTACATCTGATGAAGTGTTGAGATACAAACGAAAACGCATTTGGACTTAATAGCGTTTATGTTGGTGCCTTTCCGTTGCTGTGTTGCTGTGTTGTGGATTTACTGTTGCTGTCGTGGATTAAAAATTATACAAATTTGTTTTGGAGCTTCCGTGGCATTTCCTTTCCTTTATTTTGGATTTACAAGTTTTGTTTCACCTCTGTTTTTGGTTTTCTGAGTCTGTTTCGGTGGTTGGAATGGAAAGCCAGGAAGTACCTGCAAAATCTTTGCAGGAAGACGTCGGTATGACGCGTAAGCTCATAGGACAGCTCACTGAGCTTATCAACCTTCTTACCCCCGTAGCCTCCACGCTGCTAACGGCACAAAGAAGGAGAGAGACTGCTTCCCCACAGAGAACCGAATGGTCGGAACTAGCGAGGGGTACGGATATCGGTAATGGCGAAATGGAGCTTATGGGCGCGAATGATGACGCCGGCTGCAACAGGGAACGAGTTAGAGGTAGCTTTAACCCTGAAAACACGCCAAATGCTTTAAAAGAGACTTCCAGTGTGGAGGCAAACGGAGCAAGGGATAAGCGTGATAAGAGGCCACTTCGTGGTACTGCTGGGAAAGGTACTGTTAACAATACACAGGAGTTAAATGACTGGTTGTTACATCAATTTGACTTTAAAGACAGCAAAAAGTGTCCTAAAGTGCAAAGTTGCCATAGCACTTATAAGGACAACCTGAATATTTTATATAGATTAATGAACAAGCATAGAATTTTAAATGTTGAAAATGGTTATTTAACTGAATGTATAGCTAAACGGATTGTACCTAAGGGATTAAGAATATATAAATACCCTAATAATGTCTTAATAAATTCTGATTTTCACAAAGAATTGATAGAGATTTTTAACAATTGTGGTATTGAAATGCTGAAACTTATGGTGAAAGAGAACACTAGACTACAGGAAGAATTGTATAAAGAAATAGAAATATTGGATAAAAATATTAGGAAAGATTTACTTTTTTCCATTGAAGAAGAAAGAAATAAGTACTTTAATGTTAGAGAAGACATAGATAATAACATAGATGAGCTTATAAAGAGAAAAATGAAAAAGATGGACCGTGATATATATGAATATCAAAACAATATGTGTTATCCATTACCATCTAATAGGAGAGGTCAGAAGGACAATTTTTATAAAGAAAATAATAAGGTAAATGGGGAGCAAGCTAATGAATATGTACCATTTGAAGGTGAGAATGAGTATGATGAAGAATTTCCCTTTGAGAAGATCCGAAAGAATTATGAACAAACAACTTGGTAATGAAAGGAATTTTTATGGGAGGGGGGGGAGAAGGGGGAGGGGGAGGTATTAACGGAGGTTAATCACCCCCTGAATTCCCTAACCCCACCCTGTTTAGACATTATAACACAGGATCATAACAAATGGACATATAATAATTTTAATATTTACAATTACAGTCCTTTAGAATTAGAAAAGGACCATTTCAACCTGCTTTCTAAAGGTCTCAAATACATACCATATAATAGAGGGAGTATTACAAAGTCATTAATGGACATCAAAGTGTTTTTAAGAAAAATTTATTTACACTTCATGTTTTCTAATTCTGTAAACAGAACAGATATGACCTTAAGGAAAAAATCCATTTACAACCCACCTATACATCCCCAGTTGAAGTGTTTTGAGAAATTGATAGAGAAGGAAATTAGACAGGAAGAATTAGACATTACCAAACTTCCTAACAACATGGGGAAAAATGAGAAGAGACTGCTCTATGATATGAAAAATGATTTCAATTTAAGAATAATGAAGCCCGATAAAGGGGGAGGGGTTGTTATCATGGATAAAGTAGAATATGACAGTAGAATGTATAAGATTTTATGGAATAACACTAAATACGAAATAGTATCTAAAAACGAAATAAATATTGCATACAGCAGAATTGATATGCATTTAAAAGACATGCTGTATGAAGGTACCATAGATCAAGACATGTATAACTTCCTGAAGGTAGAAAAACCAAAAATCCCATTAATATTTGGTATACCTAAAACCCATAAAAATGAAATAGATCCGCCATTAAGGCCTATTGTTTCGGCCGAAGGATCTAAGACACATACTTTGGCCAAATTTATCGACAATAAGACTAAAAGTTTATGGGTAAATAGACAGCAAGTATTAAAAGATTCATGGGATTTATTGAAAGATGTCTCTGGAATAGTGGATATAGATAACATTACTTTTGTTACTATAGATGTAATAGACCTCTTTTCCTCTATTCCCTATAAAGAGGGTATGGAATTTTATGAAGAGATAGTGTATGAAGACAGTAGCCTGACCAATGATGTTAAATTGGCATCAGTTTGTCTTATGGACATTGTACTGCAGAATAATTTTTTGTATTACAATGGTGAATTTTATAAGCAAATTCAGGGCGTTGCGATGGGTGCCGATGTGCCCGACCTTTGCTAACTTGGTAATGGCAAAGTGGGAAGAAAAATATGTGTTGAAATGTGCATTTAGTAAATGGTGGGTACTATATCGTAGATTTCTGGACGACATAGTCCTTCTTTGGACAGGAAGTAATGAGAATCTGAAAGAGTTTTTAGAATATTTGAATCAGACTTCCAGTTTTTTGAAATTTACTTGGACAATATCTAATACCTCCTTAAAGTATTTGGATATTGAGATTTATAAGAAAGGAGTTAATTTAGAGAGTAAAGTGTATAGGAAACCCACTTATTGTAACTCCTATCTGCACTACAACAGTGCACATCCCACACATTGTAAGAGAAACATTATCAAAGGTCAATACGTGAGGGGTAGCAGAATGGCTAGTACGGAGGAAGATTTTATAAGAGAATGTGATACACTAAGTAAAATGTTTAGGGATCGAGGATACCCAGAAAAACTTATTAATGAAACTAAACAGGAAGTTGAAAATGGAAGATCAACTAGGTTTGCCCCCATAATAAGAGGAGGCGGACTGATGAACAATCCTAATATGGACAAAATTTCTAACAAGGTACAGGAAAATTACAATTTAGCCCTTACTTTAGAATATAATGGTGTGAACAACAAAGTAAATCAGATTTTCCATAGAGAGTGGAATAGATTTATTAATTCCACTGATATAGAAAAAGCAAAACTATTCCAGCTAAAGTAGTATATAAAAATGCACACAGTATAAGAAATATTTTGGAGAATAAGAAAGTCAATAATTTGAATGATCAAAAGAAAAAAGGTACATATAAGTGTGGTAGATGTGCACAATGTCCATATATACTAAATGGTAATAGTATAAATATAATAAGTAGAAATAGAACAATAACCAACGAAGAATATTATTATAATTGTGATTCTACAGGCTTAATATACTTAGCCTTTTGTAAAGCTTGCTCTTCATTCTATATAGGGAAAATGGAAAGGAAGCTTAGAAGAAGAATCTATGAACATCTTAATGATGTTAAAAATTGTAAGGAGACTAATGCCCTATATAGACATACAAGGGAATGTCCTGAAGCAAGCTTTACATTTACAGTTATTGAACACACTGAGAAAGATATAAGGGGTGGACTCTGGGAGGAAAAGATTGAATACAGGGAGCTCTGGTGGCAAATCACGCTGGAGGCCTACAACCCCCCGGGCTTAAATGAATACACAAGCATACTCCCTATTTTGAAGTTAAGGGCAGCTAAATTGTAAAATATTTATATATATATTTTATTTATATTTATATTTATATTTATATATATATATATATATTTTTTCCTTCTTATTTAACCTATATGTACAATTGTGTCTAGTGTATTAATTATTTTACACAATTATTTTACACATTTATAATATTGTGGCATTTTTAATGGATTTTTAAATATGTATATATGAATTATTTTGGTTTTTAAGAGCTTAGCTATACATTGATTTTGTGTAAAAGGCATGTATTTAATTATCTACTGATGTAAATTAATTTTCAGAAAATTCCCTTTGGGAATCAACAATTCAATTGCAATATATATGTATGGCCACTAGATGGCAGTTTATTCACTGGTTAATATTTTTGTCACAATCAAGACATTGCATTTTTTTTATATAATTCCATGCATTAACAATATTAATTCCTGTTAGAATATATAAGCAAATATTTATTTTCTAATTATGTATGAGTTTTGAATTATTTTTTAAAGATGTTTGCACATAATGAAATGGTGATATATTAACAAGTGGATTAAGGTAATTTTAAAGGATGTCTTTTTAAATGGTGGTATTAACTTAATTGGTGAATTTTTTAATTAATTTATTGAATGGAGTATTTAAACTAGATGGAATTGCTTAACAAATTACATCTGATGAAGTGTTGAGATACAAACGAAAACGCATTTGGACTTAATAGCGTTTATGTTGGTGCCTTTCCGTTGCTGTGTTGTGGATTTACTGTTGCTGTCATGGATTAAAAATTATACAAATTTGTTTTGGAGCTTCCGTGGCATTTCCTTTCCTTTATTTTGGATACACAAGCAGAAAGTTATAATTTAAAGTGAAAATGGATAGTTACTCAAAAACAAGGAAAGACTGGAATTTTGGATGCTGATCCTTAAGGAAAATAACAATAACCATACATAATATTATATTCATAAAGTAGCAGAAAGTATTCTAAGAACTAAGCCCACATGGGAATGGAGAAAGGAGATTTTGCCGATAGAGATGACTGCAATTAGGGGTACAGAGAATAGGCAAGGGGGGGGCTGAAATTTACTGGAGAAAACTGGCAAAGGGACCAAGGTAATAGAAGCAAAGAATTAAAGAGGGGAAGATAGAGTGAGAAGAGTCCAAGAATACATATGGACTGCAGGCTAGATATTGCCCTCCTTGTTAAGTACTGGTATCAGAGTATAGGCAAAGAGATAGGGATTCCTAAGTGAAAGAACAGCACTGGTAGAGTTTTCATTAGACTCTAGAACAGAAGCTGCAGTTAGAAAAGTGATAATTAGTAGGGCATGCAAAATATTCCACCAAAACTAAAGGAATCAATCAGAAGATGTTAGAAAGTATTGGGAAGAGACAGTGAATAAGCAATTCACAAAGGAACAATGGGAGTATATATGAATAGCTCTCAAATATGCAAAAAAAAAAAAAAAAAAAAAAAAAAACTAGAGGAGTTAGGTTTTTTGCTTGGAAGTGCTTGCATAGGTAGTTTCATACTCCATGCACAGTCCAAACGATTTTTCTTTAGGTAGATTACAAATGTTGGAGTTTTTGTGGGGAGGAAAGAGTAGGAGAAAATTACATGAAAACAATGGGAATTGTGGGAGCATTGCATGCAGAATAATGTTTTGGAGGAGGAGGAATGAGGTTTAACTGAAGTCAGGAATTGAAGGATCTATTTATTTTTCTGTATAGAAGATATGTGATATATGTTTACAACTGAAAATGTGTCAATATGTTTTTTTTTCATTTATGTAAATGTGGTTACTTGTGTTATAAGTGATAATTCTATATAAAGATGTTTCTTGTTTAAAAATATTCTTTCCTTTTTGTCTGTACCTGTAAGGCAATTTACATTTCAAGATGATACGGATATTGTAGCCATTATGATAAAAAGTTGTTGTTCCCAACTATTGTACATGTAATTTTTTGAATGTTAATTTCTAACTTTTGTGTTACATGCACACACTAATGTTTGGCAGGCTGATCCTTTATACATTTTTCTTCTCATTTCCATTTGAAACTGTGGTACATTTTTCAAGACTTTTTATTTTAATGAATAAAACTTCAAACAAAAAGCTAAATACATTTTCAAAACATCCCCATCCACTATTAACTTTGAACAAACACACACATATGTACATTTTCACCCTCCAGAGAGCAGCAGTTGCCACCATTGGCAATTGTACCCACAGGATTACATAACCTAAAATTTAGGTTACCTGTGCTAAAGTGCACGCAACAGTCTCTGTTCCTACTTACACTGATTGTTGTCTGTTTTTTTTCTTATATTTGTTCCCTTCCCAGATTTGAAAATAGATTGTATGCTTTTAGAAAACATTAACTTTTAGCTCTAACAGAAAGTGCACTGGCTATCGTTAAATAAAAGTAAATTGTACACTGTTCTATTAAATGCATTAAAATATTAAGGTAGCTAGAAAGGTTTCTGTGTCTTATTCACGTGCCATAATTTCAAACTTTGTTTTTCACTGAACTGCTTGACACCATACCTTTAAACTTTAAATTTCCTTTGGCAGAGAATGCTCAGAACTGTTAAAATTAATTGCTTGCATCTGCAGATAGCTCCTGTACATGTAAAAGTAGCTAGCAATGCATACTTGTAAATTTCATATAGAACAGAATGCACAGCTGCCTTAGCAGCACACTTTTTGACTCCTACTAAACATTTACTAATGGGAAAAAAAAACAAGCTAGTATCTTTGCAGATGTAAGAAGCTTGATATTTTTCATGGCTTTCATCATTTTGCCTTATTTTTCAAGCTTATTTAGTTAGAAAAGCACTTCTTAATAGCTTAAGCCAAGGGCATTAATCCAACCATCCAGTCTTGTAATAATAAGATAAAATATCTCGATTCTACATATAATCCATGCACTTTTACACCCCACCCCTCAACCAGCAGCCGAAGATCACAACACATCAAGCATCAGACTTGCTTTTGTCCAGCCCTTCTTCTCATTATACTGGAAAGCCTGTATTTCTTACAAACAAAGCATTGCTTGTTTACTTTTAATATCTTTAACAAGTACAGCAGTCACTTAAGTGAGGTTACCCACATTTAAATTGCTGACTGCACAGAACTGTTTTACTATGTATTACATGCAGTTTATGTCATGAAATTTTTATACAAATAGTGATAAAAACACAAATTGTTTTACATAGTTATTTTTTTCCCTTTTAGTGTCCTTCTAAATGTTATTGACATAAAGTGGGGCATACTCTTTATACACCACCAAGCTGAACAAAGTCAACAAAAGCCCAGTCTTTCTCAGCCACATGTTTTGTAAAGCCATATTTCACAAATGTGATTAATGCTTTATAGTCTCCCATGTATTCACTAAATTTAGTGTTGCTGGCCTTCTTCCTGTTCATCTCCATTTCCCAACACCAAACTCAGGTTCAAGTCCAAGGTACTCCTGATTCTTCTATTCAACTTCTGTGCTTTTTTCTGTTTCTTGAGCATTTCCTTTGGAACATTGGAAAAAGTTTCAATGGCAAAGTCTCCGTCTATGAGCATTATTTTCAGAAGAATGAGAAGCAGAGTCCCCTTCTGTGTGTTGGCTCTCTTTTTTGGATAAACTTTTTTGAATTCTTCCTTAGCCTGTTCTATATCAAAAATGTTTTTGATACTCCAGAAATAAGAGACCTTGGGACACAGGTGGATAGTAGTTTCTCCTTTGATAATCACATCGCCACAGTATTCAGGAAATCCTTCTACATGGCACACCTCATCACAAAAGGTTTCTCATCCAGGAAAAAATAGGTCATTGTTCCCCTCTACTCATCACTCATTAGATCCATTATAGAGTACATTGCCCCTTTTGGTATGTACCTCACAAGACATCTACAACAATTGGAAAGGCCACAGAAATACCTCATAAAGAGGATTACCAGCCTCAAACAGATGCCCTACGCAGACTGTCTAAAAAAACTCCAGCTTTACTCTGTCGCATATCGCCTACTCAGAGGCGATCTCTGCCTAACATAAAAAGCTATGTCAAACCCAGAGTTGTTGGACATGCTCCATGTAAAGAAATCACAATCCCTCCGAGCTACATGCTCTAGGGACCTAAACCTTGTCACCACAATAAACAGAACATGCTGGAGGGATAGATTCCTGTCTCAGAAACTTCCCATACTCTGGAGCAAACTATCTATATCAAACAAAGCTCCTCATTAGCACTCTTCAAGAAAAGTCTTGATGATTGGATGGGAGATAGGAAATTCACCCAGGGGATCACTTCTGTGGCTCTGTTTGACAGGGGCACAGGAAAATAATGTCCTTGGGTGGCAAAAGCCAGGGTACCATTCGGCTAGGCGTATATAGGCCCTAGGGCCAATAGTCTAGTACCTACCTATGAATCTTTATTCTGAAGACACCTGTATACAACAGCTTGAATCTCATGCCTGACTTTCTTCATTCCCTGATTGCTGTGATACATTTGCTTCTCTTCTGCCTGGTGTACAGTGAGTAATTATTTTCCACAAATACTCTGCTTTCTCAAATTTTTAATACTTTTTCCTTCTGCCATAGTTTTGCTGGGATCAACTAATATGATTGCATCTTTACTAATGCAGGTCTTGGCTGCTTTCTCGTGGCCTGGTTTGGAGCATACACTTTCAGTTAATAAATCCTGCTGTGGAATAACAGTATAGTTGCTTATTTGTGCATTCATAATATTAATATAGTTTGTTCCTTCCAGATAATCTAGTACAGCTGAAAATCTGAGGTTTTCTCTATGCAGTGCGTCTTCAAGCTCTTCCATTTTTTTAAACAGCTCTTATTGAGAAGTCTTATACTTAGCCAGCATTTTCTTCATTTCAGTTTCTGATTTTTGCAGTTTTATTAGTTCATCTGAATAGCTAGTTAAAGCTTTTTCTATTTTTCCAGCCTTTTGTTATTTGAAGTTGATATACTCCTTTGATGTTTCATGTATTTTAGTCACCTCTGAGTACATTTGATTTATTTGTTCCTCCAACTTATTGGATGCCATCCCTTCTACCAAACCTGAATCTTAAACTGATTTTTGATGTACAGCTGCAGGATTCTTCCTAGTGTTTTCTCTTCACCTTTTATGGTTGATTTCTTTCAGGTTCTCTAAATTTGTTGTTTGCTGGCATCAGTTTTTTTTATCACTATTGGAGAGCTAAAGTTAAGCTGTTGATCATGTACCATCTTGGAAGAGTGGCTGATTGAATGCTAATATAATTCCAGTGAATGTGTGTGTACAAACATCTTGGCACTACACTGAGGCATCTGAGTGTATTTCTTGTACTGCTGTAAAACATTTGATTTAATAACATAAAGACACACTTTCAGTTTTCCTTTCTAATTTTAGAAGGGTGCATGCACTACTCTTTGAGAGATTTTATATTGAATTAAATGTTATACTTCTATTGTTGACTTACTGAGTGTGAAAATTCCCACAGTTGTTTTGCCTTTCTTTGGTGCATTAATGACTCTGGCGTTAGGCTAAGTCTGCAGGGGAGTTTGGGGCCGCATCTTCTACAAAGGAGGTGCAGAGGTCTTGACATCTACATGAATGTAGTCTTTTTGTGTGTGTTTTTAATATCTGTTGCATGAGTGGGGGTAGGTAGTTTGTCTAATTGCGTCTAACGTTTAATTTTGTTTGTAGTTTTGACTTTGCATGTGGATATAGTCAGACTTTGTGTGCGCACATGTATGTGTGTGGTGACATTTCACTCATTTGAAAAAGTGAAATTCGTGTTTGCTTAGATCACTAAAATAGAGGTCATATGACAATATAATTTTCTAACTTTACAGACTTGGTTAAACTGCATTTTTACATTTCTTACTTTCACAATTGATTTGTGCCTTTTACTGATCTCATATACCCATAGCAGCACATTATACCTTTTTGCATATCTCAGGCTGTTATCTTGCTGCCAAAACTAGACCAACATTCCTTGCTAGATAGGTTTTGGCCTATCTATCTGTTAACCACTGACAAGTAGTTGTGTAAGTTATAATAATAATAATTTCTCAATGAAAAGTTTTAAAATATTGCAACCCTGCAAACTAAGAGTAGACCCAGTGGTATGGGACTTGGGAACTCAGGTTGACAGTAACCTGAAATTTGATCACAATGTGTCCATGATAGTGAGGAATACAGGATGTAAATAATATGTCCTATACAGTTTGCTTCAAAGCCCTGTGCTTGTACTCAGTCTCCTACAGACTACTGAGGAGAGATCTATGCCTTACCTGCAAGGCATTCTCCAATCCAGCTTGATGGATCTGCTACACATTCGCAAAACAAACAGCACTAGAATTACCTGATCTAAGGATCTAAACCTCATCTGTGACATAAACAAAACATGCTGGAGGGACAGGTGTGTGTCTCTGAGCTTATCCTCTCTCTGGAACAGACTCCCCATTTATGTAAAACAGAGCTCTTCCCTAAGCCTATTCAAATGCAGTTTTGTCCAGTGGATGGGAAACCACAAATTCATCCCTGTCTTGTTGCCTGTGGCTGATATGGACAGGGGCAGTTTGTAGATGCTCTAAGGTACAGGTGTATACCAAAATCATTCTAGCCCATGACCATTGATAATTAGGAAAATTAGAGCATGAATGACTAGGATTAAAAAAGGCTGTAGGGCCCTTAGCCTAGTAACCTCCTATGCTCCTTTAAACTGACTGGCAGGTATTAACAAAAGTGAGACTTAATTAGTTCTTTCTAACCTGTACCCATTTCCTCCTTCCATGACTTATACAAGTCACTTGATAAACTAGCTGAGTGCCTTCTTCACATCCAGGTGTATGTCGCTAAGCAGCTGTTCCTATCATACCAATGTAAGTCTCGACACTAGAGGTATGGTGCCTCTTCTGCATCCTGCCTTTTAATCAACAGCCTGCTTTGCAAATCAATTCCTCTATACTGGGGCGATTTTGATGGATCTCATCAACCATTTTATCTTGCCTGACCACATGGCCTTCATCCACAGGCAATGTATATTGATGTCATTTTTTTCCCAGATGGCTGCTGAGTGGTTATTAAATAACATATAACTTAACTGATTTAGCACAGATCATCTGTCTTCTACCATCATCCCCAAAATGTAGGTCTGCTTGAACCATTCATGTTGGGATAGCTGGTATTTTATCATCTTTACAAGAATGCCCTTGAATATACACATATGATTAGAAATCTGTTTATATGGATATCTAATTAGTAGTGTTAAATGTGCCTGGCAGACATTCACCTTAAACTGTTTAACATAAATTTAGCTGCTGGTTTTGTCCTTGATAAAGTTGTGCACTGCAGTGGTGATGCCCTTTTATAAAGCTGACGTAAAAAAATTATCTGGGTAAGTATAGACCTATCTAAGGAAAAGTTTGGATATATGTAGATATTTGAATTTTAATGTATGTTTTATATACATTTTTTGAAATTTTTATATTGTATTTATATACACATACTAATGTTTTAATTGTGTTTTAAGCAATCGGATTGTTAGTTATGGTCAGTGTTTTTCATTAAGCTTTGAAAAGAAGTTTTGTTTGTGTAAAATGGAGTTGATTCTGATGAAGTCCCATTATATTATCTTAGAAGGGATGAAAGTGTTTAATTAGTTATTAAAGTGCTGTGAAGTTAAGTTTTGTTGAGCAGTTTGGCGTGGTCTTATCTTATTTAAGTATAGACCTATCAGGCTTACAAGCCTTATCTGTACAGCCATGGTATATGTCCTTACTGGCCTCATAAACTGCGATGTCAAAAATCATATTAGAGTTGACCTCCAAGAGTTTGGCTTTGTGAAGGGTAGACCTTGTCTGTTTAACTTGACAAACTTCTTTGAAAGAGTTGTAGAGACTATAGATGGTAGCTGTGCAGTGCATGTATTATATCTTGACTTGGTCAAGGCATTTGACACCACTCTCCATGCTGGCATCACACAAAAGCTAAATGCTTTAAAAATTGACCCATGTGTGGTAAGATGGATAGCAAACTGTCTGAATGACAGAACCTATACAGTGTGAGTTGCAGGTGTCTTATCAGAAAGTATGATTGACCAGCAGTATTCCTCAGGGAGTGGTGCTAGAACCTCTCCTTTTTGGTATTTACTAATCAAATCTCCAAGCAGAGAGCCAAGACCCCTGGCTAACAAAACTGCTGGTTGTTTATAAGACACCCTATGACACCCAAACCCTCCAGAATAAACTCTCCCTAGTGAACTCTTGGTTATACCAAAATGGGCTGAAATTAAATACTAGAATCTGTAGTATCATCACTTTTTGTAGACAATCCCTCTTCTCATCAGTCTGTATGGGCAACGCACCACTACAAAACAAAATTTTAATCAGGTGCCTATATACTTCTGTTGATAGCTCCCTGTCTTTTGACCATGATGTGACAGTGGTTGTCAGGAAATCCTTTTTTTTAGCCCAGGTAGTTGCCAATAAAATATCATCAAGATCTTTGGGCTAATCACTTAGTATGACTTACACAACTCAGTATTGATAAGGCCTATTATTGAGTACAATGCCCCTTTTGGGATGCATCTCACTAAACATATCAAGCAGTTAGAAAGATAACCAGAAAGATCAGAGACCTAAAGTCCATGAGTTACCAAGAGGGGCTGAAAGCTGTATCCCATTCAGTCAGTGTATTAAAGTATTTTAGGGAAGATCTCTGTTGCTGTTATCATACTGTTAGAGACTTAATTGTTCTGGAGCTTCTGTATCTCCACAACTCCAATATTTTCAAAAACACTTGAAGCAGGGACCTAAATCTTCACCAACAATTAAATAAAATGCAGTGGAGGGACAGGTTTATAACCCACACCTCATAAATTTCAGGAGTAAACATTTCCTGCATGTTTAACAGTGTAATTTTAAATCTAATCTGGATGACTGGATGGTTATCCACACATTTACTCCATGATTGATTGACATGGTCCTTCTGGAGAAAGGAGATTTGACCTGAGGGAGGATAATTGCAGGTTGTGAATGCTCATAAGACTTGTGTGACTTTAAAATATATGTGAATCTGAATGTAACATCCACCAAATACTAGATATTAAATGCTACCAATGTTCCCAGCAAATTATTTTAAAGGAGTGGAGGAGCTTTCATTACTTTTAAATAATGTTTTGCTTTCCTCATATATACTGTTGAACTGTTGATAATATCCCATGTTTCTTTGCATTACAAACTAAGTTTTTTTCAGAAAACTTACAGACACTGTTATCTACTTATGTTAGTGTATTACTGCACTGTATTTGTTAATGTTTGTATTTTACAATGAATCCACATAAAACCTGTAGACTATATGTAGCAGGTATGGTAAAATAATGCATGTTTTCCTTGAATACTACTGTTGTCTTTCTATATTTTTAGGGCAGTGGAGATCCCTTATTATTATGTATTTTAACTTTCCCAGACCACAATTGATACATTTTGGTATTATCTTTACCACAAAAAAAGTCTTAGAGTGCATTGTTTGTTTTCTTATAGTGTGAAGCAGTGTTGAAAGCATTTCACTGTAACCTTACATACTACTCCCTGTTTATGTTCCATCCATTTTCTAAGAAACCTTTGAGTCACATTGTTTCACACCTTAGATTTAGAAAAACATATATTCAGTCAGTAATGGACACTGAGTTAGTTAAACAGCCTCATTCTCAAACCATCCTTTCTCCAGTTCATTCATTTCAAGATGTATTAAAGCTGGTCTGACATTCAAGAAATCCATTTCTCCACGGCTGTGTAAAAAAATATGCTGTACCTAGCTCATCACAACCACTTTAAACTACAACCTCAGAAATCAGCACACAGTTACTCTACACTCCAAATTCCAACTATCAAGTTGCTCAGTTTGGCTCATAGTTTCCCTGCACTACCTCCCACACTTTGGCAATACCTTCATCAGGATCACCGTGACATTACAAGCTGTTCTACTTCCCTATCTCAATATAAACAATATCTTGAAAATCAAAACAAACTGAATTTGCCAGAAGGCAGGATATATCACTTAATGTAACAAGCTACTGTACATGATCCCTGTCATCTTGTTCCCTTGCAATCCCAGTTTTTCCAATGCAGCTCATAGGTTTTACCCTTTGCAAATATGTACACAGTTTTAGCATGTTTATACTGCTCTATTATTTTTTTTAGTTTGTTTTAGTTACCTGTAATTGTATGAAGTCCCTTTGTGACAGGTATGTATCCTATTTCATCCAGTCCATCCAATCCGATCTGAGCTGCCTTCTGCTAGTGCTCCATTGGTGCTCTTTGCTTCAAGCTCCTTCAGAAAAAGTCCTCCCATAATCCCTGTCTGCACTGACTGCTCCTGGATCTCATTTGCTGTAACTGGGGAATAGATGGATCTACAACACTGATCGCTAATTGTTCTTGAAGTTTTTATTATACTCCTCAGTTGACACTTTTTTTTTTTTAATTTTGTTAGTATTAGTGTAGCTGTTTCTGGTAAAAAAAAAAAATCTATACTATTTTTCTTAATTTTTACCTCAGCTCCCCTTAGCATTAGGCAGGAGGCCTTATGTCTTCTTTTTTTTTTTTCTGTTTATCAGTATAGTTGTCTTCCCTTTGGATAATGGAGCATTCCAGTTTGTGTTATATTGCCCTTTTTGTTCCCTTTCCAGTTTTCTGATACTTTCAGCTGTATTCTGGTTGCCCTTGTTACTGTTTTGATATTTTTGATTTTATTTATTGATTGACATTTGGTGACAGGGAAAGTCCGACTAGGTCAGAAACCTATTTTCAGTGGAGGCCCGGGGAGAAAAGCTCCAACATTAACTTAAGAACAACAGCAGTTAATTTATCATCAAATTAAAGACATCATTATATAGTTTTAGAGGTACATTAGGTAGTAGAGAATGTACATAAATAACTTTACATTTAGATAATTTTACAGTCTAATAGTCATTAGATTAAAACACAGAACATTACGTGGCTATGGAGAGGGAATTTAATAAAATGCACGTAGAATTTAGAGCTGCTAGAAAATTATGTGATGTGTTATATTAAGTAGTTCCAAGAGGAGAAAGGGCTGGTAGCTGAAGGTTGATGCTATGCTGTAAGCTGAAGGATAGAGGGGGTGAGCAAAGAAATAAGGTTGGTAGGATGGTAGAGGATGGGTGGAAAATGAGAGTAGACAGGGGAAAGTAACATAGGAAGGTGGATATTATATGCTAGTTGTTGGGCAAAGGCAGGTCCAGGAATTGTAGAGGTAGTTTTTTAATGTGAACTTGAACCTTTTGGACAGTAGTCCAAACGGTGACGATAATTAGCTATTTTACTTTTTACCACTGTTGCTATTGCTATTCATAGTTAATTGAAATGGACAGGTGCTTCACAAAATATGGAAGTATGGCCACAAGTTCCAACCAAGGACACCCGTGGTCTTTGTGTGGTGTACCTGTGGTGAGATCACCTCAAAGCGGACTATGCCATATGTAAGACCTTTGGGACTTGATTTTTAGCAGACACAATAAGTTACTCTTTAAGTGGTCCTACATCATGATCCTCAGTCTTCAGCTTCTCAGAAGTCTGACAAGTTCAAAGAAAAGGAGAAGGAAAAAAAAAACTAGAAAAGGAAATAGATGTTGGGGGCCATCTTTGGCTCTGAAAATCCCAAGGCAGGAGCTACTATGCCCTTCACTGGCACCAACTTCATTGCAAGAGTCTTTGCCTTGGTTCGCCCATTTAGGAGCCCATCGTGGAGTCCCATCATATTTCCAGACAGGACCCCAAGAAAATCTCTGAGTGGATGCACTTTTGAAAGGGAACTGACCTGCTTTCTGACATCTCAGCCTCCATCTGTTTCTTACCTTCAGTCTGCCAGGTTCTTTGAGAGTCCTACAGATGTCAGTTGGGACTGAATGATGAGGGCTTTTTTGAAGGAAGAGATTGAGATGGGTGTCTTCCTATCCCCCTCAGGTTATAGGACCGGTCAGGTTGAACCACGGTCTCCTTTACTTGCTCCTTCTTTGTTCCTGTTTTGGCACCAGTGGTTTTGGAAACAATACATTAGCCAGGGAATGTATGTTCAGAACTGACTGGAAGCTGTACCTCAGTGCCGAGACTTACTCACCTGATTCACTCAATGAAGAGACGTTAAACATTGATTAAATCTTAGCGCCAACTGCCCAACATCTAGTCTTCGACATTGTCCTGTTTGTCATCTCATTTGGTACTTTTCTGTGGAGTCTGAGTGCTCAAACTTTGATGCATCAGCACCAATCTCCATCTTAAAACCTGCTGGGTTGTCGGTGTTGAGGCTTTCTTCCTTGGAGCCACTCATGTCCACCTAGGTGGGGACGGACTCCTGTCCAGTCTGTCCATTGCTGGAATTTCTAACATTTTCATTTTATTGTTGTGGCAGGACATAACCACAACTTTGCAGCATGTTTTAAATCATGCATCTGTGCTGCTACTTGTTTGTCAGTCCAATTGTGAAATTTTATTGCATGTTGTTGTATCTTTCGGCTTTTCCCGGTTAGGGGTCGCCACCATGGTCTGCTAATGATTGGCAGTAGATTTTTACGTACAGAGTTGCCAGCCCTGACGCATAGTCTTCAACGAACGTACGCCCATTCACGCATGTCTCCACACAGAAGACGCTTTAGCTGAGAATTGAACAGGACAACGTCTTACTGTGAGGCGACAACGCTACCGCAGCACAACCATCGCCCCCACCCTAGCCAATAAGTCATTTTAAACTTTTCATACCTAGTGTAATTGGTACTTTCCATATCCATATAATTATCAAGGCTTCCCCTGGGAAGAGATAATTTTGGCTCATTTTGACTTGCCACAGCTCTCTTGTGTAGCACATATTTTAAAAGCCACCAAAATATGACTTTGTGCCATTCTTATTAATTAATTGTTAAATGGCAGGTAGAGTTTTGTGTGCTGCAGTTACATTTACCCTTCCCACTAATTGTTGTTGTAGCTGCAGTTGCTTTTGATTGATTTGTTAGACTTCACTAAGACTTTTAGTAAATCACCCATGGTTGTTGGTAAATAGGAAAACAGCAGAAAAGTCAAGTCAGTGAGCACTCATCAGACAATTGCTTCAAACCATCTCTGTCTTATAGGTCTTTCAAGAAAATTTATCTTAAGTAGCCAACCTAGGTGACAGCATAGGTATTGCAAGGAACTGTATTTTTTAGGACCTTGACCCAGCTTTGCTCTCACCACTAAGATACTGGAAGCAGACATATACCAAAACACAGATTTATTTGCAGAATAAAATAAAAAGTGAAACAAAAATGCAGCCTACTTTGCTTTTCTCTTTTAATTCCAGAACTTCTTTTCAATGTAAGGTCACAGTCTTTAAATATAGCTCAATACCACACAGTCCCACCAGCAGCAGGCTGCCAAACAACGATTACAGCTTCAGGACTTCTCGTCAACATAAAAATAAAAAATCAAATCTTTCCCTGCATTTGTCTTAGGCCACATCCATAATAGGTCCCAGCTGAAATATCCATCTCCAAAAAAACCCAAATATTTAGTCAGAGCCCCTGCTGTGACCTACAGTGACCCTGTAACTGAGAAACTAACTTCCTGTCTGTCCAATTTCAGGAGGCATCCTTTTATACAAGCTTAACTAACCATCCTTATTCTATCAAATACAATAATTGGCTAATTTTTCTGAGAATGTATCAGTACAAGATGTATTTAAAGACACGTTCCGTCTTTTTATACATTTTATAGCTCTCTTTCTCGCTCTCCCTACTATATATATATATATATATATATATATCTATGGGTCTACTGCTTTTGGTCGAATTACATTTTGTCGAAAATGATTTCAGGCAGTTCACTTCATTGAAAATGCATTTGACTGAAAACCCATGTGGTCGAATTCCATTTGGTCGAAAGTGAAATATAGCCCCTGCCCCCACTGCAGTGCGACCCTGTAGTGAGAATATAAAGTTGAGGGGCACCACCCCCCACATAATTGCAGTCTATTCACTATTATATACTTGTGTATCCATTAAAAATACATTGAAACATATAACGTCAGTAAAAACTAGTTGCAAAATGTGGGGGGCTATGCCCCCCTAACTTTATATTCTCACTCCAGGGTCGCACTGCAATGGGGCAGGGGCTATATTCCATTTTTGACCAAATGAGCTTTCACTGAAGTGGGTTTCCTGAAATCATTTTTGACCAAATGTAATTCGACCAAAAGCAGTCGACCCATATATATATGGGGTGTCATAAATTCACACCTGGGGTGGCGCCTACATCCTTTATGAATAGGGACGATCTGTGAAACATATAAAATACAGAAGGCATAGGCACAAACTGTGCTATCCTCCTGCCACTAGGGGTCATACTCTGGGTAAAAGCGGGTTATTCTGTCTAGGCTTGTAAAGGCTCTTGAGGCATTAGCGTAGTAATCTCTTATTGGCCTATGAACATATAAAACACAAATTTGAACCTGGATTTAAAAAAAAAAAGTATCTAGAGTTAGTAAAAAATAAAATATGAATAGAATTCCAGCCAACCAATGTGAACATGGTATTACAGTCAGATGACCTAAGAGTTGCAACTATTATTATTATTATTATTATTATATGTGAAGTTTTTCTATCTCCTGTACAACACAAGGACCAACCAGCCTGAAAACCGCCAAATGGGATCCACAGAAAATACGCGACTGATGCAGCAACACTACCCACTGGAAATAATCCACAAATAGTTGAAAATCCAATAAAGATCCGGCGAAAATCTTTTAAAACATCCACCAGTTTATTTTAATTAACGGTGGAAAATTGGCCAGACTACCTCTCCAGGCTCTTCAGCTTTAAAATGCAAGCTATAGACAGCATGCCATTAAGACCTGGGGGGGCAAAAGCTCTAAGCCTTAGCTGCCATAATAATTCCTTCTTTTCCAACAGAAGTGAATCCATTCCCCTCCCATACTTGGGATTTATATGGTCAATTGACTTCTGTTGGAAAAGAAGGAATTATTATGGCAGCTAAGGCTTAGAGCTTTTGCCCCCCCCCAGGTCTTAATGGCATGCTGTCTATAGCTTGCATTTTAAAGCTGAAGAGCCTGGAGAGGTAGTTTCTTTGGCTGCCAATTTTCCACCGGTTAATTACAAAATAAACTGGTGGATGTTTTAAAAGATTTTCGTCGGATCTTTATTGGATTTTCAACTATTTGTGGATTATTTCCAGTGGGTAGTGTTGCTGCATCAGTCGCGTATTTTCTGTGGATCCCATTTAGCGGTTTTCAGGCTGGTTGGTCCTTGTGTGTTACAGGAGTTTTTGTTTTTTCATTCTTCAAAGTTTTTCTATCTCGCTGTTCATTCTACTAATGGGTTCGGAGCCGATCCTCTGCTCCGACTCAGACAACTGCAACATCTCGAGGTTTTCAACCAGCTCGAGGCCAACTCTCTATCCCATGATGCACCTTGATCTTCCCTCAGATCTCGTTTGCCGCTGCAACTTGATCGGACATTCACCAGCTCTGGCCAGTGAAAGTTATTGCTTTGTTCTGTTTAAAAAATTGCTACATAGCTTAAATTAGATAGTTTAATAATAAGTTTCCTGTCTTTATAGTAGTTAGCCTTCCTATAGTGTATTCCTGGTATTTGCTAGTTTTTCTTAGATAGTTTAAATAACTTAGGTAAGTGGCCTCTCTTTAGGTCTCCCTATCGCTTTTTCCTCTTACATAATTGTGTGGTGTTAGCCAGAGCCTTTTTTAATTACATGGCTTTGTGTATTGTTGGTAATTTGCTAGTTATTTAGAGATTTAAATAACTTAAATAAGTGGCCATGTTTTTAGGCCTTTAGCATTCCGTATCCTATATTTCTTCTCACATAGTTGTGCGGTATTAGTTAGAGCCCGTTTTATTTACAGGACAAGCATATGGATGTTTAGCTTAATTGTTTAGAGATCTTGCATTAAGACTAGTGTACTGTGTTGTTTTATATATATATGTGTATATATATATATATATATATATATATATATATAGGTATATATATATATAGGTATATATATGTATATATATATATATATATATATCTATATAGATATAGCTATAGATATAGATGTGTATATATATATATATATATATATATATATATATATATATATATATATATATATATATATATATAGTGTTTTTGTTCTCTGTTGTCTCATAGGATGTCTCATCAAGAGAAAGAGAAATCCAAGTCTGGATTTAAAAAATGCCCAAGATGTGGGCAAAAGATGTCCATCACTGATGGACATACTGACTATGTGTATTGTTTGGGTGAGGTACACCTGCAAGAAAGTTGTTCACAATGCCACTCTTTTAGTGCTAGAGTGTTGCATGAAAGAAGGAGAAAACTTATGGATAGAGGTCTTTTAAAATCCTCCTTCCAAGAGCCACTGGATAAGCAAGACAAACCCTCTAAGACATCATCTAGTTCTTCAGAGCCAAGAAAAAGTCCATCAACTCCAAAAACTGGATCGAGTAAAGCTTCAACATCGCCTCCACAGCCAATGGAGCCGGCTGTTGTTTTGGTTAGGAGCCGGTCCCTGACATTGGAGCCGGTATCTCCTACATTGAAATCCCCCATCTTACAGTCAGTGGCTTCATCCACACATTCTTCTAGGGCCTCAAGTATACTCTCTGATTTGGATGTGGACTGTGTGGTGAAGAGGCTTTTGCAGATACTGGCGCTTGCAAAAAATTTATCGGCCCAGACCCCTGGGACTTTGGAGCCAACACAAGTCCCCCCACCATTTTCTGTACTTCCTCCGATCTGCCTCGAAGTTTCCGAGCCAGAGAGCTCGGAACTGATGATTGTGGAACCCTCGGGGTAAACACCTACCTTAGGTTTCTTGGGCCTGACTGCCCTGATATCTTCGGTGCCGACCGAGGGATCTCTGAGTCAGCGCTCACCAGTCAGGTCCTGGGAGAATAGTCAGAATGACTTTTCGGTTCCAACTTTGCCTCTCGGGGCTTTGGCTCGAGTGAGCTTGGCTCTGACCTCAGGCTTGGAGCCCTCTGTTCTGGTGCCAGGAGAGTCCCTTGTATCCTTAGATACAGGGGATTCCTTGCGTCAGGACCGGAAGGCCTTCGAGGCCATGCGGTGGGTATTGTCCACGCTGTCAACCACACCGTACCACACTGTCAGTACCAGCAGCTCCCTCTTTTAAAGCACTGGTGTCTACCTCTACAACACACGCTCCATTAAAGTGGAGAGACCCTAAGCCTCAGGAGACCCCAGTAGACAAACCATGCCCTTCCGAGACCTCTCTAGAAGCACCCACTGAAGAGGTTCCCAGGAAGAGCCTTTGCAAGAGGAAGCATCTGGACTCCCCACAGGAATCTGTCACTTCGGATACTAACTTAGATGAGTCAGAAGGGTCCCCATGGTGCCCCTCAGAGGATATCTCATTCGCAGATATCCTAGAAATCCTTAAATAGAGGGGTGGCTGGAAATCCCTTAACCCTACTGATGATGAGTAAGACTTTTGGGTCTCAACCCTCCACCTCTTGGGTGTCTCCACCTTTCGATGAGTTGATTGAGTTACTCACTTGGAGGGCATGGGAGTCCCTGGATACCACGGAGCCTGTCCCCAGGAGGCCTAATAAATTTATAACCTGCCCTCAAGACAAAACCTTTCTAACTAAAGGAGTGCCCATTGATGCCATGGTGGTGGCAGTGGCCACTAAGAAGGAACTATCAGAAACTTCTACGTCTGTTCATCCTCCTAATAGAGAGTCCAGGATTATGGACAGGTATGGGAAGCGCATGTTTAGTTCAGCAGCTTTTGTCCTTCGATCGCCTAACTTTCTCACACATTTCACTAGGTTGCAAAGGGATCTCCTGAAGGAACTAGAAGATCCCCTGCAGGGTTCAGTAGCTGCAGGGCTTTCTGACAAGGTGACTTCCCAGCTCTCTACTTTTATTTCTATTGTGAACTCTTCCATGCATCTGGTCTCATTTGCAGCTGATGGAACGAGCAGAGCAGCAGGTACAGGAATTGCCCTTAGGAGATATTCTTGAATGCACCTATGTTCCTTTGCGGAACCCTTTAAGTCTTCCTTTATTAACACCCCTTTTGACAGCTCGTCCTTTTTTAGACCGAAAGCGAAGGAAACACTTACCAGGAGTGAGAAAGACGGAAAAACTTTGTCTGCTGTTGGAGTACATTTTTCTACCCCGATTAGACCCTACCCCAAAGGGAGGGGAGGTGGAACGATGTATTCCCGTAAATCACAAGGACCTTTCCAGGACACTCATGGTGAAACCCCCTCTAGTGACAGAGGAGGGGGAAATAATGGAAGACGCCATCCACGTGGCAGAGGGGGTCTGCAGAATCAGGGCAACAGAGATCACTTCTTTGGGAAGCCCTATCAGTGCTCCTGAGAGGAGGCCCAATTGTCCATCTTTGGAGGCAGTCTGGGGATGCTTTTCTTTGTACCCAAACGCCTGGCTAAAAATAACAAAAGACAGTTGGGTACAAAGTATCATATCCAGGAGATACTCAATTCCCTTTGCCACACTGCCCCCTCTTATGAAAAAAATCCCAGAGGTCCCATCCAGTCTCAGGGAACAAACAGCAGTAGAGATCCAAAGGTTGCTGGAAAAAGTCATCCAGCCAGTCCCAGCAGAGCAGAGAGGATTCGGAACTTACTCAAGGTTCTTTTTAGTTCCAAAGAAAACAGGGGACTGGAGACCTATTCTAGACCTCAGCAGATTAAACAAGTCGGTAAAAAAGACAGGGTCCCAGGTGGTCACGCTACAGTCAATACTTCCTTTTCTGGGGAAAGACAGTTGGATGTGCTCGATAGATCTCCAGGATGTGTACTACCACAAAAATGGACAGGCCATCCAGGGATCATCTACGCTTCCGGCTGGGAGTCCGTCATTACCAGTTTCGCACTCTCTCCTTTGGTCTCACTACAGCCCCCAGAGTGTTCACCAAATGCATGTCAGTAATCACGGCTCACCTGAGATGTTTGGGATTCCAGGTATTTCCATATCTAGACGACTGGCTCCTCACTGCCACCACCAGGCATCAACTCATACATGCAAGGGATACAACTTTAAATCTCTGCAATCAATTGGGGATTACCATAAACTCAGAAAAATCTGCCTTGTCGCCATCGCAACAGACCGTTTTTATAGGAGCAGAACTAAATACAGTCACAATGACATTAAACCTTCCTCCAGAAAGAATTTGTCTTTTATGAAAACAAATCCTAGACCTGCTTCCAAAGACAAAAGCCCCAGTCTCAATGATACTCAAATTGCTAGGAACGATGTCTGCAGCGATCATAGCCATTCCTCTGGGTCAGATGCATAAGCGAGTACTACAGTTTTCTCAATGGTCCTTTCAGGAACTTCCAACGTCAGACCAAATCATGATAACGAATACATGCAAGAAGGACCTTCAGTGGTGGCTGACATCCCAACAAGTAACTCTAGGCAGTCCATTTGTTCTATCCACTTTTATAGCCACGGTGACCATGGATGCTTCCTTGATATGGTGGGGGGGGGGGGTTGGCATTATCAGGGAAGAACAGCCCAAGGCACGTGGAAGATGCATGAGTCTCATCTGCATATAAATGGCCTGGAAATGAGAGCGGTACTCCTAGCGTTGCAGTCCTTTCAAGGTTCTCTCCCTGTGGGAACAATTGCAGTTCAGACGAACAATATGTCATTGGTCTGGTACGTAAACAAACAAGGAGGAACCAAATCTTATCCTCTGTGTTGAGAGGCCCTGAGAGTATGGCAGTGGGCATCCTCCATCCAGCGTTTTCTGATAGCAGTGCACATCCCGGGGAAATCCAGTGTGATTGCAGACAAGCTAAGCAGGGCAATTCTCTTGCCTCACGAGTGGTCCCTAAAGAAACAAACATCTTCTGCAGGTGGGGCCAGCCTTGCTGTGATCTCTTTGCAACCCCTACGAACATGAAATGCAGCAGCTACTTTGCCCTAATCCCCCCGCCGGGGGATGCCCCGAGGGATGCACTGATGCACAATTAGCCCCGGGTCTCATTTATGCTCTTCCCCCTTTCCCTCTAATACCCAAAGTATTACAGAAAGCAAAGACTCTGGGAAGGCCCATAATCTTAATAGCCTTGTCAGATTTGGTTTCCCTTCCTTCAGCTTCATCTATTGGAAGAGCCTTGGATCCTGGACCTGGTTCCAGATCTTCTGACCCATTCATTGGGGGGATCTTCATCATTTTCTTCACTCCCTCCAACTGACAGCTTGGCTGCTCCCAATTCCAAACATAGCCAGGATTTACAACCTCTCAGCCGAGGCCCAACATATTTTAACATCCTCTCATAAATCATGTACCAGAAAATAATATCTTAGCATATGGAAGTGATTTTCTATATGGACATCTCAGAATGATATTGATCCGTACCTAGCTTCAATTTCATCTATTCTGGAGTTTCTGACTAAATTTTCAGTGAAGGAGCTGCTGCAGCTACCGTTAGAGTTCAATTAGCAGCAATCTCGAATTTTCATCTTGGTGTTCAAGGTTCTAATGTCATGTCACATCGACTCTCTAAAGCTTTTTTCAAGGGTACTATTCATTTGAGACAACCTGTCAAAACTCCAACCATGCCATGATATCTACATTTTGTTCTTTCCCGAATTATGTTACCTCCTTTTGAACCAGCCTCATCCTGTAATATGAAATATCTCTCTTGAAGACCATATTCCTAATAGCTATCACTTCTGCTTAGAGGATTTCTTTGTTACAAGCCATGACCATCAAACCTCCTTATCTGATCTTCTACAATGATAGAGTCTCGCTCAGAACTAATCCATCATTTTTACCCAAAGTTTGTTCAGAGACAGATCTCAACCAATCTATTGAAATGCCCATTTTCTTCCCTAAATACACAAATAAGATGGAATTCATGCTGCACAAGCTTGATGTTCATAGGCAACTCCGATTTTATTTGGACAGGACAAAACAATTCAGGAAAACAGACAAAAGTCACCTTGTAGAGATTGTTATCAGATTGTATTTCTTTCACTTACAGTTCAGTGAATGCCCCATTACAACAAAAAATAAAGGCCCGCTCTACTAGAGCTTGTATCTACCTCATCATACTGTTTGTCCAGCAGCCACCTGGCCAAGGCCTCATACCTTCATCACTCATTACAATGTAGACAAGGCCTCCAGGGACAGGGCTTCCTTTGGTTCCACTGTTCTGAAGAACATTCTCCCGTGAGCCACCCGAGAAAGATGGTCTCCCGTGAGCCACCCGAGAAAGATGGTGCTTGGACGCTACCCATCAGTAAGAATAAACGGCGAGATAGAACAACTTCACATAATGAAGGTTATGTACTCACCATAACGTTCCATGTGAGTTGTTCATCTCGCCTTCATTCTTACGTCCCACCTTCCAACCCCCATCCAGTCTACCTGAGGTCTGAGACCTCTCTTATTTATGGGTATTGTCTCTTATCCAGTTCTTAGAGTGGTATATTAATAGTCAAAGGTAGCCATTTGGCAGCAAACAAGATCTGAGGGAATATCAAGGTGCATCATGGGATAGGGAGTTGGCCTCAAGCTGGTTGAAGACTTCGAGCTTTTGCAGTTGGCTGGGTCAGAGTTGAGGAGCGGCTCTGAACCCAGCAGCCAGAATGAAGGCGAGATGAACAACTCACATGGAATGTTATGGTGAGTACATAACTTCTGTTTTTTTTTTACACACACCTTTGCTTACAAACAGTTTAAAAAGTCTATACAAATTTTAAAGTAAAAAATTCCCTCCTCTAATTTTAGAGCAGACTTAATTCATTTACAAAGGTATGCAATTCTTATATATGTTGTGTGGTGTAACACACTTAAAGCAAATGAGAAGAAAACAGTATAGGTTTCTGCAACTGAAAAACTGAGCGGCAGTACATCACTATTACAGAAAATGCTGGAAAGGTAAAGAGATGGTGATAGCATAGGTAACTGAGATAGACATTTACCATCTACATCATTCACTGACCCTGCCACTGTCCACTGGACTTTTTTTGCAGCCTAATACATCATAGTGGAGTTGTTCCTGTAGTCAATGATAAATCTAGATAAGTCATATGAGATGCATTAAATGGACAAGTCTCATTCTGACAGTATTTCATCTGCCGTCTGTACTTTAACATCTCTTAATTTTTTTTAAATTCACTACTCAAGAAATCCCAGCACAAGCTGCAGCTCTATCAAACACCATTTATCTAGCTTTGCCCTCTTTTAACCTGATAACGCTTTTATACTGTTACGGTATGGTAAACAGTTATTCTGCAAATACCTGACATGGAAATGTGATCTGGAACTAAAAAAAGTGGTACAGATGCTGCACACATGTATGCTGAGCACCCTTAGTATTGTGTAAAAGCCTCATGCGTATCTGCTCAGGACCACAGAATGGTACTATTACTAAACACATGACTATGATAGGAACTTTAATGTGGTACAAATGCCACCCACATATCCATTCTAGAGACTTTAATGTGGACCAAATGCTAGACACATATCCATTCTATGAACTTTACTGTGCTACAAATGGTACACACTTGTCCATGCTGGGGACCTTGATATGGATATTAGTGATCCCTTATCTTCAGTTTCACAGCATGCTTTTCTATTAGCCAAATTTCCGTTAGAACAAAACACAAAATATTCAGCAAGTGCTCTACAGTTTGGAGCTTTCAGATATGTATCATTCCTCATATTTCTTTATTTTACATGTGAATGTAGATCTAATAAGAATAACTATATTTTTTAATAACCCATCTATTATTATGGCTTCCCAGAAGGGGAAAAAAACAGACTGGGGAAGAAGACGGGGAACAAGTCAGCATTTTGTGGATGAAGCTCATTTAGATAGGTTGGCAAGAAGGTGACTAGCTTAACGTTTGATTATTTAGAAGAATAACAAAACAGTCCAATTTCATGTAACTGGTGTTTGTTCCATAAGGACAAGCCTTTTTTCATGGGTGACTCAGGAAGTCTTTATGGTAACTAACTTGCTCAAAGCTTCATAGCAAACAAATTAAGACTGGGAAACAAACTGTGAACTACAGAGTGAAGCTTATTAGTGGCTCATAGCCTTAACTCGGTTTACTAAACTGCAAGATATTTGTCATGTTATAACCTGCATACACTAAAATAATACCTTTTCAGTGCTTAATGTTTAAAAATGTAATAAAATAATTAAAAAACATACAAGCAGCGATTTGAAATTTGACTAAATATTTCTATATAGCTTGCCATAAAATCTTTACACATTCAGCTATGCCTTTATTTAAATCAGTGCATACAGTAATCTACTGAGGAATTTTGATCTGCACTAATATAGCAGCTACCTAACACTGACACTGTGTTCTAGGCATTTAAATGAACCTCCCATCACTTGTTTTACCTCATATGAGGCTTTATGTCCAGCACCAATCATAGAGTGCAAATGCACCATCAAAATACAGTAGTATGTGGCTCAAGTTCAGAACAGAAATAATTCATATTCTGTAATGCTGATATAACCACACTTCATACAAATAAAATTGTAATGGTATATACTAAACAGAAACTAGATCCACTTTATTACTAATGTTAAAACCTGCTTTGAGACCACTGATAAATGTCAGATGGGGATAATGAACACAGGACTCAAATTTTAACTGTTAACAGCTGTCAGTCATTTGTTCTGTTAGAAATCAGTTAAAAATCTGTGTGATGTAACCTGCATTCTCAGAATTATTAAGAATGCGTGCTCTAATACATGTTGCACTGAGAAAGTAACTGAGCAGGTGTGATTTAGTTGTGAAGTGAAGTTCCTAGTCTCAGTAAATGCAATACATTAGTAACCACCTGCAGCAAGCCAAAACCCTGCTGTAGCATCAAGGCTAGGAAGTACAGAAGACCAAGTCACTTTTTAACAGGAGCTGCCAACAGTGAGCAGTGACAAATGAAACAATGGAACACAGTGGTTTGCACTTTAAGATTTAATTTTATAGTGATAGCCTAATGATGTTACTTTTTATACTGCAGAATTTTCATGCAAACTTGCCAAAATCATTGTATCACATACTAACAGGGTACTCATTTGCAGTCCGAGTGACATACCCAATGTAACACCACTCAAGCACCCAAAACATGTCAGTATCCCATCTGATTCTGGCACCTCTGACTCAATTATACATAATGGTGGATGTTCTCCAGGTATTAATGATTATGTCAGTTTTAGATGTGTATTAAAGAAGAAGGCAATGAAACATGAAGAATTACAAAACAGAGCAACTGTACCTTATGGATAAATGCCCCATAACACCCAGGAACAAGGAATACTTTCAGAAAGCAGAGAGGTGGTTGTTGTGTCTTTCGGCTTTTCCCGGTTAGGGGTCGCCACAGCGGAACTCTGGTCCACTAATGATTGGTAGTTGATTTTTACGTGCCGAGTTACCAGCCCTGACGCACAACCTTCAACGAAGGTACGCCCATTCACGCATGTCTCCACGCAGAAGACGCTCTAGCTGAGAATCGAACCAGACAGCGTCTTACTGTGAGGCGACAATGCTACCGCAGCACCACCACCGCGGATTTAAAGCAGAGAGGTGTATAGACAAAATGATGGCAATATTTAAATAAGATAACTATTAAGAACAAGGAACAAAACGTAAGCGCTTTCACAGTGTAACCCACTGCTTCTTCAGAAGTATAACATTAATCTCAAGAACTGCCATTTAAATACATTTACTCAATTAGTACCTAATCAAGAAACACTGTGAAAGCACTTAGATCTGATATTACAGAAGTTTTAATCAATTTGGTAAAATATCATTGGGGTATTTTAGAAAAAAAAATAAATTCCTTAAAAAAAATAAATTCCTTAATATAAGAGCAAATGAGTATCCCATGTTTTCTTATTTGAAAGGTAGAAGTATAAGAGATTTCTTAGTGCATGGCAAGTTTCAGCTGCCTGTAAGTCATAGGTGTTTGGGGGTAGATGCAACAGGTACTTTCCCTTGTGGAAAGTGCAGTTGTTGCCAGTATGTAGTAAAAAGTTTTGATAAAATTAATGAAAAGTATTTTACGTGCAAAGGAAGATTTTCCTGTGACAGTACTGGAATAGTTTATTTGAAATGTCCGTGTGGTAAGGTATACAAGAAGTTTCAAACAAAGGTTGAAGGAACATGTTAGGGATGTTAAGAAGGGCAAAGAAGAAAGTCCTGTTGCATTACATTTTAAAGAATGTCACAGTGGAAATATACAAGGCTTACAAGCTACAATTTGGGGCAAGTACAACAGATGTATGACTTTGATATTAAAAGACAACTTTGGAAGTTAGAATCAACTTTAATTCTGAAGTACCAGTTCCATATGGAATGAATCAAGAATGTCATTGGAAATGTTTTCTCTAATTAATTTAAGTCTATGATTGGTTAACTGTTTGTAATTATGCTATTTAAAGAGAGAATATGTGAAGTAGGGATATACTCTGTAAAGGCTGAAGAGCCGAGGCACTAGAGAAGTTTGCATTTTATGCTTTGTATTTGCAGCTAACCAGATTTTATTGGATCCAGTATGTGCTTATTTTACCTGTTTTGTGGGACTACATTGTGGATCTACTACTGGACTGGACAATAATTTTGATAAAATATAAAGCTAATCACTGACTTTTTTCCTTGTGGGGTGGTGAGTAGATCTGATGTTGTTAAGCTTCATTCATTCATCACTGATGGGAAGCATGTTCCATCCTCGGAACCTTATACCAAGCTCGTGCCAGCCAAAAACTGTCAAGCTAAGTTTTTACCCATAGTACCCATCTTCCTGTTACCTCAGAGCTCATTTGCTGCGTAGCCATAAAGCCACATTCAAGCCAGCTCTCAGCTAAGTTCAACATTTTTTGATATTTTATAGAATGTGATAGGAGTTTCTTGTAATTTTTCCTGAATTTTTGTCTATCTTGTCTGTCGCTAGCCTTTACCCTTCTTGTTGACTTTGTTGACTCTTTTTCCTAATTACCTTTCGATAATCTTAGTACCATTGGTGGTACGGCCTTTCTACCTACCCTTGTGGTAATTCTTAAATACCATTGCTTGCATTCCTTTCCCCTTTTATTAAAAAAAAAAAAATAATAACCTACATCTACTTAATAAAGGATTTTCGACTGGAAACAGACTGGCTGCCTGCCTCGTTTGGATTACTTTCGAATACTTAGTAATGCTGTACAATTATATATTTTTTATTATTATTTTTTGTTTTGTTTTGTTTTGACTTGACAACTTTAAGTTTGCTACTTCTACTACTGTTGTCTGATCTGATTAATATACAGTGATTAACTAGAGATCTATAGACTGAAAATCTTCCACACAGAGAAGTTTCTTACACTGTTTTTATAAAATCTTTATTCTGACCTCCTTCTTGGTTGTTTATTGTGTGTGTATGTCGAATATGTCTGAAAAGAAAGGTACATCAGGCTTTAAGCAATGCCTGAAATGTAGCTGGAAAATGCCAAACAGTGACTCTCATAACGACTGCATGTATTGTTTGGGGTGCCCCATCTGTCGGTGCAGCCTCCGTGTTGTATTTGTAAGAGGTTTAGTGCACGTACTCTAAATGAACGAAAAAACAAGTTAATTCTGAAGGGCCTCCTTAAGATGCCCTTTTCAGAGGCTCTTTCTGCATTGGAGGGCTTTCCTCCTCCTAAGAAAGAAAGAAAAGACCACATTCGGTACCCTTTTCACCTTCTGGTGATTTGGGCAAGCCTACAAAATTGAAAATGCCTAAAGTGTCTTCAGAGCCAAGGCCCATCTCTACGACACAGACCTCAGTTCCATCAACTGCACTTATGTCTTTGGTGCCTGTTTCGGCACCGATATTGTCTATGGCACCTTTTATTTCCAAGTTACAAATTGCTTCATCCTCTTCGGTACCAAGTTCCACGGCACTGAGCATGTCTTCAGTACCCATGACTATGGCCCCACTTGTAGCTGAACCTCCAGTAACTACCTCCACACCCATTTCGGTACCGAGTGCTTTTACTTCACCAGTCTGTCTACAGTACCTATTACTGTAATAGATGTTCCACTGCTCCCCATTCCCAAACTCAAGGCAGGTGCCATTGGACACCACTACATAGACTCGATACTCCACATCAGTGGTCCCCTTCCTGGCAGAGATATATAACCCCTTCCTTGAGCATCCAGAGTCCCCATCAGGGGTATCCACTAGATCCACCAGGAGCCTTTCTGAACTTGAAGTGGTGCGCCTTGTGGACCAGCTGCTGACAGTCAGGAGGATTCCTACACACTCTAAGACCCATTCACCTGTCGGACTTAGGAGTGTTTCTCTACTACGAACTCCATCCTACTCTCCTCCTTTGACCTCCTTGCAGGTTTCAAAGTCTTCGACTCTGACGCCTCTTTTGATACCCACTTCTTAGGTGCCACTAGTGGACCTCACTGTGGCCCGGAAACCAACCCTTTGTTTCCTTCAGAGCCAGGTCTTCCTCAGGTACAGGGTTGGGCTACAGGCTCTTCAGTGCTGAGTATGGTCCTGAGCATGTCTATGTTTCCGTCCACAGTGCCAGGAGTTCTGTCAGCACCGGCCCTTCTTGAGGCTCCTCTCTCTGAAGCGGGTTCGATGGAGTTCTGAGGTTGTCTTTCTCTGTTCCGGGCTCCCATCCCTCTTCGGGCAGGCCTACTTTCCGGGCGATGGAGAGGGCAGTTGGTTCTGGAAGCAAACCACTGGCATCAGAACCCCAGACGTCCCCTCCCCCTGAGCTGCAGCTGACACAAGCCACCGGTTTGGGACATTGGGCACAAGAGCCACAGGAAGCCCCATTGTAGTGTGCCCCTTCTTCCAAGTCCTCCCCAGAAGTTCCCACTGAAGAGGTGCCACGGAAGAAGTCATGCAAGAGGAAGCATGTAGACTCCCCTGTAGAGTCTCTTACAGGGGATACGGATTACGATGAAGGGGGAAGGGTTCCCACTGTCACTCCCTGAAGATGTCTCCTTTGGAGACATCCTTGAAATGTTGAAACAGAGGGGTGACTGGAAGCCCAACAACCCTTCCTCCGAGGAGTCCATCTTCCTGCAGGCCTTTCGTGCCCGTCCATGTACCTCTTGGGTGACCCCACCTGCAGACAAGCTAGTCCAGCTCGTGGTGCAGCACACCTGGAAGAATCCTGACTCGGTTGAGGCAATCCCACGGAGACCAGATAAAATTCTGTACCCCCCTGAGGAAAGCCCAAATTGGTCTAAAGGTTTACCAGTAGATGCTATGCTGGTGGTAGCAGCCACGAAGAAGGAGCTCACTGAAGAGAGTCAGACTGTTCATCCACCTAACAGGGAGTCCCGGGCAGTGGACAAATTAGGGAAGTGGGTCTTTGCTTCATCGACCTTTGCCATATGGTCCTTGAACTATTTGGCACATTTTACAAGGCTCCAAAGAGACTTGATCTCTGAACTCTCTGGAACTCTATCAGGACAGGTGTCTGACGAGGTGAGTGACAAAGTTGCGTCATAGCTCGCAACCCTGGAATCCATTTCAAACTCATCCATGAGGTTAATATTCCATGCAGCCAAAGGGGCAGCAAGAGCTGTGGGTTCAGGCGTAATTATGAGATGCCACATCTGGATGTGCCTTGGTGATTTTGCGGACCCCGTTTAAGTCTTCCTTCCTGAACTCTGCAGTTGAAGCATCTTCTCTGTTCAGCCCAAAAGTGAAGGACACTCTAGCCAGGTGTGAGAAGGATGGTAAGACCCTGTCTGCTGTAGGTGTACGCTCCCCCCCCCCCAGCATTCCTTCTCCAGGAATTAGAGGAGTGGAAAGTTGTGGCACAAGAAGTCTCGGGGTCCTTTTCATAACACACATGGTGAGTTCACCTCCAAGGGCATAAGGGGTAACTCCCCTGCTGAGACAGAGGGGGCCCGAGTAACCAGGGACCCGGAGATTCTTTCTCTGGATAGTCCTATCAGCACTCCTGAAGAGCGTCCCAATTGCTTTCCTCTGGAAGCAGTTGGGGGATGTTTCTCACTGCACTATGCTGCCTGGCAATCAATAACTACTGACTGTTGGGTGCAGAATATAATAACCAGAGGGTACCAGACCCCTTTGACTCTTACCCAAATCCACCAAGACGAATCCCCAATGTTCCACCCAGTCAAAGGGAAGAAGCAGCTCTAGAGATAAAAAAGCTGTGTGAAAAAAGAGTAATCCAAGCAGTCCCACCAGACCAATGTGGATCTGGATTCTACTCAAGGTTCTTTTTGGTGCCAAGAAAAAGACAGAGGACTGGAGACCGATTTTGGATCTTAGCAATTTAAACAAGTTTGTCACCCAAACAAAATTCTAGATGGTCATGGTTTAGTCCTTTCTCCCTTTTTTGGGGAACGGCAATGGGATGTGCTCCATGGACCTTCAGGATGCGTATTGCCACATCAAAATGGACAAATGCTCCAGAAGGTTGCTTCGCTTACAGCTGGGAGCCAATCACTACCAATTTTGTACCCTGCCTTTTGGACTCTGTACAGCCCCTAGAGTGTTCACCAAGTGCATGGCAGTAGTAACAGCTCACTTGAGACTGCAAGGATTCCATGTGTTTCCATATTTAGACGTACCACCCCTACCAAGCATCTATTCGTAATGGCTCTGAAATACACTCTTACCCTGGTGAAACTTTTGGGAATTTCAATAAATTGGGAGAAATCCAACCTGACGCTGACCCAATCCATAGAGTTCATAGGAGCAGTATTCAACACCCACTCCTGTTTAATCTCTCTCCCGGACCACAGATTACAAAGACTGAAACTTCAACTCCGGGTGATACTCTGTCAAAACAAAGCTTCAGCACAGGAAGTCTTACAGCTCCTAGGTACCATGGCAGCTTCTATACCAATGGTGCCTCTTGCAAAACTTCACATGAGACTCCTTCAATGGCTTCTATTATCTCAGTGGTACACAAATCATCACCCTTTGCCTTGATTTGGATAGCCAGTCATTGCAAACAGGACCTACTTTGGTGGATGAGGCCAGAAACAGAGCTTTGGAGCCACCCCTTCCACCCTCCTCAGCCCAGAGCCACCATGACCACTGATGCTTTCCCTGATAGGGTGTGGGTGGGGCATTTTCAGGGAATGTCAGTCCAAGGCATGTGGTCCACAATATAGGCCAATTTGCATATCAGTGTCCTAGAAATGAGGGCAGTGCTTTTAGCATTGCAAGCATTCCATTCTTTCTTCTTTCTGGGACAATTTCCATCCAGTCAAACAACATGTCAGTAGTCTGGTATATCAACAAGCAAGGAGGAACCAAGTCCTATTGCTTATGTTGAGAGGCCGTGAGAATTTGGCAGTGGATGATGGCTTCCAACCGCTTTCTGATAGCAACACATATTCCCGGGGATTCCAACATGATTGCAGACAAACTGAGCAGATGTATTCTCCTGCCTCACAAGTGGTCCCTCAATCCATCCATAGCGACGAAAATTTTCAACTGTTGGGGCCAGCCTTGCTGCAACCCATTCGCCTCCCCATCAAACCACAAATGCAACTACTTTACCCTAATTCCCCTGCAGGGGGAGTCCCCGAGGGACACTCTTTCCCACGGACTTCTATATGCTTACCCTCCCATCCCTTGATTTCCCAATTTTTGAAGAAAGCTCTTCGGTTGAAATGCAAAGTGATCCTCATAGCTCCTTATTGGCCAAGTATGGTTCCCCTTTCTCCAGCCTCACCTACTTATGTCAACCGTGGATTCTGGATCCAACTCCAGACCTGGTCTCTCACTCTTGCAGGTTGAATCACTCGAACTTAACTAGTCTCAAGCTGACAGCTTGGTTTCTTCACTTCCACTGATCGCCAGGCAGAGCATCCTTTCCTCCCCAGTACATGATATTATTCTGGCCTCCCACAAACCATCCACTAGGAAACTTTATCTTGACAAATGGAATAGATTTTCAGTTTGGTCTAAGCAGAGAAGACTGGATCCATACTCAGTCCCAGTTACTGTAGTACTACATTATTTGTCAAATTTCTTTGAAGACAGTGTTGCAGCTTCAACTATACGAGTTCATCTAGATGCTATTTCAGACTTCCATAATGGTTTTGGGAATTCTTCTTTGATTTCACATCATCTATGCAAAACCTTTCTAAAAGGAGTCTCTCACATTAGACCTCCAGTCAAACAACCTATAGAACCATGGAACCTTACATTAGTCCTACAAACTTTGACACAACCTCTCTTTGACCCTGCAGCAACTTGTAACATCAAGTTCTTACCCTGGAAGTCTCTTTTTCTGGTGGCCATCACTTCAGCTAGGCGAATTTCTGAGCTCCACACTGTATGCATAAAAAGCCCCTATTTGATCTTCCAGAAGGATAGAGTATCACTCCGAACAAACCCTTCCTTTCTCCCCAAAGTAATTTTGGATTTCTCCATTAATCAGACTGTTGACCTTCCAGTCTTTTTCCCCAAATTTTTCTAATAAAGGAGAGTACTATCTGCATTCATTAGACGTGCACAGACAATTGAGATTCTATCTGGATAGGACAAAAACAATGTGCAAGTCAGATCAACTATTTATTTCCTTTCTGGTCCTAAAATGGGAAAGTCTATTTCTAAAGTGACCTTATCTAAATGGCTCAGAGATTGTATACTTTTCATATATCATCATGAAAAAAGCCTATACCACAGAAAATCAAGGCTGTCTCCACTAGATCTATGGCTACTTCTGTGGCGTTCCATTTGAGAGCTTCTTTGGACGATATCTATGCAGCAGCAACGTGGGCTAATCCTTATACCTTTATAACCCATTACAAATTGGATTTGGTCTCTAGAGGGAGAGCTTCCTTTGGCTCAATGGTATGAAGGAATATTCTTCTATAAGGGCCACCCAAGTGATACAAGGTAGGTGGGGACTCTGTCCCATCAATGATGAATGAATGAAGATTAACAACATCAGATAAAGAAGTTATGTCTTACCATAACATTCCATCTATGTTATTGATCTTCATTCATTCATCACGTCCCACCCTCCTTCCCCCTCCGAATGCGGGGGGATACTTTGGGTCCAAGTGCTGAGTTAGGGCACTTTTGTAGAAACTGCCCCTGCTTTACTGATAACTGGCAAACTCAATCTGAGGTAACAGGGAGAAGGGTACTATGGGTCAAAACTTACCTCAAGAGTTTTTGGCTGGCGCGAGCTTGTTATAAGGCTGACTCGCTTCCGAGGACGGAACCAACATCCCATCAGTGAGTGATGAATGAATAAAGCTCAACAACACAGATGGAACATTATGGTAAGGCATAAATTCTTTTTTTCTTCCATGCTACCTGGAAAGTTATGGATTATTGGCAATCCAGGTAGACTTGATCCTAAACAAGTTAACTGAATAAGATTAAACTTCCTAAAATGCATAAATAACTGCAAAACTAACATGTTCAAAAATAATTCTTGCTACACTGAAAAAATAATAGCAAAAACAGTTGTTACTTATAAAAACAAACATTAACAGTTACCTCAGAACTAGAGTGTAAAACCACCCATGTACTAGCCCATTAATAAAACATGTAGAAACTATTGTAATCCTTCTTCAGTATACTTCTTTCACTGACATTATAAGTACCAAGGCCCACTGAGATGAATGGAAAGCAAAAAAAAAATGTAGATCTAGTTTTTGTTAAAAACTCATTCCGTAATTTTGTATTTATGGATTATTAACTGGTTAACAGATTCATCCAACTTATAATCTTTCATTAAATATCCTGGGGACTTACGTTTTTCCTTTTTTAAAGCAATCCGACCATAATACTAATCCATTCCTTTTTAGTAAATTCATTTTAACACTGTTCTAAGTTTCTTTAACTCTAGAGGTGTGTGCAATGGGAAAATGCCAAAATTTCCATTCTGATATTGAGTTTTAAAAGGGTTTACTATTGTATTTTTGTACTGCAGTTGGTCAGGAATGGGTTAGTCGAAAGGCAGTTTTCCAGGAGGCATAATGCCGAACCAGGTAATATCAAATACACTACAGCAAATGGGTAGTGTACTTCGATTATCTGAGTTCAGACTTGTGAGTGGAGATTGTGGTTCAGGGAATTAACCCATTTACTCACTGTAGTGCAATCTTAGAGTTGGTATATATAATTTGCAGGGGTATGGGGGCGCAAAATGAGGTAAATGTACTGTTGACTGTAGAGTGACTGTAGAGTGTAATGGTACGCTAGGGTGCATAGCATGGGTGACTGATGTCACCTCCTGCTATGTTGAATACATCGAGCTATGGGTCGATGTATTCAGTTTCGATGTGGTTGTTTTTCGGAGATCCGTGTTCAGCATTTCGGGTCAACATTGTGACTGGTTGACCAAAGCAGTTTCGAAAATACAATAGTAAACCTTTAAAAATATATTCTTAACTGTTTTCAGAATTGATTTCATATATGCAGAATCTAAAGATTGAAATGAATTACCTTGTAAGGTAAATTTTAGTAATCAGATAAAAGGATTGTTACATATTTCTGATTTATCATATTTGATAAGCTTATAAAAATTTAGTATAATCTGCTTCTGAATGGTTATCCATTGACTAGATTAAGTTGAGTCTATCCAGAATATAAGAGTTAAAATTTTGCAGCAGTAGAATAAGATTCTATGTTTGGGGAGCTAATGCCACCATACTCCCGTAATCTTATATGATGTCTATAAGCAATTCTTGACTTTTTAGGATACCATAAGATTGTTGGGTATTAAAGCTATTGAATGCAATACATATATAAAAAAAATATATATATATACATATATGTGTATATATATATATATATATATATATATATATATATATATATATATATATATATATATATACACACACACACACACATATACACACCCACACGCATACATATATATATATATATATATATATATATGTACGTATCACTTCACCTAAAACTCATTTCACCTAAACCAAATCACCTAAAACTCATTTCATTGTCAAGTAGTCATCAAAAGCAGTTCAGTGGTATATGTCCTTTTCCCCATTGTAGTGCGTTCCTGGTGTTAGCTTATATATTAAGGGGGGGTGTGGGGAGTGTAGCCCTCCACCTAGTTGACGTTTACCGACAATACCAGACACCATAAAACCAATGTAAGTGGGTGGCTACTCTGCCCACACCCCCCTAACTATATATATATATATATATATATATATATATATATATATATATATATATATATATATATAGATAGATATAGGGAGAGAGAGATTCACTTTATAATCTCAAAATACTGAAACATTGAATTTCAGTATTTTGAGACTATAAAGTCTAATCTAAACAACACCGAAACTCCAAAACCACGAAATTTAAAATCGCAAAATTCAACACATCACATACCACACTACACAAACACCAAACTACCCACACTACAAAAAAAAAAAAAAACGCACACCAACAAAAGAATACAAACTAACAAACCTACACTGCACCCCCAAGTGGGGGGCTGTGCTCCCCCACACCCCACACTTATATATTCTAAATCTGAGATCACACCAAACAGAAAAAGATAGCACAACCAGACATTCTACACTCCCTCTCACACACACATCACATATATACAAACACCACCACATTCAACATTTAAACACTCATACTTTTACCTGCCTGCCCTAACCTACTTCCAACAACTTCCAAACACACTGACATACATTCACACACATACCCAAAACCCTTATAAATTAGGCACTTACCTTAAATTACACCTAAATCCACATGCTAAACCGGAAACCATCTACATGACACATTTCCATGTCACGTACCGTTAAAGCATAACTGCGAATTAGAAATGTTCTGATTTGCGGTTATGCACTTTAGCCATTCCAAACATTCAACTTTATAGTCTCAAAATAATTTGATATTTCAGTATTTTGAGATTATAAAGTGAACTTATATATATATATATATATATATATATATATATATATATATATATCTACACACACACACACACACACACACACACACACACACACACACACACACACACACAAAATCTTGGGTAATATATTCATTTTAATAAAAAGACTGTGGTGCCATTTTTAACTCCTGCTCTGAGTATCCACAGCTCCTCTGTGCTGGTCCTGTGGTTTAGGCTGCTTATTTTTGCCTCCTGGTATATATAGACCTCTTCAAGCATGTGAATTATCCTTGTTCTGATGAAGTCATTGTCTATGATGAAAGCGCTTAACAACTAATGTATTTTGCTGGTGTTTGATTCAAATAAAGTGGAGTTTTCCTTGATGGTTACCGGGTGCATTACTTTTGGTTACTAATATTCATTTTAATAACAATCATCAAAAGTAAAATGAACATTGATTCCATTTTTAGTAAGTAACACTGCTTCAATCCATTTTTCAAAATGATTAATAGTCTTACTCACATCATTTTGATAGATTTTTATTCCTAAATGTTTTAGTAATTTTTCTTTTGCAGTTATATTTATCTTTACATTTACTATCTAGTATTTGATTTAACACTATAGTTTCAGTTTTATTATTAAATTTCATCAGTGATTTCTTGAAAGTTTTCATTTTCCTCACCTGTTTCTTCAGTTGAATAATTTAAATCTCTTATAGTTAGCAAATATTGTCTGCAAAAAGCTGTATTTTAGATTTACAATTCTTAGCAATTGAAGCTCCATTATTTTTGTTGCTTCTTATACTGTTAGCTAAGTGTTTGATAACTATAGCAAATAGAGGGGACAAGGGACACCATTGCTTTGTGCCTTTGTTTAAAGTGAATCCTTGAGAAATGTAAAATCCAATTTTAACATATGCTTTGGAGTCTGTATACATTTTTTTTAATATCCCAATAAATTGTTCTGGAAATGCAAGTGCTGCTAACGTTTTAAATAAGTAGTTCCAATCTACAGAGTGAAAATCTCTCTTGATATCTAAGCTTAGGGCCAATTTCTTATTCATTCCTTTTGCTAAATTTGAGCTAGTTACTACCCTTTTTAGATTATCATATGTTAATCTGTTTACTATAAATCTTGTTTCAGAGTTATTAATTAATTTATCTAGTGTATCTCTTAATCTTGTAGTGAAGATGGAAGTAAATATTTTATAGTCTGCATTTAATAATGAAATAGGTCTATATGAGGAAACTAGCTTATTATCCTTGTTTATGTATAGGTGAGATTATAGAAAATTTCCAAGAGAGAGGAATTATTTTGTCACTCTGAATTATCCAGAAAGTGTCACTCGGTAATTCTAAAATATTTAGTGGCAGCAGATTATATAATTCCATTCTTAAACCATCTAACCCTGGAGCTTTACCATGTTTACTCCTTCTTTTTAAGTTTCTTTAACTTCTGTTATGGTAATAGGCTTATTCAATAGAGATATTTGTTGGTCGTTAAGTTTATTAGTAACATTTTTCTTTAAATACTTGTCAATTTTGTAATCATCAGAATTATTATTTTTATCTTTATAAAGACCCTCATGGAATTTATAAAAAATATTATGTATTTCCTTTCTGACTGAAGTAAATGTATTAGTGTGAGAATTTTGAGTATTATTGATTAGTGCCTTTTTTGCTTAACAGCTTCTGTTAGCTAATCTATGTAGAGTTTTTTGAAGTCATTGAATAACTGTGCAATTTTTTTTTCAAAAAGCTGTCTCCACTTTGTGCAGTAAAACTGATATTTTATCATTAATTTTAATGACTTCAGTATTGTCTATTTTTTTTGTTTGTGCAAACCTTGCTTTGTATATTTCATCTTGTATTTCTAAAAACTCTGTATCTCACTGTTTCATTTTATTACTATAGCCCATCTTCCCATTATTTATTTAATATGCATTTTAAGGAGTCCCATACTATGACTTTATTAACCTGACCATTATCATTCAGAGATTAAAAATTCTCAATTTTTTCCTTAAGGTACCTGTTAAATTCTTTTAATTTCATCATGTATACTGGGATTCTGTAAATAATCTGAAATGTCCCTATATCCATTAATATATTAATACTTAGTGCATTATGATCAGATAAAGGACAAGGAACGGATTTGCAATAATTCACTTTATTAAGTAAATCTGTAGTGGCATAAATCCTATCAATTCTAGTTTGTCTCGCATGCGCATAAGAATAGTGAGTGAGTTCTGCTTTTACTATTAAATCAAATAAATTATTATTACTTATCCATCTGTTTAGTGCTTTAGCTGATGCCACAACTTTAGCTTTCTTCTGTTCACTTGTATCTTCTATACTAGATATGCAATTAAAATCCTCTACCAAAATTAAACTACCCTTCCAGACACTTTGTAGTAAGTTTAAGTGGTATTTAGCCACTGTTGCACCTATTCCAGAGGTCAAGTAAAAAGTGGATAGTGTATAGAGCCATTAAATTTAATCATTACAAATGCATACATTCCTTTGGGATCATTAATGGATTCCTTGACCTCAGGCATCACAATAGATTTTCTCCAAAGTATATCAGTTCCTCTATTCTTTTTGTTAAAAGAAGCAGATGATAACATTTCATAACCTAAGTTATTTAAAATCTTTTTCTATCAAGTAAGTTTCTTGCAAGAATGCAATGTCTTCTCTATTTAATTTTAATTATCTCATTAATGATTTCCTTTTGTTGCTATTTAATCCATCTTCATAATAGATAATAGATTAAAACTATCCATACTCTGTATTTAAAAATATTTATTTTAAAACATATAACCATATTAATTTTATTGTTTATTAGACTATGATATATTCCTCCAACACTATCTTAACATTCCATATTTTTTTAATTCTTCCTTTGTACAAACTAAACTGCTAAAACTCATAAATAAGAAAAAGAAAAACAAATCTATAACTGTTAACTGTGTGTATTACTAATAAAACATAACATACCACAGTTACTAAAGCTCCTAGTTTGCCTATCAAATAGACAAACTACTGTACTATCTACCTGCTAGTACCTAGAAATTCATCCAAAAATTGCCATAAGCTACTGTGACTTAAATTATTATAATATATATAAGTTGAAAATAATAAGCGACTATTAATTTGGTTATATTTTGGCATTTAAAACTATTCCCCATTGCTACATAAAAGTTTTATAGTTTAATAATCCTCTTCCATTAGTCGCACATATTAAATAATGCAACAAATGTGCTGTATACCTCTTTATGTAATAGTAATATAAATTATCCATTAAATATTCCTAAATTATTCGCTCATTAAACATTATTATAACTAAATCACTTAATAAATAAGAAGAACAGAGTGGGACCTGAAAAGATAAAGATATCTGTAAACTTACAGATGATAGGTAATCTTGTCATCTTAAACTATTATACAAAAGGAAAATCAAAGCACATATATAATTATCATGCTAAAAGTTATATACATATTTTGTAGATATAACAAAAGCTCTGAATTAATTTTAAAAATACAAGTGTGTAGATCTTGTGTTAACACTCTTAATGTGATAAATATTAATATATTTAAAACCTATAAGCTTATTAATGTAACTCATAAAAATATGTAGATTACTAAGGTCAGACAGAAGGTCTTGCTGTTTCTACGGAGTCAAAAAAAAACAAATATTTGCAGTCTGTATTATATTCAGAGGTTACAATGTGCTTAATTCAAAGTCAGTTCTCCCTTCTTGGGTTTAAACATATTGCAAAATCTGCTTTATTTTCTATTAAAATAGATGTACTGATTCAGCAATATAACACTCAAATTTCAGCGCTGACTTATGAAGTGAGTTGTTTCAGGTAGTTTTAGTGATTCTAATAACATATAGTATGTAAAAAGCTTCCAAGTTCACATGACCAAGCTACAAATATTAGCTTTCAGGATATTTTCAGATATTTTTATATGATTTTTATGTAAATTATATGAGATCGTGTACATTCTAATTTCTCCTTATGCAAGTATATCTGATACATGTCTTTTTTATAAGCATTTTGTTATTTATTTATTTTTTCTGTCTTATTTGCCCACTAATATCCTCCTTTATTGTATATAATGTGCATTTCTAAACTCTCCCATTAAAGAGCTATTTAATCATCAGCTCTCTTTTAGGGATTATAGTATGTATATATATTTCTTAACATACTAATACTGCTCTTTTGTTAATCTTACATAGATATTTCATTCCTTCTGCATTTGAATATTATTCATAAGATGTTTACTCCTTATTAATGCTAGTATTACAAGCAATCTTGATTATATATGAAAGAATTCCTGCTTGTTTAATTTAAATGTGTTTTTAGCCATTGTCACCTGTTATTCTGATAAAAGCTTCACATCCTGAAATTAGAATTTCATTACTGCATGTGAAAACGACAGCTCACAGCACACAGCAGCTACTGATTTCCTCTGTAAATTTCTTATTCCTCATTCTTTTTAACTCTTTTAAAATGTTTTAATCAGTAACAAACATCTACAGTTAGAGATAATAACACTACAGCATACGCTATTAACATTCAGAAATTGTAAGCAAATGCTATGCCATAAGCAGCTCAGTATAAAACATTACTATTGCTTTTGTGTTACTAATTCTTCACCTCTAAATAAATATTTAAAAATATGTGTTATTTTGAGTAGATTTCTCACATATACATGAAAAAAAGAAAAGAAAAGAGTTCCTTCATTTTTCCACATATGTCAGTGATGAATGTTGACCTAAATTTTATTCCAAACAGCTCGAGGAGCAGGCAGGAAGCAAGGCATGCAAGAATCTTGCATTGTCATTCAACTGGAACATTCTTTTGTTATCAGGCTTTTTAAATAGTAATTACATCATACATGACCTGCAAAAGGAATTTGTTACACAGGAATAAAGAAAACAAAATCACCAGCACTTTAACACTTCTAATCAGTTAACCCAGCAATATACATACTAAGCAAAGTTAAACAAATACAATTCCTAACTTATATAATCTTAAATTTACCAGTTGTATTTCTTATAATTTATGACATTCTCTTACAGGAAGTATTTGTTTAACATTTAGAAATACATTTATAAGTTTAGTTAAATGAAATATATTAAGTCTTTCACTGTAAATATAGTAAAACAGTAAAACAACCATTTGTATTCCTTATCATAAAAAATGTTTAGCTTAAATTTTAAATACATATTTATATGTGTTTTGAAGCTTAATGTCCAATGCATGTGTTTTACTTAAAGGGTAAATCTATTGTTTCATAAAATAAAAGTAATACAGTCAGAGAGTAAAAGTCACTTGTTTTTGAGCTTTTTAATTTTTAGAAGCAGTTTTCCAGGTATTCATCTCAGTCACTCTGTTGAGGGATATGCTGTTCCAATCCATTTTTAGTATTATTAAGGATTTTATTTTTGTTAACAAAAGTGGATGCTTCCTCCAGTGTGTGTCAGACATTTTAGTTCCTTCAGAATTAAATAATTTGATCTTTTCAGGAAACACCAAAGTTGCTTTAATGTTATTTTTAAAACCCTTAATAGGGCCAATTAGATTTTTCTTTTACTCATCACTTTATTGGAATAATTACGATCAAATCTGACATGTTCATCTTTTTAATATTTGGGCTGGGCTATGCTGTTTTTAATATTTCAGCTTTTCTTAAGCTGGATGTAAATGTAGCTATAATTGAACATGGTTAGTTTTCCTTCTTTGAAGGTGCTCACGGGGCTCTATGTTCTCTTTCAATTCCAAAAGATAAAGTTTCTGGTAGGTTTAATGATTTATGTTGCCAGGTTGTTAAGAAGTTTATTATATTGTCTCCCTCATACTTTTCATGTATACCATAAATTCTAATGTTATTTTATTTATTTATTTACATTTCTTAACCGGTCTGTGTCAGAAACCCATTTTCAGCAGATGGGAGAAAAACTCCAGAACAGTACAAAATGTATAGGTAAGCAGTTACAACAAATAGCAAAATGTACATTAGAAAATATGTTACATAATCATAGAAATATTAGGAGAAACTAGCTTATACATATAAGTAAAAATTTAATTAAGAACAAATATAAAAATAGATAGTTAATGTATACATTATCCAAAAGGGCAACAATGCAAGTAAAGCAAGAAATGAGCAGAAAAAAGGAAAATCTGATGCATTAGAAGAGAAGAAAAAAAGAATGAAGAAAAACTAGCCAGGAGGAATACAGGCGTAAAGCCAGTTAGCATATATATAACCTTTCAAGGTAGACTTAAATGTGGACAAGTTTGGAATTTTTAAGATGTGCTGAGGAAGATTGTTCCAGTCCTTGGCAATTTTATAGGAGTAGAGGGAGTTGCCATGATAGCTGTGGGACAGTGCTACTTTTAGCATCATTTTATTGGATGACCTTAGGAGCCTTCAGTTAGTGTTAGTCTGTAACAGGTTTGAAAGAGCTGGACAGTCTTCAGGGTTGTAAATGATATTATGGGCAATAGAAAGTTGACTAAGCACTAACAGGTTGGGACGTTCCAGCCAGTTGAGTTGACGGAGAACTGAACAGTGATGCATTTTATGGGGTTGACTGGCAGCAAACTTAGCTATTTTGTTATAGCAGTATTATTTTCTATTTTGTCTCAGTCTATTTTCTAAATCATCAACTTTATCTATGCATCAGTTATTTTGTTTTAAAAGAAATTCAGTCTGACTCACCTTCAATTTTTCTCCCCTCATAATCATTTAAAACTTATTCCTTACTGTTGACTTGTGCGCTTTGTTGTGTCATAATAATTTCTAAATGTTCCATCTTCTTTCTGGACTCTTCTTTGAAACTTTCTAATTTGGTATCCAGTTTGATCATATTTCTTCCAGAGCTATGACCTTTGGTTCTGTTTTAAGGAGGTTTGCTTGTCAGCATTCTCAGAACCTCCCAGATGATTAAAAAAAATAAAATTTTAAATTCTCCCTTAGACAGGGATTTCATGTTTGGCCCCTCTGCTGCAGAGGTGATCAAAAATTTGATGAAGGGAAAGGTTTTTCATCCTTACTTTCCCAAATTGTCTTTCTCCTCATCCAGTTTTGGCAAAAAAAAAAAAAAAATACGAATAAACAGTCTCCACGGAATTCAGGTACACAGACTTTTATAAATTAGAAGTAGGTTCTGAAAAAAAGTCTCAAACCTCCGAAAACCAAGGATAGTCCAACAAGTCTGAATGACTACTCAAGACCTTATGACCCCCTCCCACCCTGGACTCTTTTTTTTTTCTTCCAGAAAGTCTGAATCTCCATATTTCTCATTGTCAATAGATTATTTTAGACCAATGTGCTCTGGAAATCATTAGACAGGGTTACAGGTGGCAGTGGGAGGAATTCCTCTTTTACATGGGGTCATTCATCATCTTGCAGATCACACTCTTTTGTTTCCTCCTGTTCTTCATCACATGCTTTCCCAAGGAGTGATAGAACCAGTTCCTCCTTCCCAGGTAGGGAAGGGATTTTATTCATGGATGTTCTTAGTGCTAAAAAAATGTTTGGAGATTAATTCTGGGTCTTTATTTCCTAAATCTGTTTGTGATATTGCCCAAATTCAAAATTATGTTATTACTTCTTCTTTCTGTCTGAAGTTTCATAGTAACGCTAGCCTTAAAATATGCTTATCACTTCACTATTCATCCAGACTTCAGGAGATTCTTAAAGGGACAGCCCCAGATATTTTTTGTTTTGATTTTGATCTTTGTTTACATATTCAGTCCCAGCTTTGATTTCGAGAGTTGGGAGAATGATGCTTACAGGAAGTTTTAATGATCTTAGTCAAATTCCACATCAAATTGCAGTTGCACTCACAACAGCTCTTACTGAGTCATTCATTAGTTTCCCCTGTGCTCTTTATCCTCAGAGAAAAGTAGCCTTTCAGGAATTTTATGACTTCACTTGCTACTGCAACCTGTGATAGTTATACATACTAATTCTGTGATTGCTTTACTACAGAGTAAGGGGAATAACGTCAGTAGACTTCTAAGATTTAGTATGAATTCACAAAACTGTGCTCCTTTTACTATACTGCTTGCAGTTATGCTATGCGGAAAGAATAAATAGAGGAAATAAAAAGCTGAATGGGAAATAGAAAATTCACCCCGGGGATCACTCCAGTGGCTCTACTCGACAGAGGCACTGGGAACTAGGCTCTACTCGACAGAGGCACTGGGAAATAAGGACGGGGTGGCATGATGTCAGGGTAATCCTGTGGGCTAGGTTTGTAAAGGCTCCAGGGCCATTAGCCTAGTACACACCTATGAACCTATGAACAGTTAAGATAAGCTTTTTGATGAATTCATAAAAAGTAAACACTGAGAGTCTTGCCTAACCACCCCCACCACAAACACACACACACACACACACACACACACACACACACACACACAATGTAATAACCTTATTTTTTCAGTGATTGGAGAATGAAAGCTTTGACAGGAACTGAGTATTTTAACTGTGTTCACCAGAAGGAATAAAAACAGTGCTGAATAAGTAAATTGAAACCAGGAGTAGTGTTGATGTTGACATGGTAAGTGATTGGTGATAATTGGGAGGTATTATGACAAGTATTTTTTTTTTCCGGTCAGAATTTTAGACTCTGGGATTGTCCCTTTAAGGTTGTGTACGTCTGGATCACTTTGTTAGTTCTGTGCTGTACCCTTTGTATTATCCACTGTGCCAAGACTGTTCACAAAGTGTCTGACTCCAGTTATGGCTCATTGCAAGCTACAATTTATCCATATTTGTTTTATATTTAGATGACTTGCTTATCTTTGTAGAGCCTTCTTCAAAATGTCAGGAGTCTCTCTCTTGGATGATAGATCTCTTTCATAAGCTTGGATTCCAAGACAACATTGAAAAGTCTTTCTTGACTCCGTCACACAGGATTGTGTTCCTGGGATGTCAATTAGACAGCTTAGTGCAAAGAGCCTTTTTCCATAGGAAGAATATAGATATTTGTGTAGATCTTTTTGTAATGTTTTCCAATCACTGCAATAGAATACCTCAAAATTTAGGTCTCATGGCATCTTTGATTCTAACCATACCCCTCTCAAGACTCCACATGAAAACAATACAGTGGTATCTGAAATCTCTTTGGTTCCTGCATCACTACCGTTTATATTTTCAGATCCCAGTACTGAGGTTTTTCAAAAGAGAAATGTTTTAGTAAAGACAACAGATATCCTTAAATCCAGGTCTCCCCTTCTCCATCTAAGCTCCAAAGCAGTTAGTCATCACAAATGCTTTGGATTTTGTTCAGAGAGCAGTTTTGGGAGAGATAAAATTGCAAGGGGTGTGGTACACCAAGGACAGATGCAGGCACATAGATATCAAGCAGATGCTTGTCCTGACCAAGACACTCAACTCTGTGAGCCATCTTTAGTCCCTGGGACCTCTTCAAGTGGTTACAGACAATACTACAGTCATGCAGTTCATGCAAGGGTGACCTTGGACGTACCCCCTTTGCAGACTAAACCTCCTAGCTTGGAATATAGCTTCACAGTACAGTCTCACTCAACAGCATCCTACATTACATCAGAGCAACACTGAGTGGTAGATAAGCTGAGCAGGACTGAGGCAGACCCTCACAAATTGAAACTTCATAAGCGGGTTCTTCCATGATTTGATCCATCTGTAGAGAGTTCTTCAAGTAGACCTCTTTGCCTTCTCTCTGAACAATCAGCTGGCAAAATTCCATTCCAGGTCTCTGTGCAAGAAAGCCGCCTAGAAGACAGATGACTTTTCTTTTATTTTCTTTGGAAAAGAATGTTCCTGTTTACCTTTACACTAATATCCAGGGTATTTTGGATGATTCAGGAGGAATCCCCCAAAAACATTGTGGCGACTTCCTTCTGGCCCATGAAACCATGGTTCTCCCTTCTTTTGGAAATGGCCAGGGGCAATTACCATAAGCTTCCTCACAGAATGGATGTACTCGCACAAGAAAAGGGTTGTTTGATATACTCTGATATCATTCATGCTCAATTGACTATTGAATCCCTGGATGATGAGGTCATAACTCCTTTTAGGCACCTGTTTTCTGAGGACGTGCAGCAGGAACTAATGGAAGCAAGAAAGACTGCCACTAGAAAATACATATACTAGCAAATAGAAAAGGTCTTCTAGTTGGTGCCAACAACATAACTAGCACCCATGCAGGGCTAGTTATTTTCTGGTTTTACAGTATTTGTGTGAGTTAATATCCTATGCCTTTCTTATTCCTTTGTCAGGGTTCATTTATCGACCATTTCAGTATGTCTTCCCACAAATTCTCCTCTTTCAAGGCAGTCTCATTGGAAAAATCTTCTTGAAAGTGGTTTTGCATAAGAGGTCTCCAAGTAAACTGGTGGTCCCTCCTTGACATCTTAATTTTGTATTAGAGAAGTGCTCCTTTTGAGCCAGCTAATGTGGCTGACATGATATTCTTAACATGGAAAACAGTTTTACTGATTGCTCTGACCTTTGCAAGAAGGCCATCTGAGTTACAAGTTCTTCTGTTGAGTCAGCACTACCTCATTTTTCATAGGGACAGGTTATCTTTGAGAACTAATCCTTCTTTTATACTGAAAGTGGAATCTGAGTTTACTTTCAGCAGAATTATCCATCTCCCCGTTTTTCTTTCCTGAACATAAAAATGAAGGGGAAAGGATACCTCATACCTTGTATGTCCACAGACAACTCAGGTACTCTGTTGACAGAACTAAATCTTTCAGGTCTTTGGATCAATTGCTTGTTTCTTGTGAAGGGACAACTTGTGTCAAAGCAAACTATTTTCAAATGGCTGTCTAAGGCTATTATTTTCATTATACTCACCATGGCAAATCAATTCCAGGCTGTGTCAAAGCCCTCTCTAACAGGGCCTTGGCTTCATCTGTGGCTTTTTGGAAAGGGTTGGATTCTAAAAGTATCCTAGAAGCTGCTAATTGGTCCTCCGTACATACTTTTATAAAGTACTGTAAGCTTGATTCCTTCTCTAGGTCTAGATCATACTTTGCTAGGACTATTCTCCAGGGGCTCCTGGACCCTTCTCCTTCCACATCCAAAATATAGTTAGCTATAGGAATTTATCCATATAGGTAAGACTACTGCAGCAGTGATCAATATAAAGAACAGAACTTACAATAACAACAGATGTTCAAATGATCACTGCTGCAGTAGTTATTCACTATGTGTGCCTTTTTGAAATAGTTACACTTCTTTGGTTCTTTCGCCTTTTTGCATTTTACCATTGCCATGTCTTTTCTAGGCATTCATCTCAAGCTTGGCAAAATTTTTTTTCTCTTCCCCCTTCTGCTTTGTCCTTGTTTGCTTCTTTAGGTAAATATTCTTATTATTTTTATGTATGCATACTCTTTGCATGCATTTCCTTGCCTTATAAATGGGTCATTATATTGTTTGGCATCTTATTTTAAAGTCACATTTACATGCATAAACATGCAATTGTTATAATTACTTATGTAGTCTTCAGGGTTATACCTAAAATCAGGATGTTTTGTCTGGTTTACTTTCCAGTGGTCACTAAATATTTTAACTACTCAGTAATGTTCCACTCATTTGCTCAATGTTTTAATTTAAAGCACTAACTTCTCACACATCTCCCTTGCAAAGCACTTATGGCACTATATTATCACTACACTGAGACATGTATGCAGTACTTTATGCAACCATCTAATTAGTGTTCCTAATTATGTTGTGATTGTATTCCGTTGCTAGGAGATGACATTTTTGTTGTTTCATAGCAGAAGACAAGTCTTGCATCACTGTACTGTGAATTAACCTGTTCTGCTGTGCTTATCTACAGTTTTGCACGTGCTATATGTTTTGTAAGAATTCAAGAAAAGCATATTCAGACAGCTGAAAAGAAATGCTAATCGTTAGATGGAAGTGACATGTTCACAATGACATTTAGTTAAAATATTTTGCTCTTTCCTTGAGAGGAGACCCTCTTCCAGGTGTAGAATCCTAAATGCTGTTTGGAAGACTCAAAGTGTAATGGCTTCATCTGGCAGAGCAAAACATACCCTTTATCGTCAGTGAAGCAAGACCTTTTCTACTTAAAGATATGTCTATAATACTTGAAGGTTTTTGGATGATTTCAGTTTTCTTTCGTTTGACAGATATTCTTTTCCATGCTCTGTCATTTTACCTGCATGATGCTGTGTGACAGACCATCATTTTGCTGTCATTCACTTCATTGTCTTTGTGACCAAGAGTAGTATTTCCTAAACTTTTGCCTTATTTAATGTGGACTGTTATTAACAACATGTATTTTTTATTGTACTACTTTTCATGGGCATTGCTTTGCTGCAGAAAGTTGCTTAAATTTTGGATGGACTGTACAGTGTCAACTCTGTCTGACAAAATTATAACCTGTCAGTGTCTAGTGTTAACGCTGTTGATTAAATTTCAAGGAATCCTCTGTTAGTCTTATTGTATGTGCTGCTCATAGCGTATTCTTTATTAATGTGAAAATTGCTTCCACAAATGCTTTTGCAAATTATTATGTACACACACACATACATACATATATATGCATGTGTGTGTGTGTGTGTGTGTGTGTATATATATATATATATATATATATATAATCTGTGTGTGTTTGTGTGTGTATAGCTGTATATAAATATTACACATGCCAATGACCCAAAACATGTACAGTAATGTACACAAATTCATGCATACTACACACACACACTCGCTCTCGCACTTATATGATTGTAACTCAGAAAGTAGAATACTTATTTGGTAGACATTTTAGTGTCTATAAAAAAGTATGCACAAATAAGTGAATTATCATTTGTGTGAATCACATATGGTTACATTAAAGTTTTATATAGTATAGTTAAGTAGGAATGTGCAAGAAAATTAATGTTTGACTGAACATGTGGCGGTTGTGAATATCTAAGATTGTACAGTTGCAGGCAGTGTGTATGTGCATATAATTGCAGGTCAGGGTTAGGAAAGGGGATAGATTTAGTGTTGTGTATATCTTCTGTTGTGCATTTTCTCTGTCCTTTTGTGTAGTGGTTCTGTTAAGGAAAGGGATTCTAGTAATGTAATGTGGTTTAGTTTAGAGGAAGTGGAAGAGTTAGGGTTAGCATATGTGAGTAAGCTGGTACAGTACAGGCCACATTTTTCATCGACTTTAGTTTAAAAAAACAATAAAACAAAAATAGAAGTAACTACATATGCAAAATACACATGTACAACCTCCATCTCCCATAAACACGGCCCACTTAATTCATCTCCCTAGAAGTGACATTTGTTTATGTTACAACAAAATGTTAAAAGAATAAAAAGTAAACTAAAATACTGACTGCAGCATATGATATGGAGAAGGCCGAACAACCCAAGTCCAACTTTCTAAAGTAACTAAAATTAATTAGAAAACATAACTAAGTTCTCAAACTAACAAATCCTGACATAATCATAACTATTAAAATATTTTAAGTAATTAACTTACATCACAAAACTGTAGAAAAAAAGTGTTGAAAAGTTTCTTTGAACTATAGTAGAAAGCCATCCTAAGACTAAAAACTCTGTTCAGTAGAAATTTAGGCAATTAACATAACCCATTTAGGGCATTTGAAGTCAGTGGAAGATAATATTCATACCTTTAAAAAGATAAGTCAATCATGGAAAAGTCTGATTTGCTATATAATGATTTGGGGAACATTGTTGCTCATGGCTTTACCACCCATCACATAACTAATTTTGCATACCTACAGTATAGACCCGACCCACACATATACAATGTTTGTTTGTTTTTTTTCCCAGTGGTGTGCCTGCATACTAGCATGCAATAAATTCTGTTATCTTGTTTGAGGTATACATATTTTTATATATTCTCTGTGAACATCATCAGTACATTTATCTGTTTGCTTTCCATCAACTGTCCAAACAATCAGAAACCTTAAAAATAATAAAACCACTACCATAATACCAGTGTATTGACTGTAACAAAACAAAAAAAAAAACAGTGTAACTTTTTGTGATGCATTAACTGTCTTGCAGTTTAAGGTAAAGTGCAGGAACTTACTTGCTTCTGTGATTCTTAGAGATATACTGTCAAGGGTTTTCTGCTGTAAGTAGGGCCACCCTTGGCAAAATGGTCTAAGAGGAAGGGCATGAATAAATAGTGATCCAAGCACTAAAACTTGACCTCTCATATGGACCATATAAAGAGTCAAAAAACTTTAACTAGAACAGAGGTGCCAATACCCTCTCATAGAGACAGGCTTGAGGAGAGAGAGTTCACCAGTGAGTGCTTGGTGGCTGGATGACCAGTATAGCCTAGATGGGTTGAGCTTAAAGTATACATGAAGAGAGACACTGTGGTCTGGCCACGTGCGAGGTCAAGAGTCAGAGTAGAAGTAATGCCAGACAAATGGTATGTAGGAGTGGGAAATACGAAGAAGGAGAATTAGACACTGTCAATGAAAACTTATGGGGAAATGGAATGTCATGTTCTGACAACAATGGAACTAGAGATTCTGTATGAGGTCGAAAGATGCCAACTTGGCTGTAGTTGGTCCTAACTCTAAATATTGCATTGGTTTTGGTTCCAGACTTCTTGACTGAGGTGGTTTCTGTTTTGGAGGTGCCTCTTGAAGAGGCCATAGGCAGGTGTAATAATATTCAAAGACTTTGAGTGAGTACTGAAGAGTAGAAATTTGAGTCAGGTGATGAGAGGGTTGTCTCGTTGTGATTTTGAACTTCAGAAAGGAAAACTATGACAGTTGTTTGCCACTGAGATTTATTTTTCCTCCTTGGAGATCATAAGTGCTGTTCTTGATAGGGTACCAGGTACTGGGATACTTGAGCACTCCTGTAAGAAATTTGGAGGTAGTTGGAGGGATTTGACTGGGGAAAAAAAGTTTGCTTGATCAAGACCCAAGTGGTTTTAGATTGCAACATGGGTCTAGAAGCTGTAACAACTCCCTTACAGCTATATATACTGTGACTGATAAAATCTTCTGCTCCCTGGAAAAGGGATGGCTGACTGTGCAACCTTCCTAGACATTCGTACAGCCTTTGAAAATGTACAATAGACCATTTTATGTTCTAAGCTAAACAAACTTGGATTTGGATCAGACATGCTTAACTGGTTCAAAAGATATTTTCTTACTCAGGTGATTTATCCACAAACACTGGTACCTGTTTCTCTAGAGTCCCTCAGAGCTCGATTTTAGGGCCCTGCATTATTTCACCATGTGTTAACAATTTAACCAGCACTATGTATATCTTGATAACATTGCCTTGTGTGCTGATTATGTCATCCTACACAGAAATGGCCTGTCCCCAGCATCAGTCCAAACTTCTTCTCTTCAAACAGACTTCCCATCCTAATGCAATCAGCTGTCAAGCACCAGACTAACTTAGCATGTCTCCAAAACAGCTTCCATGTTTTTTGATACACGACATAAGCTGCCTTCAAACCTTTGTAAGCAAAAGCTCCAATTGGTGATCACTTTTCAGCAGTGGAGAAGTACAAGTACCTTGGCTTGTATTTCATCAGTCAATGTCATTTTTACCCATGTACTGATCTAGCAGTTGCTGAAGTTTCAACCCAGTTCAAATGCATTTATTTCACCTGAAATCACCATGTTATCCAAGTGCAACTAACGCTGGGCAAAACTGCAATCCAAATTGTAGCTTGCTACAGATCACCCACCATGCCCCAGGATTCCCACTCCTCTTTTCCTGATGTACTGGAAAATTTTGGGGTTCAACCAAGCACCCTAATAATGGGCGATTTCAACTACCCCACCATTAACTGGGAATACTACTGGTGTACCAACTCCTTCGCTCAACGCTTTCTGGAATTCATAAACTCCAACGCCCTGGATCAACTTATCCACACCCCCACCAGGGGCAACAATATCCTAGATCTAGTCATTACCAACATGAGTGACCGGTGTTCCACACCTGAAGTCAATGTCTCATTGGTCCGATCCGACCATAAGCTAATTACCCTAGATATCCACATCCTGCCCCCCCCCCCCATTACGGTAACCATGGTAAAAAAATTCTCCAAAGCCAACTTCATGCTTCTTGATGGACAATACAGTTACGACTACTGAATCCTACACAGTTGCACTTTATAAGCACTTACATGAGTGCATGGATCGTGCTATCCCAAACAGAACCAAGACGCTATCCTCCAAAAAAGGAAGCCAATCTGGTGGTCCCCTGCCTTAAACAAACTGTACAACAGAAGGAAGAAACTGTTGCAAAAGTGAGTAAAATCCCATGAGTGGAGGAGCTACCTGGTCAGCCTCAGTAAGAAGCTGCGATCCCTGATAAAATCCTCCAAAGCTAGTTACGAAAACAAAATCGCCACTGATTCGAAAGACAACCACAAACCATTCTATAGCTATGTCAAGAATCTCAGTGGCAACACTCAGATCTGCTCTGAGTTACAGCACAATGGCACTAAATATACAGACCCAACTGATATTGCCAATGTCCTGGCAGATAGGTTCAGTGCTAACTTTACCCCCCTCTCGCCCCCTAAAGAGCCCATCTCTATACCGGAAGAATGCAAAGTTCCTGTAATCATGGCTGCACAGGTAAAAACCACACTCTCCAAAGCCGAGAACACAGCATCCATGGGACCAGACAACATCCCAGGCTGCGTTCTACATGAACTACAGAACGAACTGGCACCCCACCTAAGTACCATGTTCAATCATAGCCTCACCTCAGGCTTTGTGCCTGCTGAATGGCACACAGCGACGGTTATCCCACTCCACAAGGGGGGAGCCACCACGGACCCCAGGAACTACCACCCCATTAGTCTGACGAGCCTGGTCTGCAAGGCCATGGAACGTATCATCATGGAACTTATAAACAAAGACATTGGTAATCTCCAAACTCTGGATCCCACACAGTTCGGGTTTGTAGAAGTCTCCTAAACCTGATAGACTTCTTTGAAAAGCAGTCACCAAAGCCGTAGACAAGGGTAAGGTGGTTCACACAGTCTATCTAGATCTTGCCAAGGCTTTCGTCACCATCCCCCACTCTGGAATTATAGATAAACTCACTAAACTAGGTATAAATCCCTATGTCACAAGATGGGTTGCCAACTGGCTCACTGGCAGAACCCACACTGTGAAAGTAGCAGACTCCAAATCCGACTTCAGACCAGTGACAAGTGGAGTACCACAGGGTTCAGTCCTGGGTCCTCTCCTGTTTGGTATCTACTTCTCTGAAGTACAGGCTAACACAGAAGGTCTTTGGCTAACGAAGTTCGCAGAGGACTGCTAGCTAGGAGCCATAATCGAAACTCCTAGCGATGTGAAGAGGTCATTGTTCCCCTCTACTCATAACTCATTAGTCCCATTATAGAGTACAACACCCCTTTTGGTATGTACCTCACAAGACATCTACAACAACTGGAAAGGCCACAGAAATAACTAACAAAAAGGATTACTGGCCTCAAACAGATGCCCTACGCAGACCGTCTCAAAAAACTCCAGCTTTACTCTGTCACATATCGCCTACTCAGAGGCAATCTCTGCCTAACATACAAAGCTATGTCAAACCCAGAGCCGTTGGACATGCTCCACTTAAAGAAATCCCAATCCCTACGAGCTACATGCTCTAGGGACCTAAACCTTGTCACCACAATAAACAGAACATGCCAGAGGGATAGATTCCTGTCCCAGAGACTTCCCATACTCTGGAATAAACTACCTATCTATATCAAACAAAGCTCCTCATTAGAACTCTTTAAGAAAAATCTTGATGATTGGATAGGAAATAGGAAATTCACCCCGGGGATCACCTCTGTGGCTCTGCTCGACAGTTGCACAGGAAAATAATTTTTTTTGGGTGGCAAAAAAAGCCAGGGTACCTTTTTTGGCTGGGCTTGTATAGGCCCCAAGGCCATTAGCCTAGTACCTACCTATGGACCTATATCAATGAGGCCAGACGGACCCTTGCTAAAATTGTTTTCATACCTGAGATGATACACTCCCCATTATCTCCTTCTACTCAGGCCACAATACCAGCAGAATTCAAAAAGCTATAAATTCTGTGTGTAAGTTTATTAACCTTTCCCTAAATTTAGAATATCACTGTGTTACATTACAAAAGGCCAACTGGTTCCCAGTTAAATGATGCTCCTACCTTATTTTTTCCTCACTTTCATTTAAAATCTTGAATAATAATTTACGTCTGTCCCTAAGAAGCAGACTGCAAATCATTTTGGTGCTGCGGTAGCGTTGTCGCCTCACAGCAAGACATTGTCCCGTTCGATTCTCAGCCAGAGCATCTTCTGTGGAGACATGCGTGAATGGGCGTACCTTTGTTGAAGGTTGTGCGTTAGGGTCGGCAACTCAGCACATAAAAATCAACTGTCAATTATTAGCGGGCTGGAGTCCCGCTGTGGCGACCCCTAACCGGGAAAAGCCAAAAGACACATCAACAACAACTTTTTCTGAAGACATGATAGGGGAGCATTAAAACTAATCAGACGTCCTTTTAGACTCGCATCTGGAGAAAAAAAAAACTTCAGCAAAGTGATCGCTGGCTAACTGGAACCATCTTCCATAACTTAGGCTGATACAGGACATTCCCTTTGTAGAAAAACTCTAGTAGACCATATTTACACAACTCACAGTTGTACATGTTTTTTTTTTTTTTTGACAAGTGTTAATCTTTACCCTATTTCATCTTTCTGTTAAGGATTCCTTTTTAACTCCTCTTGTAGACTTAGACATACAGTATGTTTGCTAATTTGTTCTTTAATAAAATTTATACAGTCTATTCCTTCCTGTTTCTCTGGCATAGCAAAAAAAAAAAAAATACTAGATTTTCAATGTGTGCTCTTTCATCTACTTCTAGTTTTGTTTTTGAAACCATTCTTTTCATGACTTTTGTTTCAGTTTCTAATTTCTTCATTTTTATTATTAATTCAGAATAGCTACAGTACCACTCAGCTGTCCAGATTTTCACAGAATGCCCATATTTTTGCCTCATATTTTTGGTCCATTTCTCATAAAGTCTGTGGTTTTCTGCCAAATCATTGAGAACTGAAATCTCTAAAAAAAGAACAGACATTTGAGTTTCAGACTTCATATCCTTCAGAAAACACATGCTAATGGAAGACCTGTTATTCTAGCAAATGTCTAAGTTTATAAGAGCAGTATTTCAAATTTGTCCTTATTTTTGAGCCTTTGTCTCCCATTATTTTGCCTTTGTCCAGATTTCTTGTGCTAAGACGTTGTGAGGTATGACATGTACTTAAATTCTATTTTTAAACCTTTTTTAGTTTGATTATATATATTCATCCAGTATCTCACTTATTTTAAACCGCTCTGAGTGCATTGATTCATTTTTCCCTCATGTCCTTTACAAAATCTGAAAGTTGAACTGCTTTTTGCTGTACATTTGCAAGATTCTTTGAAGCCGTAGCTTTTTCTTCTCCTTTTCTGGATGATTTCTCTTATTGTCTCCAAATTACTTTTTTGCTGGCATACAGACAGTCTAATTACTAACCAGTAACTGAATTTTATCCACATTGTTAACTTTTGTTGTTAACTTTTGTTTCTTTTTTAAACTCATTTTTTTTTGTTTCTCAGAAAAAGATAAAAATACATACAATCACAATTATATAACTATACAACAAGAAATAGTTAACAAAAAAGTTATTAGACACAACCATGAAACAGTAACCTACAAAAAAACTATAGACAAGCAACTTCCCCAGCAACTCATTTGGCGTCAGTCATTTACACCCATGGAAAGTGAGGGATTGCAAACTCACTTGTTCATTGTATAAGTTAGAGAAGAAATTAAAAAATCAGATCTCTTTACCATACCTCTCCATCAAGTGCTTCCATTTTTGAGAAAGGTTATGTAGGGCTTGTGTCTTTTAAAAGAATATGTGATGTTACTTAATGTGATGTTTTGAGAACATTTTCAGGATATTCTGTTGTACAAATTACCCCTTTTTTCATTTTTGTGCACATAGCAGTTCAATTACACTAGCGAGTATCTAATATAGTTTAAGAATTAAGTGGATTTTTGATTTTACTTGGGGAAAGATATCTAAAATCCAAAATGTCCATTTTATTCCCCAAAATAGTATGGAGTTTTTTTTTGCTAATGAGGTCCCAATAATAGTTTACCAAGAACACTCCCGAAACATATATAAGTGATCGGTTGCACTCCAACCACATTGCCAGCATCTACTAGTTGGGGACATACCCATTCTAGTCAATCTATTTAGAGTGTGTTATCATCTATGAAGGGCTGTAAGTTGTTGATTGTGGTATTCTGGCTACTTTTTTAACACTCTCAATGCCTTCCACGCATTACACCATTTGTTTTGTGAAAGTGCTGCTCCCTCCAGGGACTTCCACCATGACAGCAGTTAACATTTGAGGATTGTGGCTCTAATCTCCCACATTTTCTTTATAGATCAACCCTATTCTAACGATTTTCACCCTTGTGCACTTTTTCCATGGGTGAGTTTTCTTATTCATCCCTTTCAAATATATGTTCACAAGCCAACTCTGTCTAATCTGCATATAGGTAAACCACTCCTAGTAAGACAGGTTAAATTCTAACTATTTCTAAGCTTTTAAACAGAGAGTTAAATGGCTAGATAGTTACTTGTGAACACCTAGTGATCCCAGCCTCCCTCCTTGTGTCTTTTGATTTCTTTTTGACTACCTAGATGGGGCCAAATGATGTCCTGTGGACCATTGCCCCACACCATTCTACCAATCTTCAGACACTCTTCCTGAGCCTGACTAAACAAGTCTGTTAGTAGAGTATTCATTTCCTACTCCAGGAGGCAATCCCTATTAGTCATTCCCCCGTACTCTTCTAATGAGTGCATTCTAAGATAATTTAGACGGACTGTTAACATAAAATTGTATTTATTTTATTTATTTGACATTTATTGACCGGGAAGGTCCGACTGAGCTAGAGCCCTTTTTCAGCAGAAGCCCGGGGAGAAAAACTCCACAGAGGAACACAAAAAGGTTACAAAAATAGCATTAATGAGAACAATACAGAAAGTGTAGAGTTTAGTACTTAAGTTGGTTACACAAGTGCATCAATAGAAGTAAATGCACACATAACAAAGAGGTGTCTCAGATGGCAAACATTTGATTACAAAACGTATGATAAAGTAAAGTAAACAAGTTGGTAAGATACATATCTGAAGGTCAGTGGACAAAAAGAGTCAGTATGCAGGTTAGTCATAGAAGTTGAGGGAGCAGTTATGAACAGTGTGAGACAATGATTGGGAAAGTGTGACGGAGCCAGTAGTAGAGTGGTTAAAGGATGTAGTAGGAGGACAGAGTAGGAGTGAGTGGTGGTTGTTTAGGGAGGGTGTTTTTTACAGTGACAGGTACTGGTATTTAGTAGGTATTCTTTTAGAGCTTTTTTGAATTCATTTGCATGGGCAAAGGGTACTTTGTACCAGGGTAGGGCAGGCGTGTAGCTATAGCGATTTTGGCCTATAGATCTCTTGGGCTTATACATTTCCAAGAGTTGCTGGTCAGAACTCTAAAACTTTTTATGTGATGTAATAACATTTAGGAATGGACGCGATATGCGCAGAGATTCTTCTACCCTTATCCCTAAGCACAGCATTATCAGTAATATTCTGTAACCTTACTGTTGCCAGGTGAGATAATGAGAATGTTACATTTATGATCACATAAAAATATGGGGTAAGCTGATAACTTGGATAGCTCTTGTTTTACGCAAGATAGACTGAAAATATTCTAGCTTGGGTATCAGGTTTTGCACTTTTGTAAAATGCCTATTGAGATTGGATTCTATCGTATAAAAAAAAAAATGATCCTAAGTTTTAATCCTAAGTACATTACTTCCTTATCTATTGGAATAGACCTGTTATCCAATTCCTAATCTAAGATTCTACTCTTAATTATAACTGACTTTGAGAAATTGCATTTAAATCCAGATGCCATCTCAAAAGCATCAAACGCATTCAAAACTTTCCCCATACTGCTGGTAAGTTCATACTCAGTAATAAACACTCATCTGTAAATATGGCACTAAATGATGCATCCTGTCAGAATTGGGCTTTAAGAGTTGATCATATCCGATAAGCCAATTCCTCCATGACTAATAAAAACAAACTCAGAGAAAGTGGGCATCCTTGTCTCATACCTCAGATAATTACAACAGGACTTGATAAACCACCATTCACCAAGACTCTAAAAGAGGGAAAAAGGTATAAGAGTCAAGTCCAATTTATCAAGAAAATCACATTCTACTTTGTTCAGTGCTTTTTTAATATCAAAAAAGTAGAATTTCTCCTTTGCATGTGGTTCCCCCATATCTATCAAGAAAGGCTGACACTTGCCTCATTTGTCTACTGCTTCCTTAACCTTAACAAACCCATTTTATCCCTTATGAATTCATCTCGGAAGCAAAGCCTCTATGCTAGTGGTCAGCACTTTGCCAAATATCTTTTGGTTGACATTAATGAAATAGGCCTAAAATCAGCCCATTGTGGAGTTCCCACTTTCAATTTTGTGAAAATGGCAGTAATTCCTTGATTAGGATGTGGATCCATCCTTTGGTTCATCTCCGGGAAATTGAAAATAGTGGCAAGAAACTCACCAAGGAGATCACTGTTCAGTTTGTAAAATTCATCTGGAAACTCATCAGTTTCCAGAGCTTTATGGGGCCCAAGATGAAAAATTGCTGTTGAAACTTCACAAGGAAAAATCTGCCAATTAAGGCCAGTTTGTTTCTCTGAGATGATTGGACAACTCAGGGCTGCCTCAAATGACCATTCTAACCCTGCTGTATTGGAATGAGAACTATACAGGGAAATAAAGCAATCATGAAAGCCTTCCCCTCATCATTGTCCCTCATAATCAAAGTCTCATTTTTTAATCTAACAGCCTGAATTGGCGACCATCTGTAATTTTGCTTGAAAAAACCAAGCAACACATTTTGGGTCATTTTTTTCCCTTTTTAACCACCAGAAATAACCTGTGTGAAGTAATTCAGCCTTCACCTGTGATGTACCAAGAAGATTAATTTCAGTATGGAGCATTAATTCCAGATTCTGAAGTTACCTGCTCCCTTTATTTACTATGATTTGTTGGGGCTTTTGCATTTCTTGTTTTTTTTTCAGGTTATATCTTTGCCTCTACATCTCACCATCTCCTTATCCATAATGCCCCCTCCCTCTTATTGCTGCTTTGCATCCCTCCCACTATGTTGTGTTAATTGACACCTCTAGATCCAGGTTATTCTCTGTCACATCAGATACTGTAGAATGCAATAACCCCTTATCTCTGGTTGATGTCTATTTAAAATGAGCCCAATTCCAGCTTCAATACCTCTATGTTTGGGCGTGCATTATCATCAATAGAGTTACAGGTGCATCATCAGAGAGATTAATTTTGGTAACCATTTGAGATGGTGGGAACTGCTAGAGGAAGTCCCAAAACAGAGAGACTGAGTATCCCATAAATCGGACTTACATATACTAAGTCTGAGATGCCATTTCTTGGAATATTCCCTTTTCTCAGAGGTATGGCAATCTCAGAGTTGGTATATATAAGGGTGTGTGTGGGGTGGGATGGGGCTTCCACTACACTGCAAAAAGAAGTTTAAAGGAGAGGAGTGTTATTCAAGATTCGCCTTTCTCTGTGTTTTCAGTCTTTTTTTACTATTTGTCAGCACTTGGCATTTTAAGTGCTGATATTTCAGTAGAGTCTCATTAATTTCATGCATGTTGGGGGGGTATACTGTAAAGTCTGGGGATTAAAGCTTAATTAACATGTTCGTAGGTTCATAGGTGTTTACTAGGCTAACGACCACAAGGGCATTTTTAAGCCAAGCCATGCATCCCAAATCCCTGGCAAGTTCTGGTACCCTTGATAAGTATAAACAGGGGCTTGGGAGGTGAAACATTTACAAAGGGGCCTGGGAGATGAACCATTTACAGGCTGCTTGTATCCATTAGAGACATAGGTGCCAAACCAGGGATGAATTTCCTGTTCCCCATCCAGTTGTGCAAGTTATGCTTGAATTGGGTCGGGGAGGAACTCTGCTTCTAATGGATGAGGAGCCTGTTCCAGAAAAGGGGTAGTCTCTGGGATGCATACCTGTCTCTCTAGCAGGTCTTGTTTATATCACAGGCAAGATTTAAGTCTTTAGAATGGTTAATTCTGGTGCTATTTGTTTTGCGGATATGCAGGAGGTCCATCAGAGTGGGGGCTGACAATGCCTTGTATGCCTAGCATAGATCTCCCCTCAACAGCCTGTAGAAGACAGAATACAGGGATAGGGCCTTGAGGCGGTCTGCAGAGGACATGTTACTTGTACCCTGTATTCTTTTAGTGAGGAACCTCTGTTGGCATTCCAGTTGTTGGATATGCTTGGTTAGGTACATACCAATGGGGGTATTGTACTGAATAATAGATCTGATAAATGCCAAATACAGTGGAACAATGACTTCCTTGGACCTAGATACCATACATTTGTTTAAAGGGTGAGCAACATAGAGTTATTTTCTCACTACTTTAGACATGTGATGGTCAAAATGCTAGATTACTGTCTATGTGTGTCCCCAATTCTCTGACTACTGCATCAGCTCTTAGGGGTGTGTTGGCAATATGATAGTTACCAGGGGTGGATGACTTCCCGAAGGATACCATTATGCATTTCTCGGCATTTAGTTTGTCCATGGCTGTGACATCAGTTGTTTGTTTGTGTCAGCCCTTCCTGGAGAGTATTTATGTCAGTGGGTGATTACATGAGAGCTCCTAATTTGCAATCATCTGCAGAATTAGTCATGCAGAGGCCATTGATGTTGACCTTGACTTCAGAGAAGTTTATGCTAGAAGGAGCAGTCCCAGGACAGATCCTTGAGCGACTCCACTTGTGACTGGCCTCTTTGTAGAGGTGAATTTCCCAATTCTAACTTCCTGGGTCTTGTCTGTGAGCCAGCTGGCTATCCACTGGGTGACATAAGGTTTGTACCTAACCTCTAATGTTTGTCAACAGTTCCCAAGTGGGGGGTTGTGTCATATGCCTTGGCCAGATCAAGGTAGGCAGTGTGAACCATTTTGCCCTCATCTATTGCTTTGGTGACCACCTCAAAGAGGTCAACCAGGTTGAGTTGGCATCACCCACCCTTGATGAAACCAAACTGGTTTGGGACAACTGTCTACTACCTTAGGATAAGTCCCTTGAAAAAGTTGTGATTGTTTCTTCTAGGTGGAATTCCTTCCAGATGTCCAACTATCCCTCCCTACATATCCAAAGTTTCAGTACCTTCTGATAATGCTTATGGTATTCACTTTTACTTTAAAGACTATTTAAATGTTTGTCTAATGCTACATTAAAAACCCCTGTAAGAGTAAGTCTGAACATATAACGACTTGGGAAACATAGAGTACTACCTCCTTTACTTCCATCTATTTTGTGGTGTGCATCGATTGATGGGTATTAATTTGACTTAAATTTTGAAATTTCCTTAATCATAGGCTCTCTCTTCTGCAAGCACACAATTTGAACTCCCTCACTATTGCTTCTTCAAAGTAACTGAGCTGTGTGAAAGGGATGTGATCTCCCTTTGTTGTCTTTTTAACAATTTCTCGGTTTTCATATTGGCATAGTTCCAATCAACCTACTGCTGTGTGGGCAGTCATCTTGGAAGTCCTTTTCGTCATGTGCTTTGATCTCCTACACTGTGAACATTTGACCATGTAACCTAATTGTGGAGGTCTGATTATGCAGCTTGATATTATGCTGTCTGTATCTTTCTAGCAACTTGATTATTCTGTTGCCATACTTTCATCATAGGCCAGAATTTCTTCAGTAGTGTTGACCACAATCTACAGGTCATCAGTCTTCTCTGCCACATATCTCTGGGATACATCTAGCGGTGAGATTCCAAATCATTGATGCAGAAATTTATATCTTACAGTGGGTGTGTTTGATATGCATAGTCTAGAGCTTTTGTATTAATTTTGATTTGCAAGAAGCTCCTGGTTAGCATCAGCAAATATCCTTAAATCTAGGTCTCCCCTTTTTCCCTCCCCATTCCAAAGCGGTTAGTCACTACAGACACCTCAGACTTTGCTGGGGTGCAGTTACAGGAGGATACAAGTGCAAGGTGTTTGGGACACCAAAGACAGATGCAAGTACATAAAAGTAAAAGAGTTGATTGCCCTTATCAACACACCCAACTCTCTGAATCATCTTTGGTCCTCAAAACCTCTTCAAGCTATTACAGATAATACCAAAGTCATGTGGTACTTCAACAAGCAAGGGGGAAATCAGGTTGTACCTGCTTGCAGACTAGGTATGTTAGGCTGGGATGTAACTTCACAGCAGACACACACACACACACACACACACACACACACACACACACACACACACACACACACACACACACACACACACACACACCAGATATCCTACATTCCATCAGAGCAAACTTGTGTGGCAGACAAGCTGAGCAGGACAAGGACAGACCCTCACAAATGGAAACTAGAAAAGGGGTCTTCCAAGATTTGATTTATCTGTGGAGAGTTCCTTAAACAGACCTGTTTGCCTCTTCCCTGAACAGTCAGCTGGCAGGATTCTGTTCCAGGACTCCATGCAAGAAGACCTGTATGATTTTCTACCCTTTCCACTGGTGTCCAGGGTACTTCTGAAGATTCAGAAAAAAAAAAAAACATTGTGGTAACTCCCTTCTGGTTCAGGCAGCCATACTTCTCACTTCTTTTGGAAATGCCAGGGACAATTAGCACAAGCTTCCTCACAGAGTGGATCCACTCGCATAAGAACAGGGGTGTTTGCTGCATCCCAACCCAAGTAAACTTCAGTTGACTGCCTAGATGGTAGCGTCTTAATTCCGTTTAGGCATCTGTTTTCTGAGGATGTACAGCAGGTACTAGTTGAGGTATTTATTTAATTCTTTATTGACATTTGATTTGAAAACTAATCCTTTTTTATGCCTAAAGTGGTATCCATGTTTTCTTTAAGCCAAACTTTCCATCTCCCTGTTTTTTTCCTGAACGTAAATATGAGGGACAAAGAATACTCCATACCTTGGATGTCCACGATACTCAAGCACTGCCCTGACAGAATTAAATCTTGACAACACCCTACAGGTCATCAGTCTTCTCAGTGTGAGGATGTACAACAGGTTCTAGTTGAGGTATATATCCGTTTATTTATTTATTGGCATTTGACTTGAGAACTAATCCTTTTTTTATGTCTAAAGTGGTATCTGTTTTCTTTAAACCAAACTTTCCATCTTCCTGTTTTCTTTCCTGAACCTAAAAATGAGGTACAAAGGATGCTGCATATGTTGGATGTTCACAGGCACTTAAGCACTGTCTTAACAGAACTAAATCTTTCAGAATTTCGGTATGAAAGTCTGCTTTTAAAAAAATCATATATTAGTAAATGGAAAAGTTTTTTTTTTCTAGTTGGTGCCAACAATGTAACTAGCATCCATTCAGGGCTAGTTGGCTGTGGCCTTTCTTACTCTTCCATCAAGATTTATATATCCACCATTTCAGAATGTCTGTTCATGAGTCCTCCTCTTTCAGTGTAGTCTTATGTCAGAATTTTTTTGAAAGGGGTTTTGCATATAAGGCCTCCAAGAAAACCAGTGCCCCCTCCTTGGGATCTTAATTTTGTGTTAGAGAAGCTAACACTTGCTCCACTTGAACTAGCTAACCCACCTAGACTTGAGGTTCTTAGCATGGAAAATATTTTTATTGATTGATCTGAACTCTGCAAGAAGGGTATCTGAGATGCAAGCTCTTGTGGTGAGTCAACCCTATCGCTTTTTCCACAGAGATGTTTTTTTTTTGAGAACTACCCCTTCTTTTATGCCCAAGGGTGGTATCCAAGTTTTCTTTAAGCCAAACCATCCATCTCCAATGAGGGAGAACGGTACTCCATACTTTGGATGTCCAGAGACACTCAAGTACTATATGAACAGAACTAAATGTTTCAGATTTTTGTATCAATTGTTAATTTCTTGTGAAGGTGACAAGAAGGGACAACCATCATGAAAACAGATCATTTCCAATTGGTTGTCTAAGGCTATTAACGTTTGTTATACTCACCACAACAGAACTATTCCAGACAGGTTCAAGGCCCACTCTATCAGGGCCTTAGCTTCATCTATGGCTTTTTTTAAAGCATTGGATTCTAGACATATTTTAGAAGCTGCAATTTGATCCTCTTGTACAAGTTTTTACAAAGCACTATAAACTTTATTCTTCATCTTGGTCTAGATCAGACTTTGCTAGGACCATTCTCCAAGGACTCCTACTGGAGTAGCGATCAATATGATGAACATAGTACAGTTGTGTAAGTAAACTTAACATAACAGCACATGTTCAAATGATCACTACTATAGTAGTCACTCCCTCCTTTCGTCCCCTTTGTTTTTTTTGTTTTTTTTCTTATGTTAGGTTGTGGAGATTTATTTTTTATTATTGCTAGCATTGTCCTTTAAGGGCTCAGCCTCCCTGTCTCTGTTGGAATGAAGCTTTGAAGTAGTTGACACCCAAACTTGTTTTTTTCAGTCAGCTCAATTTGAGCTGACTTACTGTTTAGAAGCGTGGAAGGTGCCTTGAAGCTATGGAAGCTGGCCAGCTATTATCCTATGCAGGATATATAACCCATATAGCTAAGGTTATTGCAGCAGTTATAATTCAAACATCTACAGTAAAAGTAAACTTACACAATTTCAAGCTTTTGATCTTCTCAGCTAGTGCAGTGCCTATAAACAAGTCGGTTCCTGATTTTTATTTTTCTGCAGCATGCATGTGTTTTGGTGATGTTTGACTGTTTTGCATATCATTACAGAATGATCAGTGTCCTTCCATTTCACTGTTGCAGTATTCTTAACATGAGGGATCCCCTGCCAAGGGCAGCCCAACATCCAGCCAGTGTACCAAAGCCTTTAGGTTGTTAATGATATGCAGTACGTCACATGTATGCTCCCCATGCAAGGTGTAGGGCATAAATGTGACGTCCAGACGTATTATCCTCAGAACTGACAGCCCCAGATGGGATGCCAGCCTTAGGCTACCAGAGGGTAACATACACATCCAGAGGGACAAAAGACCAAGGGGAGGAGGAAGGAAGTGAATACTGCAACAGTGAAGAGAAGGGACTTCTACTGTTATGGTAAGATTTTACACAACTGTACTGTGTTCTTCCATTTTACTGTTGCAGTATTCTTAACATGAGGGAGAGTGCAAAGGCTAAGGAAGACAATAGGTAGGAGGAAGGGCCAGCAGAGCCTTCTAGGAACCCTAAAGAATGACCCTAGCAAAACCTGCTCTAACTCTAGATATGACATCCAACTTGTAGTGCTTGTTAAAGGTATGCATTGAAGACCAGACAACTACCTTAAGGATAGAATTAGTATCCAAACCCATGAAAAAAGCACCAGAAGAAGCCACAGCTCTAGCAGAGTGAGCCTTAACTATAGAAAGAAGGCTGTTACCATGATAAGAATAACAAAAAGAAATGGCTTTAGAAATCCAAGAGAAAATAGTCTGCTTGAAAACCGCCAAACCTAATGATCCAGGATGAAAAGAAACAAAAATGATTCTTTTCTTAAATGGATGATGGCCATATACAGCAGCATCGTGGAGCTGAGCCAGATTGATTTAAGGCCAAGGTCATTTTCATAGCTTCATATTTTCCTCAACAAGTCTGGTTTCCCTTGTCCTCTGTTTACATTCAGGGGAAACTTCTCAGACTGAGGACCTGTCTGACAAGCCTCACTTAGGCTCTTTGGCTTTTAATTTAACTGTTTGGTTTCTTAGGACCTATCTGACAAGCCTCACTTGGGCTCTTTGGCTTTTAATTTAACTGTTTGGTTTCTTCAAGTCCTTTGATGGCTATAGGTGCAGCTTACCCTAACAAGGTCAGCCATATCTCTGTCTACCCAAAAGTTCAGTACTAGAAATGTGTACAAAAGTAAATGGGAATGTTTTTCAATCTGTGCTTTACAAAAGTTGTTTTTTGGATCTAGTTTCAGCTCCATTATCTGGTACAGGTACTTGATATGGGCTTGAGATATTCTTCATCAAAGGTCCTCGTGTCAGAGTTCATTACTGGATTCCTTTAAGGTTTGCAAGGCCTTTCTAAGGTATGCTTTTCGTATCAGACTCTTATTAAGGGAGTCTGTTCCCTTGTGGTATGCTTTGTACTGGAAAAAAAAATTGAGCTTAGCATGTAGTTAACAGCTGATTAATGATAGAGCTGAGTGCAATATTATGTATTTAATATTTTTGGGAATTTTAAATGTTTTTTCTTTGAGATTTTTAATTTTATGTTGAATGTTACGATACCTTTTTAAATTTTAATTGTTTAATTGAATAATGCGTGGAGGTATTTAATTTGGTTGAGTGAGGTTAATGTTTTGTTCTGAGGAAGTCTTTGTAGTGGAGAGGAAAGCGCTTAACTATTTTGGAATAATTGTGGTGTCCTTTGGATTGCTGGCATTCTTCTGTTTGGTTATTCTGTGGTTTGCAGTGTTTTAGTAATGCTTTGTACTGGAAAATCTCATGCTACCTCCATTTGAGCCAGCCTCCAAGGTGGAGATAAAATTCATAGCATGGAAAACGTGCTTTTTGGTAACAGTTACCACAAAAAGAAGAATTTCAAAGCTACAGGCTTTATGCATAAACCATCTTATCTGGTATTCCACAGTAAATGGTAGACTTATGAATAAACCCCAACTATAGAAGCTAATCTAAACCAGTCTTTACGTTTTCTAGTATTTTTTCTAATACTGTTTAAGTGGAATATATGTTGTACTGCATGAATGCACATTGACAGTTTCATTTTAGTTTACACAGGCCAAAGATTTCACCAAAGATTCCCAATTTATGTATTATTTTGAAAAAGATGGCAGAGGAAAAGCCAAAACAACTGTTGCATAGGTAGTTATGTGAGTGTATAAAATATTGTTATATAAAGAACATGGGAAGCAATTAACAGGAAACTCAGAGTTCATTTTGCAAGAGTCATGACTGTGCCACAAACCATTTTTAAATTGCTTATCTAGATGACAAATGTGCTGTTGCTAGTCTGACATCTCTGAATACCTTTTCAAGAGATTATATGCTGGACATGGATTGTAATTCCAAGTCTTCTGTTGGGGCAGCTATTTTTAAAAGTTATGTAACAATTGATCTACATTGTCATAGTTCATCCTTCTCACATTCCCATCCATTTTACCTCCTGACCCAGCAGAAGGAGATTCTTCTTATGTATGGTTCATCCATATGTAGGTTTCTTGTCACATCCCACTTAAAAGGGACCTATTGCAGATGTGGAGAGTGAAGGTATTGTGGGCAAAGTGGAGTAGTTAAAGCCTGGGAAAGTTAATATCAGTACCGAGCAGATTGAGAGCTGGAACCTCTGTTCTGGTTTTGAGGAGGATGAACCGCAATCATGCATTTTGTCATTATGTTAAGTATGTAACTTTTGATTTTAACACGTCAGTTTTATCTTTTTTTGTCACACTAAATTCAAAAGTGTTGTAGATTTTTATAGTCTCTTACAGCGCCATGTGAAGAAATGTAGCACAGTACATTTTCTTAAGCCTTTCTGCAGTACCACTTACATTCTTTGACAAATCAAACATCTGTATCCTCAACTTGCAGTTTCCACCAAAATTTATTTGGAGACAGACTCAGGAGGTTCTGTAACAATGTCATTTTAGTTTCAATTCACTCTGACATCATGTAAAATGTGAAAGATAATGGAATCCATCACCTTGTAACTCTGACCAACTTGTTCACTTTCTGTATTTCAGATGTATACAGATGCACATGCACACACTGAACTGCAACTCCAGCACATCCTCGTAGCTCCTGTCTAAACTTCCAGCTACAGATAACCACAAAAACTGAGTGCACAATTTGCACAGACTACCCTTGTATTCATCGGTCATTTAGTTTCTCTATTTCTGTTTGTTTTTTTACTGGAGTTATTAAAAGTAAATTGAATGTGTCTCTGATGCCCCACTAGCAGAATAGCACTATTCTGTCTTTCTCCATAGCCCCCACTGCCATCTTTTCTTTTTATTTACTGTTTTCCTTCTGCATTCCTTTTAGCCACCTAATTTCATTGTGAAGCACATAATGCCATATACCCTGCACAACTCTTCAGCATAAATTTTTGAATCACTCCTTTCATGCCTTACCACTTATTCCTTCCCGGATTTACTGTCTCTCCCATTCTTTATTGAATTAGTGATGTTCTTGATTTGTTGTTGAACGTTTCATAGTTGTGTGCTTTACCACTCTCTTCACACATTAATGATTTGTCTCAATTTAAATTGCTGTGGTTATTAATGCTTTGTGATAAAATCCTTGAATGAAGACTATTAGCTGGGAGTCATGACTGTTTAATTTTTATTTTTTTTAAGAAAACTTGTATTAATTTAACCTATTTGCAGTGTATACACAGAAAGAAAGAAATTTAACATCACATGTTATACAGTGATAGCAATACGTTATGTCATCAAGGTATTCTTATATAATTAACGCATTAAGAGTCTTGGTATTTCAGTAGCAGCATTTCAAGGTTACCCCAACCACTAAAAGTCTTAGTATGCCCGCTTCTTTTTCCGTTTTACATAGTATTACTGTTAAATTTAAAAATCCTTTGAACTTGGGAACAGAGTTTTATTTCCATTTTTGTAATAACTTTGCTAGCAAACTGTTTCTGTTTTAAACTGCTAGTATGATATCAGGAAATCCAGTCCGAATGCATAGTATAAAGGATTCCTTGGGCTGGGGATGGGATTTAAAGTGCAGCATTTAAGACTTCCTTAACTAATGGCTTTATGTGATTAAGATGCCAGTACAAACATACACTTAGCATATTCTCTCTCCCAAAGCACAGCATAATCAGTCTCTTCCATCCATTATTCATACATTTGTGGGTCAGCACCCTGGTTGTGTAATATCCTAGTTTCTCTCTTTAAATTATGTAAACTGTTTTGTACCTTAGACATTTTACAGACTGTTATTAGCTTAATTTAACAATTGTCAAACCACCATGTTTGCACTTTAGAGGAAATAAACCTAACTTAACTCACATACTTGAAGCTTAAACTGTGCATTTTCAATTTTGGTCAATGCCTGTAAATGGAGCTTGAAAATGTTATTTATTTCTGCAGCTATTTCAGATAAATGTATTTACAGCACTACATCCCCAAAGTACAATAACATAATTGCACATATCCTGTAATGCAAAAAATAACAGCACATATCCCATAATGATCCTCTGAATTACAGGATATTATGTAGTCATGCTATTTTCTGAAGTCTGTCTGAATGACCTCTACTCTTTGGAATGACCCTTACCTTAGGGTATTTACTTTGAGGTCTCTTTTTTCATAGAGTATAATTTTGTTTTGCGATTTGATAAATTATGGCGTAGTTCTTAGGATATGTATATTGATTTGTTTACGTCTGCTTATGTGCAGTGGTACAACGGTGCCACAGTCTTCCAAATGGAAAAGAAGGCATAAAAACATAGCCTTCTACTTATGATACTGCAGAATGTTACATTCCCCTGTGATTTATTTTGTCACTTGTTTTCTAGTGTCTTCTAAGGGCTCAGAGTTGGTCTTCCTGCTTCCACTATTGTAGGTACACATTTGCATATTATTATAGTTATTGTCTGCCTTCTTTGTATGTTGGTCTTTCTCTTGCACTTTTGTAATATTATGACTATATAGATGCATTTTATTATAGTTATTGTTTGCCTTCTTTATATGCTAGGCCAATTATTGGATGCTAGTATATATCCACGTTTCTTATAAACAAAGATGCATAATGCATACATTTTCTTTTGCTACATAATTAAGTACAAGTGTATACTTTCTGAACTTAGGAAATGCCATCAAACCAGTGAATCCACTCACACATATTACATCATCTATTTTTCTACCATTAGTTTATTCCATGTGAGGTATTCTAAGCAAAGGAAATGTAAGGTTTAGTCCAAGTTATCAAATATATCAAGGGTTCATACAAAATGTAAAGACTCCAATAATACATTGTTAGTTAGTACCTGCCTAGTCAAATAATTGGGTCACAGGGAGACGGAATCCATTCCATTCAGAGGGTGTTAGGAAAGAAAGCTAGATGGATTGTCAGTCCATTATGGAGACACAAGAACTGTCATGAGCTTGCTGGACAGACATTAAAAGGCAATTTGGAATATTGTCAGTTCACCTACATAAAATCAGTTTTGAGAACTGTAGTATTTACCACCTAAAGGGACTTAACACTGTGATTAATTTTCTTTTTTTTCTTTAAAGCAGATAGGCAATTTATTAAAATGGTGATGACTAATATCTTCTCTTAATAAGCCATCTGTGAAATAACTTCACCCAAATTAGACCAGTTTCTTGGAATTTTATTCCCAGTAGCAGCCATTTACAGGAAAATTTGATTAGCCTCAGAACCTTTAACAAACTCTTAAAGGAAAATATCTGTAACTGTTTTAGAGATAATGGTTAACATATATTAATTATATGCACTCAGCTTGTACAAGACTGCTGGTAAAATGTGCTCTGCTTCGAAATTGGCAAATGTATGTACTCTGATTTTTTCAACTACTGGACATATGTAAATGTACACAATACCTTGTATGTGTTTAACCTAATTTCTAAGTTCACATTGTGTACGCTACAGCTTAATTTCTATAATGCTACGGGCACTTGTGAAGCACTCGGATGCTTTCTATTTTGCTAACTAAATGTAATGTTCAACTATTAGTTGCTGGTTGCCTTTAACTCTGTATGAAGACTTATCCTGACATCAAACATTCTTGATGAATTCATTGCAAACTTAGTGTATACTTTTCTATAGCTTTGTACATTTTTGCTGTATATTTATTGTTAATGTATGCTCTTTCAGTTTTGATGTGTGTTCATGGTGGGGAATGCTCAAGCACTGAGCCTGGGTCATGGCTAAAAAGGTCCTTGGGTTAGCTAACCTACCTAGATCAGTTAAACACATAGAATTAAACAATACACAGTTGATAGACTGTCCACTCTGTCCAGTTTCCTGAAAAGTCTTGTATTCAGGAAATATAGATTTAGATATTTAAAGCCCATAGCAGCTAACTACTGGTTTCTTTTCTACACATTCTGTGCCTTCATCGTCCAGGGCATTTGATAATCCACATATTTCCCACCAAAAATTAAATACATTCACAGTGTATACAAAATACATCATTCTAGTTGATTTTTCCTTTGCAAGATTTGTCAGAAACGGGGTAATGTTTTACCTGGACTTTCAGCATATTAGCTTCACTTGTTATCTTTCAGGTAAGCCTCTGTCCTTGATGAATCCAGCATTGACTTCCAGATTGTTTATGCCATCCTACCAGTAATGATTCAGTATGCCCCTTTAGTGTAAGGTACACATTTACATACTGTGAGATCTTTTCTGCAATGACTTTTTGTTGGTCTCAGAAAGTGTTCTAGTCTTTGTATGCATATATAGTCTGTTCTTGATTGCCTGTATTTCATAAAGAGTGGTTTGTATAAATGCATACAGTATTTGAGATGCCATTAGAACACATTACTATTTCAGAAATATTACCTAAATATGTTTTTTATAAATTATTTCCATTTTTCTTTCCTCTTGATTTTGTTTGCTGTACACAAACACGGACATGAAGCTGTAAGTAATGAAACTATCAGATTGGTTTGTCTTTTATATTAAGAATGCCAATGATCCAAAACATATACAGTAATGTACACAAATTCATGCATACTACACACACACACACACACACACACAAACACACACACACACAAACACACACACACACACACACACACACACACACACACACGGAAGCGGATTCTAGATCTGATGATGTCTTTTTGGTCCATTCCTCAACCAATGGCTCTCAGATCTAACATCTGCCACTTGTAAAGACTTTGATCCATAGCTTTCAATTCAAAATTACTTCAGCAAATACACGTGGTCTTCGTAGCGCCTTTTAGTTAAATTTTACGTTTGTAATATTTAATAATTACACTTTTGTGTATGTCTCTATATATAAAAGATCTGTTTATTCTAGTTTATACTCTCCTTTTGACTTAAGCCTTTTCTGTACTTAAAATTCAGTTTTTTTCTTCCTACTGCTACCTCTGTATAGGTACTTCTTCATCTTACCATTGTTAGTAATTGTATTCTTTTTTTTTGTATACCATTGTTGGAAATCTCTCTTCCTTCTTTTTCTCCTGCTTTTCCTTTTTTCTTTTCTAAGCAGCTGCTGTATTGGATAAGCAACTGGATTTAAAAAATGCACCTCCTGTGGGCACAAGATCCCCAATTCCGATGCCCACCATGAGTATGTATTCTGCTTGGGTTCTGCCCATTTGGACATAGAGTTTGAAATATGTGCAAGTTTCAACTGCCAAGCTCTGGTTGAACACCCCAACAAGTTAACCATGAAGAGTCTTGTACCATCAATTTCTTCGACTTCTTCAACTTCTGCTGGAATTCCCCCTTCAAAAAAGTCTCCTGAGAAGGCTGAGGAGGATTTATCAATCAAGGGCAAAGAGAGTATAAAAAAAATCACATGATCTCTTTCCTTCTGTGATTTTGGGTACAGCTCCACCCAAGAAAATTTCTAAACAGTATTTGTATATGTCTTTAATATGTATGTATTTTGTTGATACCTGAATCTGCAACATGGGATTTTCCCTGACAACTAAACATATAACCCCTAAACTGACTGTGTTGTTAGACATTCTTTACTCACTGTACTGTACATTGTATATGTCATCTTTTTTATATTTTCCAAAATGTAATTGAATTGTACTGTATTTTGTACTTAGTATCACTGTATTATACATTGTATGTCTCATAACTGTAACACAAATTGCAATTGTATCTAATTTTGTATCTTGTATGTGGAGCTTTTCTCCCCGGGCCTCCGCTGAAAAAGGACCTGTGACCAGTTGGACTTTCCTGGTTACCAAATGTAAAATAAATAAATAATAAACTGTCATATCCAACAAGGTCAAAGTCTATATCTCCAGCTGACTGCTCCTCCACCTTTACTCTGGAGACATTTTCTTCCCAGATTCATTCACTCTTCTTTCAGGAACTCTGAGAAGAACTTCCAGGCCCCCAGCTACCTCATCGTCTTTCAGGTTGTCTAGTGTCATAACCAAAGCTAATGTGGACAGGATGATGAGGAAGTTTCTCCAGACACAGATTCAGCTGGGATTTATTCCATCTCCATCTCCCATTGGACCCATGTGCCTGCCATCTCCCTCTACCCAGATGTTGACTCCTGCTGTGATGTGACCTTCAGTTTCAGAAACATCAGACCTAAGAATCTCAAGTCTGTCTACGTCAGATCCAAAGGCTTCGCCTTCTTCAACACCATTGATATCTCTGATCCAGTCGGTTTCAGTCTTGTCAGAACCAGTGGGATCTCAGAGTCGAAGCGTCACACCAGATCTGTGGGGGGGGGGTGACTCCATTACCCTCAGAGCTGTCTCTTCCTCTTGGAGCCTCAATATTGGATGATTCAGTTCTGATTTCTGCCTCAGGGCGAGTCAGGATGATGATGTTTGCTGTCCTGGGCAGTTATCTTTGGCTCCTGCCATGCATATCCCAGTTGTCTTTGGCATTTGAGGTAGTAGAGAGAGCTTTCTCCACATCTGTGGATAAGACATACTTACCCCCCCCCCCCCTGGGTTCACCACTTCCACAATTGTCTGCTGTGGTCTAGGGGCCTATACATCCTATCACATCATGGCAGCAGGCCTGTACAAGCACTGAGACAGTCCTCATTCAGGACTCTGCTCACAGTTCTGAGTCCTTTTCGGAGCATCCCACCAGGTAGCCCCCTCGAAAGCGTATGTGCAAGAGGAGGTATTTAGATTCTCCACAGTAGTCACTGACAGAAGACACCGACTCCAATGAAGGGGAATGGTCCCTCAGGTCACCCCTTCAGGATGTCTCCTTTGGTGAAATACTCAAACCTTTGAGACAGAATACTTTAATTGCTCACTACAAATTGGACTTGTTATCAAGGAATAGGGCATTTGCCTCCGCTTTACTCTGAAATATCTTTGATTGAGAATCACCCTGGGTTTACCGTAGCTGGTGACTCTGCCCCAGCGGTTGAGGAATGAACAAAAAGACAACATCAGATATACACGTTATGTAGTCACCATAACTATGCATCTCTGTTGTCTGTTTTCATCCTTCCTCAACCTCATACCCTCTACCTTCCTTCAACATTTTTTAACTAATAAGTCTTTTGAGGAGTAATATATTGCCTGACTGTTGATGAGCTCTAGTTCTTTCCTCCTTTGTTTCCTATTTACATAGTTGTTTTCAGTGAGCTGCTGTTTAACCTTTTTATATTGTTCCCACCTAATAGCTGTTTTACACACACACTAGACTGAAGGAGGGCAAACTATATATGAAGTAATTCTGACTAGAAAGGAGGGTTGTGGGTAAGTTGAGGAGCTCAAGCTACTGATCCCATTCTTTAGAAGTGGCCAAAGTTGGACTGAGGTTGGATCTGAGACCCTTTGGTTGAAGAAGAATGAAAACAGACAACTCAGATGCATAGTTATGGTGAGTACATAAATTTAATTTTTAGTATGCTGACCTTATGCATTATTTTGCTTTTAAGTTTTGAAACCACCAGAGTATATACCAATTTATCATTAATAATGTTTCCAAATGCTGGTCATAATAACATAAGGCATTGTGGATCACTGTAGAGTTACCCACATAGTTAACCCTTTTTTAATTTCTCCAAGTCTTTTGGGTTTCTAATACCATGATGGAATGGGCCCCATTCCTAAGTCAAAGTATGATTAAAGTTCATGAAATGAGTATTGTTTCAAGTCTTTGGTGTTATCCAGAAGTGCACTTCGCAGCACCCACAGTATGCCCAGTAATGACTACTGCAATTCATGTGGAGTCACATGTATCAGTAGCATATCTAAGTTTGATTGTAAATTCTTTTTTATAAGACCCATTGGTCCTTCTACTGCTGAAACTATCTGGATATCTTTCTTCCACATTGCCCTTGTTTCTGCCTGAAAATTCTGGTATTTTATGACTTTGTCTGTCTGTCCACAAGACATTGTACTCACTGGGTGCAGCAATTTCAATGATCAATGCTACTTTTATCTTCTTTTCATGGACTACTATATCTGGTTTTCTTGCATCTATTTTTTGAATTGTTGGTAATGGGTGATCCCATGTGACAACCTGTCTCCACTAACTACATAAAAAGACTTCTATCCAAACTTAAACCCTACTCCAATGCACCTGACAACACCCCCTCTTCCTTTCTTAAGTCTGCTGCTGATGGTATAGTTCTCCAAATTAGTATCCTAATTAATAAATCCATAAAGGAATCCTATGTCCCTAAACTCTGGTGTTCCACCTTTATTCTTCCCCTCCACAAGGGAGGCAAAAACACTAACATTTCAAACATCCACCCTATACTATAGCTCTTCTCTCTCCAATCTCCAAAATCCTAGAAAAATGGATCCACCTCAACTTATGGCGTTTCTGACTAAAAACCAACTTCTTACCCCTACCCAACATGGCTTCCAACCAGGACATAGCACCATAACAGCTCTACTCTCATTCTTAGAAACTGTCAAACAAGCCCGAGATTCTGGGAACTTAGTATCCACAGTGCTCCTAGATCTCGTTAAAGCATTTGATACTGTTTCCCATAAGCACCTTCTAAATCGCCTGTTCTGCTGAAGCTGCAGGTTCAAGGGGGGGGGGGGCAGGGTGAGCTTTTCCAACACAAAGTTTAGGTCCCAAGCTGGGGTAGGAGCTCTTCTGGGTGGCCTCAAGCTGTTAGCCCTTCTTAGCAACTGTTTGTTGAGAGGGTGTGAAAAAAGAGGTGTCTCTGTGCTGAAATAAGCAGAGGATGGCAGAGGCATGAATTTTAATAGAAGAGAAGATAGACCCCGGTGTAGTAGGTCAGCCAGGTAATCCAGGATGAGAGGTAGGGAGGGCTGTGCCATTCCAGCTCCCTTAGCCTGGATCCAGGTGCAAAACCTTTTCCACTTGTCAGCATAAGACTTTCTAGTGCTGGGGCATCTGGCCTCATGTATAACATCTAGAGCAAGAAAAAAGGATCCCCAACCAGGTGCTTAGCTTTTGAAGACTTCAACTTCAATTTGGAAATGAAAAACTCTGGTAGCTGCCAATTGACACTCGTGTGAACTGCTTCTGCTTCAGGCTCCTCAGCAAGAAAGACTGGTGTAATGGCATCAGCTGCCTTATTTTATACTACTGATGACCTGATGTCAGTCCTGGAGTGACAGCAACCGACGCAGAAATACTAAGCCTCTGGTATCCTGCCGACTGAGGGCTACCCTGGCAGGGATAACCCAAATGTGATGACTGCAACAGTGAAACATGAAGAACATCATTCTTTCCGGTTCTTAAGCTATCTGTCAGATAGATCTCAGGCTGTGAAATGGAAAAAAGGCACCTCACCTTTCTTACCCTCCCCTACCAGAGTACCACAGGGGTCCATCCTTGGACCAGTGCTGTTTAATATATTTATCAATAAATTTCACTCTGCTGTTCCTAATGCCAAAGTCATCCAATATTTATTTATTTAACATTTGTTAACCAGGAAAGTCCGACTTGGAACAAAGCCAATTTTCAGCAGAGGCCCAGGGAGAAACTCTCCAAACGCATGTCTTTGTAAGTGGGAGGAAACCGGAGCACCCAGAGGAAACCCACATGAATGCAGGGAGGACATGCAGACTCTACACAGAAGGAACTCCAGCCGAGAGTCGAACCAGAGAACCTCTTGCTGTGAGGCAACAACTGCACCATCCACTATTCAGATGACTCTACACTTCTCTGCTCTGCCTCTAACTTCCCTGAACTCCTATCTGAAAACTCAGACTGCCTTCTCAACTACTGAGATCTGGATGCGCCAAAATCACCTTTCTCTCAATGCTAACAAATCTAAAATACTACTATTCACACCCTCAAAATCTTTCTCTTTTGATAAAAATTCCTTCAAGTCCTTAGCCAAAAGCAACTCTGATCAAAGTTGTTCCCTTTGCCAAACTACTCAGTGTAACTATAGACGAACATCTCAAATTTGACATCCATATTCAGCAAAATATAAAGAAAACCCACCAAAAATTAGGTCTGCTATACACGAACAATCACCTCCTCTGTACTTCTACCAGGCATACTCTGGCTTCCTCTTACCTCCTTCTCTCCCTTCTGTACGGCACCCCACTACTAACTAACCTAGCCTCTTCCATCACTTCCAAACTTGAAAGCTGTTATAACAAAATTTCTAAATTTGTCACCAAAGCCAAACATTCCACTCTTCACTATGCTACCCTCCAATCCCTTATCTGGTTAGGATTCACAAATTACCTGGACTTCCTCACTACAGCACGTAGACTAATATTTAATCTAACCAAGTGCCCCGCTCTAACTAACATCCCTCCCACATACACCTCAAATAGAACTCTCAGATCTGAACACCAAAACTTAATTACCATCCACAAACCTAAACGTCCTGCTGGACAACTTCTCCTCAGGTAAGGAATAGAACTCTCTCTCCCTTCCACACTTAAGGACACTGTCAAACACAAACAACTACAAAACTCAGCTTTACACCTACCTCTCCTCCAAATGGAAATGTAACTGCATTCTCCCTTCCTAGAACTCTTTAACAAAAGCCCCTGGGAGGGTATCCTCCTGAGTTCCTAAGCACCTTGTAGCAGGCTATAACCTTCTATAGCTAATTCCCATACAGTCTCTCACATGCTGTAAATAGCATCTGACTTTTGACTTTAACTGTGTGAATTTGTTAAAATGTATCTGTACAATATTTTTCCACTATGGGCAATATTGCTCACACTTTGTATTATTTGATATGTATTTGCACTTGTACATTTACTTTTATTGGACTGCTATCTTTACTGTAATCTGTTTCATGGAGCTTTTCTCCCGGGCCTCCACTGAAAACGGGCTCTCTGGGCCCAGTGGACTTCCCCAGTAATCAAACTGGAAATAAATAAATAAATATAAACTTTACCATTTTCTGTAATGCTTTGCGGCTCATGTTTCCAGTGTTTTTCATCTACTTCAATATTAATAATGTTTGCACAATCTCCAGTGCAACAGTCTTATGCCTTTCACTACACAGTCCTTCTGCCATTAGTATATCACAACCAGCAACAAGATGTTTTACAAAACCTACATTTGTCTGTTTCCACCAAGTTCAATGGATTTTGTAAACCAAAGTGTACATAGTCCACTATCTTGGGCCAGAAAAAAAGAGAAGCTGCTAGGCAGATATCGACCAGGAACAATACAAAAATACCACTACTTTAAAAAACACACCAGTTCGAACCACGGCACCAGAGCAGATTATTAAAATCACTACTTTTTATTGAAATAGTTGAGCACTTTCCTTCAGCTACCTGAACTTCATTAGAACTAAGGAAACTCAATTTTATATCAAATATACAGTGCAGTGAATTTAATTACAAGTAATTTCAACCAACGGAGAAATACCTCATTTAAACCACCAATAAGATCCGGTTTAATAGAATTTTACAATATTTTAATCGGTATTTTTAATATTTTACAACACTTTATAAGACATTTGAATGTTTGTTACATGTGCATTATATTTGTATTGAAAGCCTTTTTTTAGAGATTGTCTCTTTAAAAGTTTTATTGTTTAAAACCCTTCAGGATAAGGGCAAGATGTTCTTCGTCTCACATTGCTGCAGTCATAACCTGTGGGTAGTCCGCTGTCCTCGGTCGGCCCGAATACCAAAGTGTTAGGCTGGCGTCAGTCATGGTCGCTCAGATCTGACGTCAGTACGCAGTAGTACTTAAGCGCATGACCGACGCCATTTTTTTAGAGATTGTCTCTTTAAAAGTTTTATTGTTTAAAACCCTTCAGGATAAGGGCAAGTTTATGCAAGAGCTGAAGCAAATTTTTGTTTTGTCTATTCCTAAGTTCAAGAGAAATGGTACATCCAAATCTTCATTCATCTGTAACAGATAACCTGCTGGGAGCAAGAGGGTTAGTAAGCAGATTTTTCCAGACAAACCCACTTAATGTCCCTAGTGGACAAAAACCTTCTTTTCCTGACAAATCTGCCTTATTTCTGACATCCAGCCTCCCCTTCTCAGCCAGATTCCTCTGTCCTGCAGGCTAACCCTTTCCTTTACTGTCTGCATTAGATAACCACAGACACTTGGGTTCTTTCAATCATCCAACATGGTTGTTTTATGGATTGGAAGTCCCTTCCACCATATTTTGGCCTTCCTCAGCCTTCTGCTTACCAGCTTCCTCATTTTCTCTTGGTAATGCAGGATCTGGTGGATCAGGGAGCAGTCCATCCTACCCATCCATTGTCTCAGTAGGGGACATGTTTTTATTCCAGAATGTTTCTGATTCCCAGGAAGGAGAGGTCATGGAGGTCCATTCTAGACCCATTTTTTTTTCTCAATGTTTCATCCTTGAGAATGTTGTCTCTCCATACACTTTTTCCTTTTTTTGCTTCCTCAAGTTTCTATTGCTTTGAATTATGCTTACCTCCATATTCCCATTCACCCTGTCTTTAAGAAGTTTTATTGTTTCTCTATTTCTGCCTCTCTTTATCAGTTTTCCCATTTGTTTTTGGGCTTTCTACAGCTCCAGGGGTGTATTCTGACCCCTGTGGTAGTTTTTTTTTTCAGACTTCAAGGATTTCAAATATTCCCTTACATAGACAACCTTGTAATTCATGCCCTTCTCTGCAGGCCCTGTTTCTAAATCTGTACTTCACTATGCTTCTGCACAGTGACAGGTTCACCCTCCAATTTCAAAAAGTCTTTGTTGACTTCCTCTCAGGACCAAGTGTTTTTGGACTGCAGAATTCAGACCATCCCAACATTGGCTTGTCTGCTGACTCCCAAGGTCCTCTCTTTGACTGCTTACTTCCAGTCTTTTCTTATTATTCTTCTTCTTCCAGTCCTATCTTCAAAGGAATTTTTGCAAGCTCTGGGATACATGGCATCCACCATTCCCATGGTTTCTTTTGCCAAACTCCACATTAGGAAATTACAGTGGTTTCTCAAAGCTGTTTGGCGCCAACACTACCACCTTCTGGAGTATCTGTTCCTTCTGTCAACTTGCCTCAAGCTTCAGCTTCAGTGGTGGATTCATCAAATTTCCCTAAATCCAGGACTGCCTTTTCAGGTCCCTCTCCCTACTCAGGAGCTGTACATGGCTGCTTCCAATCACAGTTGGGAACTTCCTCCAATAACCTGAAAATCGAAGGTCTTTGTTCCCATCAACAGATGACAGAACATATCAGTATCAAAGAGATGAGGGCTGTGCTCCTATGTCTCCAGTCCTTTCACTCATTTTGGGTACCAAGTCCTCTAAAGATTTTTTTACAGACTATGCTACAGTCATGTGGTATATCAACAAGGAAGAGGGCACAAAATCATAACTTCTTTGCAGGCTGGCTCTTCAGGCTTGGGAAAGTTCTTCAGGCAGTTTACATCCCTTCAGAGCACAATCTAGTGGCAAACTCTCTGAGCAGGTCCATGACTCATCATCACAAATGGTTGCTTTACAGGGAGATGTTTCTGGATATTATACATAGGTGGCGTACTCTTCTTAACAGACAGCTTTTCCGGTTCTTTTCCAGAATGCCAAATCCTTTGGCTTGGAGAGTGAATGCTATGTCTGTTGTTTGGAAAGAGATATTTCTGTATGTCTATCATTGTCTTCCTGTACTTCTCAGGGTCCTACATTACATCACAAAGAATGCACCCAAAATCTTGCTGGTGACTTCCTTTTCGCCTTTACAGTATTGTTTACCCCTTCTGTTTTACCTGGCCAGGGGCAGTCATAACAAGTTACCTCACAAGATGGATGATCTCACACAAGACAAGGTATCTCTCATTCACTCTCACTTTTTCACGCTTTATCTTACACATTGGTTGATAGGGTTTTGATTCCTTTAAGGCATCAATTTTCTGAGGACGTGCTTTTGGTTTTGCAGGAGGCCAAAAAGAATACTACTAGAAAATCCTGTGTTGCTAAATGCAAGAGATTTTCTATTTGGTGTCTCAAGCATGACCTGGACCTTTTTTCTGTATGGTCCTTTCTTATTTGTGTGAGTTGCTCAATGCTGGTTTGATGTATTCCTCTGTTAAAGTTCATTTGTCAGCCATTTGTGCTTGTCTGCCTATGAGTCCACCTTTGGCTTCTGGTTTTGAAGTTAAACAATTTTTTAAAAGGCATCCTTCATATCAGGCCATCAAGAAGGCCTATTTTTTTTTTTCTGGGACCTTCCCTTTTGAGCCTACCTTTGCTTCTTCCTTCCAGCATTGTACTTGGAAGACTGTATTGCTTGTTACTCATACTTCTGCCAAGAGGGTATGTGAACTTCAAGCACTCATGGTGGTTCCTCCTTTTTTGGTTCTTCACAAAGACAGTGTCTCTCTTCATATCAGTCCTTCTTTTATACCCACGGTAGTTGATGATTTGTCCTTGAATCAATCCATTCATCTTCCTTTTTTTTCCTTCTCCACAGACTTCTAGTGAGAGGGTATTATACACCTTGGATTTGCTTAGACATCTGAGATATTACTTGAATAAGACAAAACGCATCAGAAAATCTAAGCAACTTTTCTTTCATGCCAGGAAATTGGGATTGCCACTGTCTAGGCAAACCAACTCCTCCTGGATTTCTAAGGCCATTTCATTTTGTTGTTCTTTTCATGTCAAGCAGCTCTTCTGTGTGTGTTCTTTTTTCCAGGACATTGGCCTTTTCTGGTGTTGTTTTCAAGGGTCTGGATACTAGATCCATCTTGAAAGATGCTACTTGGTTTTCTGTTCACACTTTTACAAAACATTACAAGTTGATGTCATTTCCAGGGCAGGCATGGGTTTTGCCATGGCTGTTTTAATGGGTTTATGGAGGGCTGTTCTCTGCTTTCCTCCTCCTATACTTTCCTGTAGCTTTTGTACTCTCCCAAGAGTAAAAATAATACTGCAACAGTGATAAGGCAGAACATAGTACAGTTGTGTAAGATCTTTCCATAACAGTAGATGTCCTACTTCTCACTATTGCTGTATTCTGCCGCTCTCTCCTGCTCCCTATTATTTTCTGTTACCCTACTTCTGACTAAGGGGTTCCTCTTTCAGCTTTATCTCCTCCTTATTCCCTTTCTGGATGTGCATGTTATTGATTTATCTGGGGTTGCCCCTGTTCACTTGGATCACTTCAGTTCTGAGGATAAGGCATCCATGTGTCACACATGTGCCTTGCTCTTTGCAGGTAGGAATGCATCTGATGCACAAAGGTGTAAAGGCTTTGGTATACTGGCTGAACATTTGGCTATCTTTGGTAGGGTATCCCAAGAGTAAAGAATACTGCAACAGTGAGAAGTAGGACATTTACTGTTATGGTAAGATCTTACACAAGTGTATTTTCAGTTAGCAGTCTTGTTACTGGAGGAGCCAAGCAGGGGGGGGGACTGAAGGAAAGGGTGGCATTTGCATGCATCTAGAGGCACACAGGGCAGTGTAATCTCGCTGGAGAAGACTGTTTGTGTCGCTGGGGGAGGGACAAGGCTGTTGGAGGAAATACCCCTTACAGGAATGAGGGAGGGGATGCCCTCTGCAGACAGCCCATAACATGCTTTTTCTCAGTGTCTTACTGAGAGCCTGTAGTTAATATTGGGGAAACAAGAAGGAAGGCTTTGTATCACCCCTACTGGATACCTCAGTGATGACCACTCAAGCACAGTGAAGGGAACAAATGGGATGTTAGACAGAGAGAGAGAGTAAGATGGTTGGTAGGTAGTAGGTGCAAAAATTGCAAAAAAATATATGCATATTTCTAAGTTAGCTGTAATGTCAGAAAAATAAGAATATGGACCCTGTTCTTCAGTCAGGCCTCTTAAAAAGCTTCACACTGCACTTAAAACTAAAGGACTAATAATCACTAACCTACAGAAGTGGAATGATCTGCATTGTGTTGAACTACTTTGCTAATATCATGTACTAAACTGTACAGATGCAGAATATATCACTTTCCCATCCATTGAAATTCACATTAGTGGGATGAGATAGAAGAGAATGAAACTCTGATATACAATCAGATTACTTTAAAAGGTAAGACATATATTTTTAAATAAACAAAGTCAATAAATAAATTCAATGTGTGATAGCAAGAGGTTAGCTAAAACTCATCATAAACTTATATAAACTCATTTCATCTATGCTAGCAAAATTAAAAAGCAAAAGCAAATGTGTTTGCAATGGGGCAACCCCCCTGTACCCCTCATGTGGGGGGGAACACCCCTTAACTTGTATATAACAACTCAACGGTTGCACTACAGCAGAAGAAATAATTTGTTGGTTTAGAATGAAATGAGTTTAGATGAAATAACACACACCTCTCTCGCTATATACACACAGACATATAGATAGGGGTATAATGTGCCCTAGTGATGTGTGGTGTTGGTACATTATGACAGAAGGAGCCAAATGGGTGTGTTCTATAAAAAGGGAGGGCCAGAACCAAGGAGATAGAGACTTTGGCATCTCATGGAGAAGAGTTTGAAAACAGGAGTTGGGAGTCTTGGAGAAGACTGACAAATTACCCTATGAAGTACATGGAGCTAATCTATGGAGTTAGTTGTAGGTTGTACTGGAGACAGAAGGTAACTTAACCTGAGCTGCAGTACCCACAAAGGAACCACAAGAGCTAGGGAGATTGTTTGAGAAACAGTAAGTAGTAAACTATATTGTGAGTAACTTGAACATTATTATTTTAACTAACCTTGTGTTTGCCTTACTGCACTCTGAACAAAGCACACTTAAACCCTCAGTGTTTGCTAAGTACTAAATTCGTATGTACCATTTACCAAACACTAGAGAGACTTTTGTAGATTTAAGTGTGGTTTACAGTTCAGTAAGGCAAACTCAAAGTTAATTAAAATAAAACTGTCCAAGTCACTCACAGTGTATATACAGCGAGTGATCTCTAGCTTGAATCTTCAATTCCTGTATGCTTTTACCTATCAGCTTTACTTTGAAATCTCAATTGTGCCAGCCTACATTTTATCCTTACTGGCTGTTCCACCCCCCCTCTCAATTTTGTGTGACTATGGGGTTTATATAGCTAAGTAAGGGTTGTGGGAAGGTGAAGTCCCTCAAACAGTGGATATGGGTGGGCTTTCTCCCTTGAAAGAAGGAAATAATGGTTAAAGTGATTTCACCCCCAGTTTCAGCAGGGGTATCTTTTGACAAGTTTAACTCCTCTGTTATACCATTAGGGAGTTTGCCAGCCTTATAGTATCAATATATATATATATATATGTACATCAGGGGATATACATATATGTATTTACATACACAAATCCATACAGATTATATGGGGGACTAGCATGTAATCAGTGATGTATCTTCTACTGTAGGTTTAATGATTGAGTTTCAGTGTGAATTGTGAACCCTGTTCTCATTGTTTGTGAAGGAGAACTAATCTAGTGGATCTAACCATAATCCAAGTATCTTAAGTTCATATGTTTGGGGGAACTAGGACACTTCATGGATACTGCCAGGCTGCTTCAGTTTTTGTTGAGTCTTTAACAGCATGAATGCAGCCTTAGCAGTAGAGATTTTGCTCTTATGTAACCTGGACCAGAGTAGAGTAAACTGTAAATTAAGATTTTTTTTAATAAGGCTTCCTAAAATTTTGCCATGTTTGGGAATTACAAGGTAATCACCATACTGTAAAACCTATGGCTTTGGAAGTTTAAGTGGCAGGTCATTGACAAAGAGCTGAAAAATGTTAGGTCAGATTCTGATCCCTGGATTTCTTGACTTAAAACTCCTGTGTCCAAGGAGAAGTGCCCAAAAAAAGGTGAACTAGTGGTAGAGTAGAAAAACACAAACCAAAACAGCTCCAAGCAAGAAAAAATGCTGCTCCACACTGTCAAAAAATGTTAATAAAATGACAAAGCTTTCAGATAAAAATATCCTTCTTCAGTGTCTTACATATAACAAGCATAAAAAACAACATTTTTAAATACAATCTAATTACATCACATGACGCAGCACAACTATCAGCAACATCAGTTGAAAAAGATAATTAATCTTCTTTTCTTAAAAGAACAGTCCACCATATAAAAACTAAGGAACCTATATGAAACAATACATGAAAAAATGCATATAATAAAATTGTATAGTTTTTCCACTTTCTGTTGTTTAAACTTCAATACATGAAAAAATACATCCAGGCTACTGTCATATTAGTCAAACTGATGATACACATCAGTTTAGCTTTAGAGTTATGCATGTGATATATTCAAATGCTAGACATGGAGATCTAGTTAATATAGACATGAAGGAATATGAATGGATTATCCGTTTAGAAGCAGATAAATATCCAGGTCTTAATAAACAGGTTGCACTAAAACCGGTTTTGAAGTTTAGACAACAAAAAGTGACGTAATTTTACAGTAATTATTTAATTGGATATTTTTATCTGAAAGCTTTGTCGTTTTATTAAAGGTTTTTGACAGTGTGAAGCAGCTTTTTTCTTGCTCCAAGGAGAAGTGCCCGGGTATAACTTAGAAAGTATTGGAAGTGGGAAACAAATAGACCCTTCACTAAATCCAGTTCCTTTAAAGTTTGCTAATTAAGCTGTGTATGGACTGTAGCCTCAGATGCCCTCCTCAGAAACACAAGGCCATTCCTTGTTTTGGTAAGAATGGCATTCGTGAAGTTATATAAGTTCCAAGTGTATTGTAATCATTCCAATATTCGTACTGATTTTGAGACCTGTTACAATACTGTGTTCAAGAACTTGTTCCTAAACTATTTTTTTATAAATCTATGTAATGGGACAGAGACTTGTAGTGGTGGAAATGTTATGAGAAGAGACATTGTGGAATAGAACCTTGGCAAAAGCAGAAATAATAGCAAGTTTAATTCTTAGTGGAATGATTTTAGTACCGAGAGTGAGATTAGAAATTTGAGTAAGTAGTTTTGTGATTGTTGTGCTGGTCATTTTAAGGAGGGAAGGAAGGATGAAGTACTGTTTTCTTTCTACTGCTCATAGTTTTAAGCTTTAAAAATAGCTTAAACCTTTTTTGAAGGAAATTCTTTAAAATAAGATGGAGGGAGCAATAGGGGAACAGATCACTGGCTTTTCATATTAAGCTGTAAGTTGCTTAAAGACAATATATATAGTTGATGGCCTTCAGTCTTAATAATGTGAACTTTGATATTGTTAATTAAGAATGGATCTAAATGTTTGTGTGGATACCTGCAATGTTTAGAAAGGTCACTTTCCAAAAATTTCTTTGGAGCAGCCTTTAAGTATGTATTGCTTCCGTTACAGGTTTATTGCTTTGGACATATTTTGTGGCTATTCTTAATGCATTTTTAAGCTCATTATTTCGGTTTTGCAGGTTCCCTTTAGTTGATACCCAAGCCTTCTTTGTTTTGGAGATAGTCTTGGGTTCCTCTTCTCTTTTGGTCCTCTTAATGTGCAAGGGGCCAGCTTGTTTTAAATAGGAGCAAGGAGTCTAAAGAATGTTTCTGGGATCTTTGTGTGACTTGTACCTCAGGACGGGATCCCAGTTTGGGTTATAAAGTTTTGTAAGCAGTGACATTTTCTTGCATTTTGGAAACAATGTCTTTGTGCCATACATGGCCTCCATTCCGAGTCTTTTGAAAAATTAAGCTAAAGCCACAGAGCCATAAATATAAAAAGACATTCTTCTGTTCCCTCTAATGCTATGGAAATTCCTTCAAAAATATTTTAAGCAACCATTTGATATTCTGATCAGTTGCATGTTATTAGCTGGCTCCTGTGTATGCTGGTAAATATATTCTGTTTTTCAGTTGAGGCTGCCATGACACATTATGGCTTTTATTTCTTTGGCAGTCATCAGGAACAAAGGAGGTAATGTCTGCAGTAGCCCAGCATATGACTCATCATTATTGTAGCAGTCATAGGTTGGTACTAGGCTATCGGTCCTAGGGCCTATTCAAGCCTAGCCATAACAATTCCCTGGCTGTTTCTTCCCACACTATTTACTTACCCTGGAACCCTGTCTAGCAGTGCGACTGACGTAATCACCAGGGTGAATTCCCTTTCTCCCATTCAGTCATTAAGGTTCCTTTTGAAGAGGGCCAAAGAGGTGCTCCGCTTGACATGTATGGGCAGTCTATTCCAGAGTCTGGGGAGTCTCTGGGTCAGGAACCTATTCCTCCAGCATGTTTTGTTTATTGTGATGACAAGGTTTAGATCCCTGGAGTGTGTGGCTCTGAGGGATTGGGATTTCTTTAAGTGTAGCATGTCCAAATGCTCTGGGTTTGACATGGCCTTGTATGTTAAGCAGAGAATGCCTCCAAGTAGACGATATGCGACAAAGTATAGCTGGAATTTTTTAAGGCGGTCAGTGTAGGACATCTGCTTTAGGCCTGCGATTCTTTTAGTGAGGTATTTCTGTGGCCTTTCCAGTTGTTGCAGATGTCTTGAGAGGTACATACCAAACGGGGTGTTGTATTCTATAATGGGTCTAATGAGGGATAAGTACAGTGGCACAATTACCTACTTTTTTCTGGATGAAAATCCCTTAGTGATGAGGTGTGCCACATAGAAGGACTTCCATACTGTTGTGGTGATGTGGTTATTGAAGGTGAGACCACTGTCCACCTGTGTCCCTAAGTCTCTTATCACACTTTCGGTGTTTAGTGTACTGCCACCTATGTGGTAATTCACAGCTACATGTTTTTTCCCAAAGGGGATAACTATACATTTCTTGGCATTGAGCTTGAGCCCATCGCTCTGGCACCAAGCATCTGTTTCTGTAAGGCCCTTTTGTAGAGTATCCACATCATTTGGGGATTCAATAATGGCTCCCGGTTTGCAGTCATCTGCGAACTTTGTTAGCCAGAGTCCTTTAGTGTTGGCCTGTACTTCAGAGAAGTAGATGCCAAACAAGAACGGTCCCAGGACTGAACCCTGAGGTACTCCACTTGTCACTTGTCTGGAGCTGGATTTGGAGTCGGCTACTTTTACAGTGTGGGTTCTGTCAGTAAGCCAGTTGGCAACCCATCAAATGATGTAGGGATTAATGCCCAACTTAGTAAGTCTATGATTCCAGAGTGGGGGATGGTGTCAAAGTCCTTGGCAAGGTCCAGATAGGCTGTGTGGATTGCCTTACCCTTGTCCACAGCTCTGGAAACTGATTCGAAGAAGTCAATCAGGTTCCGGAGAGACGATCGGCCCTTCACGAACCCAAACTGGGTGGGGTCCAGTGTTTGAAGGTTGCCAATGTCTTTGTTTATAAGTTCCATGATAATACATTCCATGGCCTTGCAGATCAGGCTCATCAGACTGATGGGGCGGCAGTTCCTTGGAACCAAGGTGGATCCCCCCTTGTGGAGTGGGATAACTGTAGCTGTGCGCCACTCAGTGGGAACGAATCCTTCTATTACCAGTTTGTTTTCCTCTTCCACAGACTTTTGTTAGTTTCTGTATATAGGAGGATCTGTTGGAGAAGTGGTCTTACAGATATAACATATTCCTTCCTAGAAAGAGAACCCAACAAAACAATTAGTCTGATGTGTGGTTAGCCCCACTATTAATGCTGTGGTTGTCAATGAACCTAATGGGTCTTTTCTTCTTGTCAGCTTCACTTTATGTTATGATCTTTTTTGATTCAACATTTGATATTTGGCAGTGATTCAGAGATGTCTCTTCTATGAAATTCCTTGCTTCCTTCCTGATTTGTGCCCTCCGTAATCTGAATGGCTTGTGTAATTACTACCTCTAGCCTATGTGCAGGAGCATAACACACACATTTTTTATGATGATTATCTGCAGAGATGATTCAGACAGTGTTTTAAGAGAGTTTACACTAACCAGAGATGATCTAACTTACCAGTAATATCATTCTAGGTATGTGCACATTAACTTCAGGGAGTGGAATAATTTCTGACATGATAGTTTTTATTAACTTAAGAAGCATCATGAGGTTTCAAAGTTTGCTTGATAGTCCTTTACATGTGTTCTGTTTCACTGAGATCAGATGATGCAGGTAATGACTCACTGTCTGTATTCTAACAGTAGTAATGGTCTCTGGATGTTTATTCCAGAGTATTAGCAGCCGCAAATTTTTTGAGTCATCTTAAGCTTCTGTCACAGAGCTGTCCATTAAACAGTATTGCCAATACTAACTAATGGGCACAAATAAAAGCTGTCTTTTTCCACTGACCAAATCACAGTTTAATATTGTATAGAGTATTTTCAGTGCTTTTTGGTGTTTGATACAGTAACGACAACACTCATGTCATATCATATCAGTAAACATGTAGACAGTAATCTGCATGGGCCCCCCCCCCCCAGGAAAATTATTTTATTTGTTTTACATTTGTTTACCGGGAGAGTCCGACTGGGCATAAAACCCTTTTTCAGCGGAGGCCCGGGGAGAAAAGCTCCATTGTTAGTAACTATTTTGTTAGTAGAAATAAATTATATAATACAGTAAAGAAAAAAATAGTAACAGACATTCATAACAGTAAAAAGACTAGAACAGAATAAACTGGTCAAGTGGGAGACAAGACCAATAATCTTGTATAACAATGCTTTTAGATGACAGTTCTTACAATAATAGCAGGTAGTGACATTGTATACAGTAAGAGTGCAATTACGATACTTAGTCTTATATACAGGTAGCATAGCAAACTGAAGACTTAAAATCCGATAGATATTAACAGTGAGAAAGAAAAAAAAACAACATAAGGTAGTCATATGGCTTAAATTCAATGCTCATCACATATGCAATTAAAATTTTAAAATTGCAAATTGATGCTTTGCAAACTGCTTCACATTACCTTGCCCAGAGGTGTACAATACTGTGTTATACTTGATATGTACAGGGCACGTATCCCACTGTAGCAGTAAATAGTTATCTATATTCCCCTGTTTTAAAACTAACTTACTTCTCAATGTATTGTCAGACATTTTCCATTACTGTGTGAGACATCTGTATTCCTCTAGCTCAGTGAAAATGTAAACAAAAATTGTGTCCCTTGAAAGAGAAAATGATGAGTTTTGTTTTTTACACAATAAGTATATCCAAAAGCAGTGTGAAAATTTGCTTTGTAAGCAGGAGGATTTTGTCCTACTTGCACAGAAATATCTACATTGCCCCACTAGAAAGAACATTGTTAATGTGTACAGTTTGCTTCCGGTGTTACATAGACACTATTGTTTATTTTTATGTCATGTAGGTTTTTCTGTAGGACCAGGAAGGCTTTCTTCCACTTGGACATAATTGCATGTTCTCCACTGAGACAGAATAACATTTTATTTCAATGCACAATGTTCCCAAGAAGCTGGAAACCTTTGTCATCCCCTCCCTCCCACACACACACTTTTATGTGTGTGTGTGTGTGTGTGTGTGTGTGTGTGTGTGTGTGTGTGTGTGTGTGTAGATTATTTATATATATATATATATATATATATATATATATATATATATATATATATATAAATAATGTATATATACACATAGAGAGAGAGAGGCATATAGATGGATTCCCTCGTTGGTCAAAGTGCATTTTAGTTGAGTGCATGCTAGTTAAATAATTTTGGTTGACTAACGTAACACTTCGAAGAAGAATATTGGAAGTGGTGATATTGCAGAATACTGGGGTAATGCATTTTCCCTTTTCTCTGGCATTGTACGGTCTTGAAGTTACTATCTATCTGTGTGTGTATATGTGTATATATATATATATATATATATATATATATATATATATATATATATATATATATATACATGCACACACACACACACACACACACACACACACATATATATATATATATATATATATATATATATATATATATGTACACACGAGTCTACTTTATATGGTTGACATTTCATAAAGTCAAAGACCATATGATCGACTTTTGAAATGTCGACAATGTTAAAAAAAAAAAAAAAAAACACAACAATCACTTACCTTCACATTGCTAGTGGTGGGGGCAAGCCCCCATGCACCCCCCACCCCCCACCCCACACACACGGAACTTAAATATACCAACTCTGATATCGCACTACAGTGCTAAAGAGGGAAATCTTTACATTCCGCACTGTACGGAGGTGCCCGTTCCGCATTGTTGAAGTTTCAAAAATCGATCATATGGTCTCGACCATATGGTCTACGACTTTAAGAAATGTCGACCATGTGAAGGGGATCCATACACACACACACATATATATATATATATATATATATATATATATATATATATATATATATATATATATTTATATATATATATCTACACACATATATGTTCTCATTGTTGAGGATGATGAAACAGGGGAGGTTTACCTCCCACTGCAAGAACTCTTGTCCAGCTGTTAAACTTAATAGATTTTATTGTGCCTGTCTGCAGAATGCACTCGTTGTACTATATGTACACTTTTTTTTTCTATTTTCGATAATTTTGATTAGACCAAATTGTCTTATACCCATATATATGATATATACATATAAACAGACAAGCACACATTATTTCAGTAGCTATCAGAAGTTTTTACAGGTAAAGGAGGCTTTGGTCAAAGTCCATGAACACAACACTAAATAAGTTTGTGCTTCACTATTTGACCACATAATCATATCTAACCCCCCCAGCTGTTAAATCACTGTTTTGGCTACCCTACCACTGAGCTATTGAAGCAGATGACAAGTGACCAATGCCATGTATATATTAACCACACATATATATTTAATACTGCTGGGGAAAAACAGCATTTCATGTGTCAGTCTACCTCAGCATTTGTTTCTGGCAGTTCCCTGTACTATTAGGAACTTTCTTTTTCCTATGTAGAAATTTCTAAATATGGTGGAGACTTGCCCCACTTACAGAAAAAAAAAGTGTCTCAGTTACATCTTGCTGTCACTTTTCTTCAGACTTCTGAATATTGTTGTGATATTTTTATTTTAGTTTTTCTCTGTGGAAATATTTACACTTACAGGATCCTTTGTTTCACCTGCAGTACAAGTCTGTTTGTTTTGATATAGTCTGACTCAGTGGTCTACAGACAGCTGCTAGTACTGCTTGCTAGGTTGTCCAGGCAACCAGTAGCCAGTTTATAAGACTGAGTCCAAAAGCATAATAAAGGTATGCCCTACAAAACAATGCACACTGCATATAGAAAACTTAGTTATCCAGCAGCTGATTTAAGTTATTCAGTGTATGAAATATCAAAGCTGCGGTGGTGCAGCGGTAGCATTGTCACCTCACAGCAAGAGGTTCTCCCGTTCGATTCTCGGCTGGAGCACCTTCTTTATGGAGTCTGCATGTCCTCCCCGCGGTCGAGCAGCGTTCGAAAGACATGCATGAATGGGCGTGCCTTTGTTGAAGGTTGGGCGTCGAGCTGGCACCTCGGCACCGTAAAAATCTACTGCCAATCATTACCGGACTGGAGTTCCGCTGTGGCGACCCCTAACCGGGAAAGCCGAAAGAAAAACAACAACAAGTGTATGAAATATCAAAAATCAGTTTACATAAACTTAAGACAAAATGACAGCTGACAGTGATGAGACTTGAGCAAGGTTTTGTGTACTATTGATTTAAGTCAGATAAACATAATAAAACCGACAAGGGACTTTGTAGAAGTGAGTGCATTTGTACAACTGTTTCTTTTTGTGAGTTATGGGTAGATTAACTGTATTTGCATTTACTGATCCATATTATGTATACCTCTTAGCTGTCCAGATTTTCACAGAATGTCCAAATTTTTACCTCATATTTTTGGTCTGTTCCTCTTAAAATTTGCAATTTTCTGACAGTTTGTTGAGGATTGAAGTCAGTAAATAATAATGGATATTGGAGTTTCAGACATCATACCCTTCAGAAAAATGCATGCTAATGCAAATTTTGTTATTATATCAACTTTCTAAGTTTGTAAGAACAATATTTAAAAATTGTCCTTATTTGGGCCTTTGTTCCCCTACTATTTTTGGCATTGTCTAGATTTCCTGTACTAAGAGGTTGAGAGGTATGTTATGGAGTTTGTAGGCAGTGCAACAGCAGTCAAAATAAAACAGTAGTGCATTACAAGATGCGCACCCTGGTGGAATGATGCACATGTATAGGGTTGCCAAAAGCATGAGGCAAAGCCAAGTGCTTCACCTGTTCAGTAAATGACATTGTTCCATTTCAGAATACACTGCCTTGATGTGATTTTGTAGAATATGTAAGACAAAGACCAACAGCAAATTATTTGACCTCCCCCCACCCCATCCATCAACAAATATGGTTTCAGCACCATTAAAAGCTGTAACAGAAATGTTGTTAGGGAAGGTTGTTGTGTCTGTGTACCCCAAAAATGTTGTTTTACTGCTGCCATGGTTGGACAACTTTCACTCAAACACACCATTGCCCTTGTGTATACTGTAATAGAGATGCATCACTTGGTGATCTTCTGTGCCCTCCAGCCAGCAGTTTATTAAAAGTAATAAATAAGTACCATTCTTAACCTTTCCCTTGACAAGACTGTAAGAATAGGAAGGATGTTTCGCCACCAGCATAACAGTAGTCAACAGAGACCTTTTCAGCATACAAAAATATACTGTAAGCCTGACACTGGTTCTCTGTTACAAGCATGAGACTTGATACTTCTAGTCCAATAAGTGCAACAAACAAAGCATGATTCCAGTCCCCAAACAGTCAATTATAAGACTTGCAGTTGCACTATTAAAAGTGTTTCCCTGTGCATTATAGGATCTCCAACCCCACACCCCCAGCTATGTATTCTAACTTACATATTCCAGCGCATCCATTCTTCTTTTTTTTTTTTTGGTTATGCTGTTTGTGGACCCTTCCAGTGGACCATCATCTGGCTACTCGGTGTTCTGTCAATTGCTTGCTCCTAAGTGTCCCTGCTACTACTGACTGCACATTGCAGTCAGCAATTTGGTAAAGGGAAGTAGAAAGATGGAGCAAAGCAACCCGTTTACATCACATACCCTGTCTTTGTACTCCAGAGATTGTTGTTATTCCCTGACTGGCCATAGATAAAGTTTTATATTTTAGAGAATCAATGTCATAGACTTTGGAATTACAGCTGGGACCCAATGATACTGCAGCACTCTTATACTGATGGATTACTATAGTATCTGGCTGGAAGTTAAAACAATTCATCATAATAGTAATATTCACCCTGCTTAGTGTGGTATTCATAGTCATTGTGAGAATGTGCCAACGGCAATCCGCAAATGAGTATAGCTAAGCCAAGATTCATAGAGGCCACTTATGTTAATTCATGCATAAGCAAATGAAGATATAATGAGATGTAAATGAGAAATTATAGAAAACGGTATATGCTAGTGAAGTGTTCTTTCTCCCACTTGCAATTCATATTCACATTTTCATGATTTTCTGCACCATCTGTGAATTAGTTGTCAAAAAGCACAGTCGCTCCGATTCTATCTACCTTGCAATCTGCGAGGATGCTGCCTCTTAATGCTAGCTTAGCTATTTCCATTGAAGACACTGTACAAATAATTTGAATTGTCCCTTTTCTGCCTTGATCCCTTGTTCTGTATCATTACTGTACATAAAATGCCATAGTCATTGCAAAACATCTCATCAGTCCAACAATCCCCAGTGGTTGCTTCTGATACACAATGAAAGCTTGTCTCAGAAGAAGAAAAACGTTATGTACACAAACCCCATAATTATATATGCATCCAGAGTCCAGCCAAGTAAAGTTGTGCTGAAGTAATGTTTGCATGATCATGAATATATTCACAATAGTAGTAAAAAAAAACAGTTTAACAAATCCATCCTTTCCTTAGAACACTACTATTTTCTTGTAATCATAATACTATAAATTGTCATTTATTCATAAATCTACCAGGAAGGATGCATGTTGAGCTTACAAAACATCCGTGCCACTTCAGTGCTTCTGAATTATATCACTACATTTCTACCATGTATGCACAGTCACTAAAAGACACTAAAGTAAATGATTTTTCTCTGTTAAGTAATCATTTCGCTAATGCTGTAAGGATTTCCTATTTACAAATAGGAAACAGTTTCATTTGATCTGGTAGTTGACTTAGAGAATTAAAGTCCAGTGTTGCATGGT